>NC_079372.1:25611236-26211236 GCF_021018895.1 Seriola aureovittata
ATCTCTCTTTCCTTCACTAATCTTCCCCAAACATGTAGTCACCTCTCTTGCTTTGTTTCTCCCTCTTCATCTTCCCCTCTCCTCTTTCTCTCAATCCAACGCTCCCACTATCGTACGCTAACGGCTTCATTAGCATGAAAAATATTCCTCTGTTGCTAAAGCACTGATGGACGCATCAAAAGAAAGCAATAAAGGAAAAAAAAAGTTTTTCTCCCTCATTATAACTTAATTTAAATCTCCCATTTTCCATCCGTCTGGTTTGGAAATGCAACATTTTCAACTTATCGTAATGGAGGGAAGCATTTCCTGAAAATTTAATTTCTATACTACTAAATTGAAACAGAAAATAAGATTTGAAAAACATGTAATTCTGTTTTCAACTTCAGGACGACGCATTTTTTTGGTAACATATCTGCAAAGATGCTTCAAAACCCTCACTCACAAGACATATTTATTTAGCTGCAGTATCGGTTGGTGGAATGATTTCATGGTTTAGCGTCCTAAACCCATCCAGGCAAACCGAGAGCAAAAGCCCTGCATGTTGAATGATAATATTTTCTCCAAAAATATACTGAGTAAAACTATCTAGTAGCACATAAAAGTAACAGTGTTGTCTGCATATAAACCAAAAACAGAGTGAGGGCTGGTCTTCACAGAGACGTAGAGCTGTATTGGAAGAAGTACATTTCAGCTGGTCTCTGTGCTGCCCCCCCCCCCCGCCCCCCCCCCCCCCCCCCCCGCCCCCCCCGCCCCCCCCGCCTGCCTCTCTCCGGGGGTTCAGGAACCTCCATCTACTCTTCCTACTAAATTCCTGCCCAGGATTCCTGAGGGAAAATCCTCACAACTCATCTTCAATTTCAGTGAGAACATTTTCTGACAGTTTCAGGTTTCACCGTTTAAACCGTGACTCCTCTTTAAATGTGTGTCGATGGATCAGAAGGGCTGAAAACAATACTGTCAAAATCTCTGTCAAAATCTCTGTTATTGATTTATCCTCTCGGAAACTGAGAGGCTCTTTGGAAACCGCTTCGAGTACATTTGTATGGCAGTATGTTCGAAATGAACCAGTTTAAACAAAGTGTTGTCTGAACATGTGTAAAGGTATTTATTTTTGTTGTAAATGACGCTGATCAAAACAACCATCCGTCTTCATCATGGATGGATGCAAACCAGGGTTGCAACAGCATGAGATTTTCACGGTAGAATTATTATCATCATCATTTTTTTTTTTGATTGAACAAACATGTTATTGTCATTTGAACTTGAAACCTTTTGTGTGGAAAGTCTCTTTACCTCCGGTTTGAAAAAGGAAATCGTGGAGGATATGCGCACGAGCAGGTGAGTTTCTACATCTGGTTGCACCTTTTTTCTTTTTAAATTGTAGATAAGCAAATGTTAAGTTTCATTCCCTGGTATACCGCTGCAACACTAATGCCAACACCTTGTCAGGATACGCTCGGCTTGGGCTGAATATATCTCAGCTGCTGTGTTTCAACCTACTTCTACCCATGACTTAAAATTTCTCAATAATTTCATGGCTATTAATGTTGTTCACATTTACTGTGCATGGCGATGGGGTTGAGTTAAACTTATTTCTCATTATCAACACTGTATTTCTTCACCCAGGGGTTACAGTAAGACCCCACAGATAACCTTAAAAAAAGAGATAAGCCTGCTCTGAAGTGGGTTATTTAGTTAGCCCCGGGCGAAGGGCGGGGATATCTCACATTTAAAGTTACAAATGTCAAAGTTATCCCGGGGCTTTGTGACCTGTGAACCTCTTATGATCTGCTGCTGTGATTTAAACTGAGAGAGAAATAAATGGGACCTCAACTCAAATAGCTTTTTTAACCGTCAGTTGAGTTCATTATGTCTTGGGTCACCTGGAACTACACATTATCTACATGGTTGTAACTGAAAGGAAGAGAAACCCTATTCAACCTAATACCTAATAGCATCCTGCATGCTCCCAATAAACAGCTGATATTCCCACCACACACCTCTCCAGGTGGCATTTCTCTGCCCAGAGGCTAAAGACATACAGAGGCAACCTGCAACCTTTGCACCTTCATCACCTATGCATCCACGCAGCCGGCCTGTACACGCTCAGCCACTGATCTCAGTGTTTCTAAAACACTTGAGAAATGTGAAGATTACAGACTCTGTCTTCATCCCTTTCCATCTTCACACTGGTGTTAAAAGCTTCTGCACAAACCCATATATTCCATCTCTGACAAGTTGGGGCGAGAGAAGAAAAGCTGGGTTAAGATGTGGTTATATGGTGCATTCCAGGGATGTCAGAGTCGGAAATACGGACTTCCCGCTGGAAAAATTCAAGCAGCAAGGCCCCTAAAAGATGGGATTATGAAAGATGACAAAGACATCCATCTCAGATTTCTATGGTGTAATAGGAATGCACTTAAATTTCATTTGAAGTCACATAAAATGTTTGAAGACAAAAAAGCCAAATTATTTCACTAAAGACTATAATTGATATAATTAGACAAACTTTGATATTCTTGTAACGATGATGTCTGCATCTTGTAATTATGGCTTTTGAGGTCGTTTTTTCTCATGTTGTAAAATCTAAATGCCGCAATTTGACATTTTCTTATTTAAATTATCTCAAAAACAGCTACAGCACTTTGCAAAACAAAACTGAACTATGCTAACTAGCCCGCTAAGCTTGACAGGTAACAGCCATACCATTAGGTGTTGCATACTGGGACAGGGTTTATTATTGGACGCAAAGATTTCATGATGATGACATGTTGTCAGACGCAGCTCTACAGAGGAGGAGCAAAGAAAAAGGTGACAGAGAGAAGGAGAAGAGGGGAAGACAATGAGAAAAGTGGTGAAGATAATGAGCATAGAAAAGCAGACATGAAGAAGATAGGAGGAGGAGGAGCAGTGAGAGGAAGAGAGGAGATAAGAGGAATCACTCCTGTCATGGAAAAAGTGTCTGAAGCCTCTTCTCAGGGAATTCTTATCAGAGTAGACAAGGAAGGAGGGAAGGAAAGGAGGGAGAGAGAACAGAGAAGGGTGGTGGAAGCAAAGGAGGGATGAGGAGCGGTGGAATGGAAGAGGAGGAGAGGGAGGCGAAACAAGATAGGGGAAGCCAAGAGGAAAAGTTGATCCTTAGGGTTCCTTCTATAGATTGATGCCTTGTTCCACAACTGACAGTTGTCGAACAGTTATACAACCCCCCTGGATGTGGAAACTCCCGCACAGTGTGTGTAGAAAAAGCTGTACTGTTGGATGTCTCTCTAGAGGTGTGTGTGTGTGTGTGTGTGTGTGTGTGTGTGTGTGTGTGTGTGTGTGTGTTCTATTGTGCTGCGATCTTTGTGACTATTAGACCCTGACATTGAGGACATTTTGCCTCAAAGTCAAATTCCTGGTATGCATATAAATACCAGGCCAATAAAAGCTGATTCTGATTCTTCAAAGGTCTCTCTGAGGGTTGCGACTTGGTTTTAGTTGAGAATCGAAAGAGTTTATAGAGTATTTGCTCCTAACAGCTACACTCGAAAGCGGAGGATGAAAAAGCTAGGTATCACAGAAAGTGGCGAGACGCAATGTTGTTTAAATATGGAGATAACAAAACTGGGAGGCAGGTAGAAAGAGAAGGTTGAACCCTGGATCCTTCCTCACCTCCACACACAGTGGACCAATCACAGCATGAAGTGGGCGTGAATGTTGGGATTGTCAGTTACAGGAAGTTAGAGACATGGTCAAACACAGCTCCTTCAGTAATGACATCAGAAAGGCTCCCAGAGGTGTTCCACCATCCGACTTAAACCCCTAATTATAGGATTAGGGGCTGGAGATTACAGTGGGACTCATCTGGCAGATTTCTGGTTCAGTTGGTTATTTGAGATATCACACCTGACATGCAAACAATGCAGATAAATAATACACATAAACAATAATTCCAAAAGCAACAACTAAATGGGATGTGACACACTTGGTCCCAATTTGTGAAAAATCTGCCAGAGTGATTAGATAAAACTGAAGAGCCTTTCCAAACTCCATGTAGCAGCCTAACAGATTTACAGCCTGAGATGATCATAAAAGTCACCTGGGAAAAAGATGCTGAAAATGTTCCAAATAACTCTAAACTCAAAGAGGAGAGGAAGAAAAAAAAAATGCTTAGAAAAATGATAAAACAGGCCTAGAGAGGGAGGACAGGAGGAGGAGGGAGGGAGGTTTCCTCTCCTGTGACCTTGAGATTTCTGCACGTTCCTGATCCACTCCTGCTTTCATGTTTTTCCTCCATCTCTTATTCTAACAGACAGTGGGAGCAAATTCCATAATTAGTGAAGAAGGGGAGGAGGAGGAGGAGGGCGAGTGATAAGGGAGGAAGAAACGTGGGAGTGCGGGTCATCCTAATGAAGAGCGAGATGGAGGAGGAAAGAGAGGGAGTTTGTGGAAAGTCCTCAAGGTGAAACACTGATGAATTACACACAAAAAACTGGAACCAGTTCACTTTTGTATCTGTCTGCCAAGTCAACAAACACCCAGAAATCACATCTTTGTTCTTTTGTTTTTATCGAACAATAAAACCACATAAGGTGAGATCACACTTTACTACAGAAACTTGCACAGTACAGTGATTGCATCATTATCTTGTTCCGGCTCCTAACATATAATTGTGATTAACTGCGTTCACATGATGCTGCAGGACCTTACGCTCCAGCAACCACTGGATTCTCCAACACACAGCATCAGATATATGAACCAGGACAGAACCATAAATTAATTCTTGAGCATAAATGTTCGTTCTTGACCTAAGAAACATTAGTCTGACAAAAAAATCTTAATGTAGGACCCTGAAGTAAGATCTCATTTTTTACCTAATGTTCATTCAGCTTTGTCAAAAAGTTAAGACAGTTACGATTTGCAATGCAACAGTAATTGTGGGCACAGCTGGTCATGCGAAGCTAAAATCCTCCATAGGCGAGACCGTCTCATTTCGGTTTGGCCTCTGACGTCTACGGCTACGAAAGGCCAAACCTTCGCCACGGTGTCAGGCCCTTGAACTGGGACACAGCTACAGAGTCTTGTTCAAGGCCGACACTGGACAAACTAATAAAGTAGTTCCAGACTGGGCTGAAGGTGTGTTCAATCACAAAGTCTAATGTGACTATAAAACTGCACAACATCATTTCAGTTTCTACTCATGAGATTAAAGCAGATTACTGAACTAGAATGTGATTCTGGAAGATACAAGTTCATTTCTATTGATAAACAGAGGAAATAATTTTACCCACTTATTGATTTGTTCTAAGAAAATTGATTATAGGCCTCTGTTAATGGACTACTTGGATATTACCTAGATGTTTTTGTGTTATGTATGGTGTCCATCATGCAGACAGGCAGACAGACAGAAATGTTCTCTGCCATGCCAAATATTCCAAGTATGTGTTACAGTATGAGACTGGATGTCACTGACGACGGTGTGCTGAGGATCTCCAGCTGCTGGCTTTAATGGAAGCAGTCACAGCTGCTGCAGCTCTCAGCTTGTTTCCCTCATTTTCTGATAAACACGTCCTCTGTCTGTCTGTGTGTCTGTCTGTGTCCCTGTCTGCTTCAATGGCAGGGTGACCCGCTGGTGAATGGTGACCCGCTGGTGTTCACAGGGTCACAGATTCAAACGCTGCCAACAGCTGACGGTGACTCATTACCGGGTCCAAACCTCATGTAGGAGCTTTTCAGAGAGATATGCGAATAGGTGCAGAGCTCAGAAACAGCTAAAAACACACTCATATTTTGACCCCACATTACACACACACACGCACGCACGCACGCACACATATCCTCTCTCTGTCAGGTCATCTCCATGGTTTCCCAGTGTGATGAGGTTTTAAATGTGGACTTTGCCCTGTGGAGCGCGTCAGTCACAGCCTCTGGACTCGAACTAAGCTTCATTAAGACACTGCTGAGGTGGACACGCACACACGCACGCACACTTGTTTAAACACACATACAGTAATGAGAAAAATGCACACTCACATAAAGTTGATCATTCAGTCCAAACACTCTATTGTTTGTTTCTGAGAGTTATTTAAGGTGTTAAAGGAGTATTTTTCAAGGATTTCTGGCATGAGGGACCTTCCTCAAAGCTGTTTATTATCTACAGGAGATTTAGGAAATGCTTTATTTTTTATGTCAACAATTCAGCTGTTGGTGTGAGTTGAATCTCATTTTGAAATTTAATTTTAAAATGAAAATGTGGTTTGCTTTTATCTTTTTGAGAGTTTTTTTGGTCCAATTTTGATTGCTTTCGAAATTAATTCAAACTTTGTATAATGCTGTACTCGCAAGTGTGATTTTCCTGCTGAACGTTAACATACATTTCTTGAACTGTGCATGTACACACACACACACACACACACACACACACACACACACACGCACACACACACACACACACACCTCTGTTTCACTCCCATACTGTTTTATGACTTAACTGTGGGAAAACACCCTTCTGTTTGCTGTCCTCCCCTTCTTCTCTCTCCATTGACTCACACTCACAAGACTGGTAACACCGTTGGTTCTAATCATTTTACTGTACAACAAAGATGACAAATTGTGAGTCATTGTGTGACATCACCTAACAGCACAAAAAAACCACACCACTAAACCAGTACGTTGGTGTGTTTGGGTCGAGTGAAAATCACGTACCAAAAAATCCCTGCGACAACATCCCTGAGAGCTTCAGCAAAACCTCAAACTTGTTTCTCAGATTAAACTAAATCCCTAAAAATATGCAATTCTGATATGAACCCTTGAATGGAAGATTAATGTGTAACTTGCTATTGCAAGAAGGTGGAAAGGTTTAACATGAACACTGGTGAACTTCCACTTGTGTTCATCATTGTAACAAAGAAGATGAACTTTAACTCAATGACCTTCCTCTACAGTCCCTCCTCCTCCTCTTCCCTCTCTCTCCTCCCTCTTCTCTTTCATTTCATTCACCAGCAAAGAAACTCAAACAATCTGCTGGGGTTGACCTGGTTAAAGCCAATATTTACTGTCACATTAACAAGGGCAAACCTCTCTCTCTCTCCTCCTCCCACTCTTGTTTCTTTTTTCCCTGTTTCTTAACATTTTATCCTTTCTGTGTCTGCCTTCCTTCCTCTGTTATTGGGAAATACTGATATGTTAGTATGGGAAAAGATAACTGATGAACTGCAGATAGTTTTCGAGGCAAACTAGATCCCAGACTTTAAAAAGTGACTTTTTAGAAAGAGAAAGAAAGAGAGAAAAGCCAGAGTAGTTGATGTTCTTTGGGTGTTTCTTTGCTAGCATTTGCTAATTAGCACTCAACACAAAGTACAGCTGAGGCTAATGTCATTAGCTTTGCAGTTATTTTAACATAAACTTAAGTTCAATAAATCCGACAGCTGCTGAGATATTTGACTCAAAATCACAAATGTCAATCTCATAATGCGGCAACAGGAAGTGTAAAGAGGTCACCAAAGTCAGTTGCATTCATCCTCTGGGGACCATGAAAGTTCATTAGAGGTTGAGATATTTCAGTCTGGATCAAAGGGGTGGACTCATCGTGATTGCTAACGTGACTAAAAAGCAAAAAGATGAGATTAAAATGAAGCAGCGAAGAACAGGAAAATGGTGGGAAGGTGGAATAAATGCAGAGCTAAAGTATGAATCAAAGCCTGAAAGAGAGACTAAGATGCGAAAATACCTGCTGGTTTATTCCGTTTTAATATATGACCCTCATAGGTATGAAAAACATCATCCTGATGTTGAAGGTCTGTTTCTCTTCAAGTTGTTAAGTTAAAGCCAGATCAGACGACGGCTGAATGTGAAAGTGTAAAAATAAGTCTTGGGAGGTTTTACAGTAAACACAGTATCAGAGTAAAATCCAGCCTGTCTGACTCCAGTTCTTCTATCACACTAAAATGAGCTCATTGTGTGATAGCGGGCAGACATTAGCATCAGTCTATTCTTAGTCTGGCTTGGCAGAGCAGGAAGAAAACCGCTCAAAGTCACTGGTGTCCTTCAGGGAGGACGAGCCTGGCACAAAGTGTTTTTCTGTCTGGGTTTTGTCTAGAGAGAAAGCTGCACACACTCGTCACGCTGCAGCTGGACAGACTGCACGACTACAACCTGACAGATGTGCGATTTGACGTCAATACCTCAATCTGGAATTACAAAAAAATCTGATAATGATGGTTAGCAGGGGGAAGCAGTGGGAAACTGCTGGCCTGACTCCATCATCATTCCCTTTCATGTCCAAGTCTGTCTTTTTTTACACACTATATTTTAATACATTTAGAAACAAAACAAAGACATTTCAGTTTAATGCACAGTTGGCTTACACATTTTCGTACCAACGACAGCTGGTCTCACTGACTCTACGTACCACTGCATAAATCCTGTCCTCATACTTAAGTTGCCAGCTTCACTCACTTTGTTAAGGTTGAACAAAACCCAGTTTATTCTGGGATTTATGAGTGAGTTGCTTGCTAACAAGATACAACACGTAACAAACAAATTTGAGCTGCCAGAAGGTGTATTACTCCTCTCTCCCCTCGTTTCTAGTCGCTTCATCATCAACAATCCAATAAAATAAACTAACAGTGACGAAAATATCTCCCTCGATTGTGATTCCCACTTCAACCAGACTACAAGTGGGTTAAAGTTGTGTCTGTGTGAAGGACCTTTGGTCTAACATGGTTTAGCCCTCTGTGAATGTGTCAACAGCTCACAGAGACCTGGTAAAAGATAAACATCCTACAAATACCAGGAGAGGAAACCTCCTTTAGGACGATCTTTCTCTCTTAGTCAGGGAGTTTTTTGAATTCCAAAACGAAGGACTGGATTTAAGGAAAATAAATAAACAGAAATACAGACGTCCAAGCTGTTTGTCTGCATGCTTCTCAAGTGACTGATTAGCCAATCTAATATCCCCCTTTTAATTTATTTCCCACTGAATCCCATTTCCTCTGCCTCCCTGTGAAGACACTTCACCAGCCATTCACAACCAACTGTTTCCTCCATGTTTGTTCTCCGCAGTCTCTCTGAATGGGCCGAACACTCTCACTGACACAATGGTGTGATAAAGGGCTTATTGAGGAGTATACTGAATGCTAAATCTTTGGGAGGGCTCAGGACCACTGCTGCGTCAAAAGGAGGTTGTGAGGGCGAGCAAACAGCAAAAGACAATGGGACTGAGCTGAATGGACGTCAGGGGTCGCTCTGGCTGGTGGAGAGAGCCGACATGTCTGAACCAGATCGCAGAGGGCTTGTTTAGAACCACGTTTCCCTTTAGATTCTCGTTTACAGCAAGCATTAAAATATGTCCTCTAGGACTGAATCAAAAGTTGACAGCTGTGAATACAGACATAAATATGCCCAAATGTATTGAAGAAGCA
The DNA here is from genome assembly GCF_021018895.1 of Seriola aureovittata. Taxonomy (NCBI): domain Eukaryota; kingdom Metazoa; phylum Chordata; class Actinopteri; order Carangiformes; family Carangidae; genus Seriola; species Seriola aureovittata. Next base: position 25,620,638 of record NC_079372.1, read on the forward strand.
TCGAGATCCAGGAAGTGAAGCCACATTGGACTAACTAACTAACTTTTGGTTGATCAGGCTACAAAATGTCTGTAATTGGGTGAAAAAATTTTCTTAACAGTTTTGAAGAGTCCAAGAAAAGGTCTTGAAATAACAAATTTTGTCCTACTAAATATCCAAAACCCAAAGATATTAATTCTATAATGATGTAAATTATAAAACTACTTCCTTTACTGATTATCAATTGATCTTTTATCTATGAAAAAGGTCAGAAAATATTTTAAAAATACCTGTCGCAATTGACTTCCCAGATCAAAAGGTAATGTCTTCACCTAGTTTTGTTCAACCAAAGGTATAAAACCCAGAGATATTCTATATAAAACATCTAGTTACATTTGATTAGCTTGGACCACGAACTGTTTAAAATGATGAATAATCTAAACAATTAATTATTCAGCACTGCCAAGGACGAACTTGTCAACTGCACACCTGTGTTAGCTGATGTTCTCAAATTAGCACAAAAAAATGCAACCTTAATACATCCATGTTTCTAGACGTTTCTTTTGTAACGAGATTTTCTATGCAATTACGTGACAATTGTAAAAATTAATTTAATCAATTTAATTTTTTCATTTACTTATTCTTTCAGGCTGCCAGTTTCACTATTTTCCCTCCAGTAGCAGGACAGGAGGAAACTCCAGCTGTCTGCATCGGTGATAACACACAGCTGATGGAGGAGAAATGGAGGGGAGGGGAGGGAGGGTGGAAGACAAGACATGAGGAGATGGATGGGCAGCAAAACAGAGAGAAGAAAGGATGGGTCGATGGAAAAGTGACAGACAAAAAGAAAAGATGACCAGGCAGGTAACAGGGGTGAGAGGGAGAGAAAACGAGGAAGATGTGGAGAGAAAATGTGAGAAAGGTTAACAGATAAGTTCTGTGTTGACAAGGTGAACAGGCCAAGCAACAGGCAAGAGAGACAGAGTGTGTGTGTGTGTGTGTGTGTGTGTGTGTGTGTGTGTGTTTGTGTACACGCACTGAGGGCAGTCAGGGAGTTCAAAGCAGCAGGAACTTAGGAACTGAAGAGCCTGACAATGACCTTTGACCTGTGACAGATCAGCAGGTTGGAACAGTCATTATGCCTGACAAAGGAGCAACACACACACCCATGTGTGCACAAGCATCAAATCAAAACCGAACCACTGACAGGGAAAAGGGTGGGAGGCGTCATCTTATAATCACTTCCTCTGCTTTGATAATGACACACACACACACACACACACACACAGAGCATTTGACATTTCAATCAAAGATAGAGTATGAATGCCCTCCTTTCTGTTTCTGTCTTTCCCAGCTGGAGTCCTTCTCGTTCTTCCTGTCCTCTTCCTCCTCCTCCTCTTCTTCTACTATTTCTCTCACTCACTCGCTCCCTCTTTTTTTCTTACTTTCTCCATTAATTCCCACAGCCTCACCATCACACACAGATGTTAGATGGCTAAACATCACCACATTAGCCATCTACTAATTTTTTTCCCCATCTTTGTTCTCTCTTTATCCATCATCCATTTTTCTAAATGTTACAACAACTAATTTAATAAGCAATAGGATACTAGAATGGAGTTTTAAACTACTCGAATTACTCTAGGTACTCAAATGTGCTTGAGTTTCAGCATTTTTGTATTTTTTTTTTTTAGAAATGTAGAAATTTTAGGAGATTTTGGTGTAGACATACTTGAGTTTTAGTCTGCTTTATTGGTATTTTACAATTCTATGCAGGAACTTCAGGCTATCAAAGGTTACAGCATCTAAGTTTTGATATGATATGATTATGATAAAGTTTGAGAAGCTACCATATTTGTATTTTAGACAATTTTTGGCTTTAAGGCAACTAAAATGCCTTTCAAGATAACTAAATTATATTGGAATTGGAGACTACATAACATTTTGAACCTTCTTTGATGACCAGAAAACAGAGCTGCAGACGATGGACTTTAATCATGGAGTGTGATCACACAGTCATGCTGTTATTTACTTAATGGATGTTATCAGGTTTGAAAGAAAACAGAAATTAAAAGCCAAGTCATAATGATTGCATCACGCAAAAGTGGACATATGAAGTATTTAAAATAATGGATGAAAGAGACAAAGGTCCAACAGAAAATTAACAGACCTGACTATAAATAAAACGTACAACAGATTAATGAACTCCAAAGCAAGGCAGGGGCAAAGATAGTTCATGACTGCTGTTTCATATATTTCAGCATATTAAAATGGAAGTGGCACATAATAGATTGTGTGTTATTTCAGAGGATGAAAAATATATTCATTTTACTTGGATCCATCACAGGGGAAAATGAAAATAACTATAATGAAGCATTTATCTAAATTTGTCAAAATACCAAACTGAAACTAAAAGAGGGGGTGCGTTAACCTGCCAACATCAACACGTCCTGATATCAGCTACAACAGAAGCAGCTAAAAAAAAATGACCCCTGAAATATCAGCCGACTATTTTGAACAACCAATCCACATTCCTTTCCTCCCTGCCTCCATCCATCCATCATCCCTCCTTTATCCTGGTTTAGATACGACATCAACATCTCGTTTTCCTCTTTCTCTCCTTTCACTCAAAGCTGAATCACTCCTATTAAGGTCAGATTTGTCTCTCTCTTTCTCTGCACCTCTCACTCTCCCCCTCTCTGCTCATTTTCCTGCCCAGTACACATAATGAATGACTGAAAAATGTGCGCTGTGTGTCAGCGTTTGTGTGTTTGTGTGAGGACAAAGTGTCAGAGGCAACGTTTAACCCGTGAACGAGAGGGACAGACGGGAAAACAGGAAGATGAAGGCCGATGGTGACTGAAATAAGAGTCACTGAAGAGGACGGAGGAGTGGAGAGAGGAATGAATGAGTGCAACTGTTGATCCCTCAAAATGACAGCCAAGGAGCTAAAGAGACCTAAATAAAGAAATAGAAAGAGGGCCACTATTAAGGGATGTGACAAAAACGTGTGGTTGACTGAGTCACTGTGGGAAATGTCACAACAGAAAGAGAGAGACACAGAAATACATCACTTTCCTGAAGACTTAATGATGATGATAGCATATAAATCCCCTATAAGGCTGACAATGTGGTACATTCACGCTAAAAAGATGCAACACAAAAGCTACTCATGGCTAAAAACCAAAACACTGATAAGTTATGGTGCAATGGCTCTGACAAGGGGCCATAAAACACACTGAAGTTACACAAAGCAATGTATTTTTCATTTCAACATTGACACTGAAATGTAATGGTCATGTAAAAGGGTTGCCAGTTCTGTTTCTGCTGGATATGTGAGCAGCAAACACATTCGCTATAACATCTTGAGAAGCTTAATAGAGATTGCGTATCTGCTGGTTTTTGAGATTTTTGGTCAAAAATAACTTAATTCTGCTGATAATAATCAAAAAACATTAATTATTGTAACCTTTGTAATAGGCAGAAGTGTGCTGAAACCGGAGCTTAGCATAGCTATTGTCGCTCTATCTTCTTGCATTATTTCTTGCTAGTACAAAATGGTACAATATCTTGTTGACTAATTGCCTAAAAAGCTCACTACAAGCATCATTATACGGTGTAAACTTCATCATGTATAATATAGAATTGGGACAGAGATAATAAGCCATATCATCATTTTAGCTGAATCCATACTAACACTTTTTGCTTCAAAATAGAAGATATAATTCAATCCAGGTTCAATTGTGGACCTATTTCATGAGTAGTTAACTTGAGGGTTACAGTGTGTTTCCACTGCACAGATAGAGACTGGCAACGAATTTTGTGAAGGAGCGTAACGCAGAAGAAGGGGGAAAGTGGTTTGATGTGCATCATATCTATCTTAATCTTTTTTTTTTCTATTTCTTTCCATCATTACTGTGTCAGTCAAACACCACAGAGGAGTCTTTGTGGCTAGAGAGAGAGAGAGAGAGAGAGAGAGAGAGGAAGGGAGAGAGAGAGAGAGAGGAAGGGAGAGATGGGTGATTACAATGCACGGGTGTGAGGGCAAAAACAGAGCGTGAGACATTACAGTGAATAAGAGAAGATATCTTGAATAGTCTCAAACATGAGAGCTGGCTGCTTGACTGGATGTTGTACCAGCTACACACACACACACACACACACACACACACACACACACACGCATCACACCTGAGGACAAACAAAAACAATGGAATTGTCTGTGCAGAGCCAAACCACAGGCAAAAACACACACACACACACACACACACACACTGGACAGAGAGTGTGGTTCCCATGCCCGTCACTTGTAAATAGCAGCAGAATTGGCAGCGAAGCCACTGATTGTAATCAGGAAACCACACACACACACACACACATCCGCGCTAATACAAAACACACACACAGAAGTGATCTCAGACGGCTGAGAGGACACAACATAATTCTGTCAGGTTGTATCCATGAAAAATAAGCCTTTGTGCGTGGGGGTCATTTTGTGCAGCAAGTTTGAACTTAACTGAATCCCATCACCGCTTCTTGTTAGAGCACCATTTTCAAGTGTGTCTCTTATTTCTTGATGGCGCCTACAGTTATCTCAGTTTATTAGATTTTTGACGACTAAACCACCATACTGTCTGTTTCTTTATGCAACTGCTATTCCCCATCTACATCTTTAAGCATGTTCGGTATGTGAGCTCAGCTTAACCCTCAAACAAACCGTCAGAAACTTCCCAAATATAAACGTCAGTGTAACCTCCACCCTGCAGTTCAGAGCCGGCTGGCACTTTCAAGCTAACTCTGACGCTCAAACCGCATGAATGGCAGGAAGCATTCAATCGGGAGCAGTTGGCACCACGCTCGCTCTTACGCACGGTGAACAATGGAGCTACCTCAACACTCCAAGAGAGTCTGTGCATCTGTGTATTCGTCTCTTTGTTAGCGTTTGTCCTGGAGGGAAATCTGTCAGCACACACAGGAAATTAAGGGCACACGGCAGTGAGAGATGTTTTAATTTGTTAGAAACACTGAGTGAATCTTTAATCCTGGAAAAACACATGATTAGTATTGAGGTTAGGTCAATTTTGAATTTGATTTAAAGGGTGAATTCACTCAAATTTAAATAAGAAAAATATATTTTCTCACTCAATTCAATCGGAAGAGAAATTTGACAGATGAAATTAAGAATAAAAAGGCTCTGTACGAGTTATAAGTGTGTAGCTCTCTGCTCCTACATTTGGGTGAACTGACCCTTTAAATATCTGCACTGAGACACAGACACTTCAGAGAGTCTAACGCATCTCTGACAGGTGTGATGACAAGAACGCAGATTTTGTGACTCAAGAGGGGATGAAAACAGAAAAGAAAGGACCTCACCTGAAGAACACACACACACACACACGCACGCACACACACACACACACACACACACACACACACACACACACACACTGAAGTCTATATTGTGCTCTAATAATAGGCTGCTGAAACACTCATCTCCTCCTCTTTCCATGCCCTCATCCTCCTTCCTCTTCTTCACCTCAGTTTTCTTCCACTTAATACCTGCTTCCTGCCTTCCTCTTCTCTCCTTCTGCTCCACCTCCTCCTCATCCTCCTCTCTTCCCATGTTTTCTTTCATCTTGTATTTATTGCTCCTTCATGTCACCTATTATTGGTCTGTGTTTTTTCAATCCCCCCTCCTCTTCTTCTCCTCTATCTTTCCCCTCTCTTTTACCTGGGATACCAATCCTTCCACTATCACACACCTGAGGAATGAAACTGCATGCCAACACACATCTATGCACAGAAACGCACCAACGTTACATCACTCTTAGCTTATATACAAGACAACGGTGAATTGTGTTGAACTGGGTATGACCTCATCCTGGATGATTCATGTTCTTCCTACACTTCATCAGGAAGCTGTCACTCCTCTTCCATCGCTCTCCCTTCTACTTCTCCACCTTTGCAGATAAAACAGTGATAAACAAAGAGCCTGGCAGGTACAGACAGAGATACGAATATGTCTAATATAGATATGGAAAATAATGAGGTGAGGTGTTTTACTGAATTTCAAACTAAGATGAGAGAAATGAGCTGTATCTAAGTTTTGAGATATTCATCTCTGGGGTTTCTGCTGCCAAGCCACCACAACGGGAGTGAAAGTTATTTTGTTAATGCTGCACTGAAGTTCAGCAGCGACATGTCTTTCTGGAAACAATGAGTCTCAGGCAAGAATGTTTTCATATTGTCTTGTTTAGTTTGGATAATCCACAGATTTAACTGTGCTAACATTTTTCATAAGGACTATTTCTTCAGTAGAATGTAACTACATTTAAACCTGACGTCAGTGGATTATTCAGAGCAGTGAGAGAGACTGTAAAAAGACGCACTGGTGTTGGGCTTTCAAATGTCATTTTAAAGCACAAAAGACCTCGTAGTAGAAAAATGGTGGACGAGGAGAAGGATGAAATAAAGCTTGAGAAAGAACCAGACCTGGAAAGACAAAGACGTGAAGGATTAGAGGTTGGAGGAGACTTTTGAAGAAACACATAAAGATGAGGAGCAGGGGTGATGAGGAAGAGGATGATGGTGAAGAGCAAGACGGAGATAGCAGAAGAAAGAAGACAGGGAGGGTGGAGGAGATAGAAATGCTCTATATTGGGCTGTTGCTATCTGTAGAAGATAGATAGGCTAAATGGCTGCTTCAGATATAGAAGGTGTGTGGGTGGGGTGGGGTTGAACTGATCTTTATTTAAAGAATCAAACAGATAGTGGAAAGAAAAAAAAAGATTAAATAGCAGGATGAGGAGACGATGATGATGGAGAATTAAATACTGGAGAGAATGATCAACAAGGGAGTATTAAGAGGTGTTAATCGTTAGTCGTGACGATGTGTTAAAGACATTTACACATTGGGGCAACATTCCTTGGAAATGGTGAATATCCCATACTGTGGACTGATTCCAGTGAAATGTGTTTAATACACTGAGTGTTGGGTGGGTGCAGTCAGTGCTTGGTACACACCTGCTGCTGTAAAGCTCTGATAAAGTGATACTGATAGTGACTGTGCCAACTGAACGCACATTATTATTGAGCTGCTTCACCTTTTGAACTCACATTCACCTCTTAACCCATGTACTTTTAGTCTGTGAAACCAACCCCACATGAGACAATCAGAAAAGACAGAGGTGTCCATAAACTTCTGGCCAGAATGCTATACCTACACTTAAAGGAAAGGTTTAACATTTTTGGAAATAAGTTTATTCACTTTCTTTTCTAGAGTTAGATGAGAAGAGTGTGAAGTATGAAAAATGACATAAGTATAAATAAATAAACAAATCAATGCAGAAATGTAGAAAAACCAAAATAAATAAATAATTGTAGAAATGCATACATAAATAAATAATAACAGCATCATAATAGAAATTATTCATTATCAAAATGTTTTTATTTTTGCATTATTTATGTATTTAATTATTCATTTCAGCATTTATTCATACTTATGTCATTTTTTTGTTCTTCATAGAGGAGTTGTCTGTACGTGAATATGATGCTAATTTTGCTTAGCATAAACTACAATAAAATAAAACTAAAGACTGGAAACAGGTAGAAAACAGCTAGTCTGGTTAGCATCTCATTTGGTCAATCAGTGCAAATTACGAATTGACAGTTCATTATGCTCTTTCAGCATATTTGCTAAGCTAATTTAGCAAACTGCTCGCGGTAACTTCATATTTTTGCTGTGCAGACATTAGCGTGGTATCAATCCTCTTGTCGAGAAGGTGATGTCTGTATTGGTTGTGTATTTCCTAAAACAGTGAACATTCCCTTTAAGTGTATATACTATATGACTAAAGAGATTAGAGAACATGACTTTTCGTATAGAGACAGAGGAGGGGAGGGGGAGAGAGAGAGAAACAGAGAGAGAGAGGAGTTAGGGGTAATTTAACAAGACTTCCCCTCTGCGGGTTGAGACAGGTTAACTGACATTCCAATCTCCCTTCCCTCTTTCATTCTGGCAGAGGGTCGAGGGGTGCGTTAGTGTGCATGTGTGCTGGGGCCTTCAACACACTGTCACTCACACACACGCACACACACAAGCTCTCTCACACTCACACACAGACACACACAGACACACAGACACACACACACACACACACACACACACACACACACACACGTAATCCCTGTCCTTAGCCCACCTACATTCTTTTAAGACAAAACTGCAACCTGGTAACTGGAGATCATCCACCTCTTTTCTCTCTCTCTCTCTCTCTCTCTCTCTCTCTCTCTCTCTCTCTCTCTCTCTCTCTCTCTCTCTCTCTCTCTCTCTCTCTCTCTCTCTCTCTCTCTCTCTCTCTCTCTCTCTCTCTCTCTCTCTCTCTCTCTCTCTCTCTCTCTCTCTCTCTCTCCCTCCTTTGCCCATGAATATTCCCATGTGATGTAGGTGGTAAACATCAATTTGATTAGCTATAGATAAAGTATCCTGCAACACTGGGAATGCAGCAACAAAATAAAAAGTTCATGTTCATGTATGCTTCCTGCTGGTTTTGCACAGTCAGGACTTATGCATCTTTGTCTATGTATCTTCTCAGTAGTTTTCAGTTAAGCAGTTTTAAAGTTGCTTTATAATTCGATACATTACAGGAATCTGATATTGATTACTTTATATTTTTATCTTCAATTGATTGATAATTGTGTATAAAATGTCTGAAATTAATGGGTTAATGGGTTGCCCATCCCTCCACCAAGTTCAGCACAAATCGGTTTAGTACTTTTTGTTAATCCTGCATGACAGGATTTATCAGGGATATTTTTGGCAAAGAACAGGTAATCTGACCTTCATTTGTGAAACTGAATTAGCTGAACGACCCTTTGATACTTGACTTTAACGATTATTCTATTATCCAAACTGTTAAAGACTGATTTTCTGTCGATTGACATCTATCCTCTATCAAAGTTCAAAGCTGAAAAGACGAAGAAGAGCATTTAAAGTGAGTAATACAAACAAATAACATGTATGTATGTAAGTCTAAAGCTTTATCAGAATCAATACACTTAACAGCAGAGCTGATTAATTGATTAGCCAATCAACTGGAAAGGAATGGGCAACTATTTTGATCAATTAATCATTTCAGTCTTAGTCAATAGTGAAACAATCCAAAATATTCTCTAAGTCCAGTCCCTCAAACAGCAGGATTTGGTGCTTTTCTTTGTCATGTGTGATTGTAAACTCAGTGTTTTTGGGTGTTTGGACTTTTGACCAAACAAAGACATTTTTTTTTCCGCACTTCATGGATTAAGTGATTTATCGATTATTCTTGATCACTGGTAAAAGCTAGGAAATCAAGTATGACGTCTATATTTGTTGTTGCATTGCATTTATTATTTTGTTTATTGGTTACTTTATTATCAGGACACATTGGAAAAAAAGATTTTTAGGTCCCAATCCCAAAAAAAAGTCAGTAGGTAGCCACTGATGTCATCCAGCCAACATCTATTCAGTGCCTGATGATGAGAACAAACTCTGCTGGGCTCTCATAGCATTCATATTGTGCTTTAAAAGACTCTTTATTCATTCTTTTATCACTGCCACAAGGTAAACAGGCTTATAAAAGCTTTTACAAGCTACACACACAGCGGCTGTCACAGCTCCCTGCTTCTCTATTGAGCCCTTCAACTGAGAGAGAAAGACAGGAAGAGGGAGGAAAGTAAAGAGCGGAGAGAAAAGGGACGAAAGATGGAAACTGAATGCCACGACAGAAAACACACTCGTCGGGAACATGAGTGCACACACGCGCGCACACACACACACACACACACACACACACACACACACACACACACACACACACAGCGAACATCTCTCTACTGATGAACGAGGGAGGCACTCGAGCTGGAGAGCCCGGCACAAAAGGGCCACATTCAGAAACATAAAAAGGTTGTTCAAGAGCGACATTCAACAACACAAAAAGATTAACTTCTTGAGCACAGGGAGACAGAGTGAAGCTTTTCTGTGCTGCGTATCTGCCTGAATGTGTCCCTGTATATGTGAAAATAAATGTACAACACCAGCTAGAACAGAGCATCAACAGCAGCTCTAAGCCAACTCAGACTGAAGCATTCACGGTTTGATTCTTTGGGAGGCTGATTTATTTCACTTTCATTATCAGAATAGAGAAGCTGGTAGCAAGCAGAATTAAATTCAGCCAACAGATGTTTGCAACTTTACAACCAGTGGCTGCAGCTGGAATCCAATCAGATTCATTTGCAGTTTAAAAAAGCAGCGGAGATTAATGGAGATGTTGGAAACTACCAGTGTGTACGGCTGACAACAAGCTCCGGCACAAGAGGTGTATGTACTCAATATGAAACACGCTGATCTTTAGAATCCTGCATCATTCTATCAAGATTTAATGTGATTAGAAAACCTTTGCATGAACCCTGGTAATATGGAGGACGTTACACAGTCCACAAAAACTATTAAGACTTTTTCCCAAATCCGAGAGAACGCGACACATCAGGCACTTTGCCAACTTTTTGACTCATTCACATCACGACAATCTTACTGGCTGACACCTCTGGAAAACGATAAACCACAACAGATCACAAGAACACAAGATCAATCTGAGGAGACATGAGATGAAACATTTCTGCTATACAGTATGACTTTCCTTTACTGAATCAACTCGCCTATTCGTGCCTCTAAAAAGTATTCAGATGTGTGGAAGACAGGGCTTCATTATGAGGGGTAACAAGCCAAAACGGTTGAGGACCACTGCACTACAACAGCTTTTTTTTTTTGCAGTGCAGCCAACACTAAAGTTAGATAGATCACACAGATCTTAGACATTCAGAGTCCTCAGAAAACATCCTGACACTCCAGAACACATCTCAACGCAATCAGCAGAATGAAAAGACATCAAAAGACACCCATAACTGCAGAGACAGACAGAGAGAGTGTGTGTGTGTGTGTGTGTGTGTGTGTGTGTGTGTGTGTGTGTGTGTGTGTGTGTATATATCTAAATCCAATGAGTCCTACCTGTCCGAGGTCCAGGGTGACGTTCACCTCGTTGTACTCGGTGCTGCGGGACAGAGGCGGGCTCTGCCACCATCTCTCTGTCCCGTCGATGGCGTTGGTGATGGGATGGGCGCGATCGCTGTCCCCCTGGCTGCAGATGTCACAGTACTGGCCCTGAGAAGACAAGAGACGGAGGTGTGTGAGGTTTCAAAAGGCACTGTGGCAGGAGTCTGATACTTTACTATGCACAGTATCACATTGGAAAGCCATACTTGAGACCTTGAGGATGTAGTTTTTGGGGTCCAAAGCACATGTGTTCTTGTCAAATTATTTACACTTGACTTGCTAATATAAGATTCTGATCAGTCCTACATCCCTCCGTTTTGTTTTGTTCTTTGAATTGTACTTTGATGATCAAATCTAACAAAAGCTTCTGTGAGACTCTGCAGGGATTGACTCCGTTAGACTCAGTTAGTAACACACCAGGTGCTTCCACTGAGTAGGAGAGGAGGCGCTAATCAGTGCAACACCTGCACTTTGGACACAAAACTTCCTCTATCATTATATCTAAATCTGATGAATAGACTCTCAATCACATGTTACACTTACAGATCTACTGTTGAGAATGAACTCCAGGGTCTTGCTTAGAGAAACCTAGACAGGATGTTATTGATTAACATACATTGCCTATTGTGGAATCTGACCCTTCAGCCTTTAGGTTACAGCCCAGAGAGAAACTGAGCGGTAACTTAAAGACTAAACTGCTGCACAGTCTTTCAGAGTCACCGTAAACACCTGTGAAAGGACGAGATTTATTTCACAAGTGTCTGTCCCTGAAGCTACCTGGGTCAAGTTTCTTGCTTTTCCACAGAAAGGGCGACTCCACGCAGGTTTAAGTAACAGTGAGGCTCCGGCATGTATTAAATATCCGCTTGTAGGTTTTAGTTGTCTCATAAATTAAATCGCTGTGCAACAGTCTGCCTGTTTAGAGCTAAATTCACACGGTTTACAGTCTGCTATGACAGCATAGTGTACTGTATGACAAAAGGAGCAGGGGCTGCCGCCCTCAGTAATGAAAAACAATGCACTTTCGCTACTATAAAGGCTCTATATCTATTAAGTCTTGCATGGTACAGTAGTATCCACAAATTCAAAATAAAACAATTTTCTCATGTGTTTTAATTTGCCACATATTCATGATCATTACATCAGGTTTAAAGGGTAAATTACCCTCAAAAAGAATGAGGTTGGACAATGGGAACCAGGATAGTAAAGCCAGGGTGTATATATGATCTAAAATGGCTGATCAGTGCAGAAAGCAGGCCTCACTCTCAGGTGTTTGTTTTCAGAAAGTAACAAAAATTTAAAGATGCAACTGTTTCAAATATCTGCCGGGTGATTTTCATACTGTAAAACTGTAAAAATGAATGGCAGCAAATGGTCCGTGCCCGTAACCACTTGAACCGGCCTCTCCACCTCTTTGCTTTCTAAAGCTTCTTCATTCTCAGCTAATCCCAGTTTGGTTGTCCGAGCATTTAACCCCACCACTGGCCGGCCGTGTAAGCGTTACCATAAGCCAAACAAGCACGGACCTGAACAAAAGGAAGGGTTAAGAGATGTTATCACTGCGGGTCACTGGAGGTCACAGGTCACTGCTCACTATCTGACTCCACCCTACTAGCCCCCTGTCCTCCCACAGATCAACCCGTCCATCCACCTTTTTGATTTTGTGTTTTTCCGTTGATTTTATTCAGCCTGATATTAGTCATCAATGTTATTGTTGAAGGGCAAATTAAGTTCATTTAAGAGCATGATGCAGCAAATTGAGGGACGATATTTACTGAGTGAACAAATGAAGTAATCTCAGATTAAAAATTAGTAATCTGAGGTAACAATTTATCAAATAGTCACATCAGCGACACCTACCAGAGTTTGCAATTTTGTTTTAAAGATAAAACAGACACTTTCAATCAAACTGATTGAATTCTTGCTTTTTTTCCTCTTTTCCCACTTGTATATTCTTTTGTAATCGCCCATTTCAATCTATTTTCTGCATTCCTTGTTCTCTGCGTATTTGTTATTAACTTAATATGTCATTCAGTATTAATTGCTCTCATGTAGTCATGTCAAAACTTGGTCACAGCACCTTGAGAGCATTAAAGAGAGAAAGAAACCACTTCCAATCAACAGCTGAGTACAGAAAAATGAAGGTCAATAAAGGAAATGAAGCTGGTGGTGCACAGAAAACAGCGGATTTCCCACCCTGTCAGTGACATCTCTAAAGGACAAGGCAGGTGTTTAGTGCAGTGAGACGTCAGGGAGGCTGCTTCTGTATTTCTGCTGGGCTGTCAAACTCTCTTTCACACTATTTCTTTCTCTTTTTCTCAGTTTTTCCTTTTCTCGACACCTGTATTCCTCTCTCGTCACGTCCCTTTAAAAAGCGAGGACGTCAACAAAAAAGGCCACCTGGAAATGAACATGTAGGGCACAAATCTAGTCTCTCTCTGTGTTACACAGGCTTTCATTCAACCGTTTTTCATCTCTCTTCCTGTCTCTTTCTTTCACTTCACCTCTCGGTCTCTCACTGAGGGAGGAATCCATGTCCCCAGGCAGAGCCAAAGTGTTACTCAGCCCACACCTGCCACTTTGTGTAATTTATCTTTTCTCTCTCTTCACATAACGCGATTCTCTTTCTCATACGGTACTTACTCTAACTCTTTCTCTTTATGCCTTATCTGTTTGCTTTTTCCCTCTCATAGTCCTTCCACTCTGTATCACCTTTGCCTGCATCCATCATACATGACACCAGTATTTCATGTTGTTTAACAAAAATTTTAAGCTGCATGCACAGCTCAGATTTTGAGGTGAAAACACAGCCTACATTCCCGATGACACAATCTGGGGCTGGTCACACCAAGGCCAGCTGAACCTCTGTAACACCTCCACCCTCACGAGAGGAAATTGTTAATTTAATGATATAATCCTGGGAGACTTTCTGGATAATTTAGCCAAGGAGCATTCACGTCATGTGTGCAAAGCTGCACACATGACGTACAACTCCTCTTATCAGTTCCAATTAGCTGTACACTTTAGTGTTATAAACAGCAACAATATCAGTTTTTGTAAAATCTGAAGGTGTGCCTCACACACAAGCCTAAGGAGTGAGAAGTTTATCCGTGGCGGGGGATTTCTGGGTAACGAAATCCTTACAATTCAAACATCTACTTCCTGGAGCTATCTGGGACCACAACTGTGCAAAAAGTGGATTAAACCAACACTTTGGGTCCACATTCATGCTAGCGGCTCCGAGAAGCTGTACTACTGTTAGCATGCTAACACAGTCACAATAACATTGTTGACTGATGTTTAGTGGGTAGCAAATATTTACCATCTTAGATGAGCATGCTAGCACAGAGTACAGCTGAGGCTGATGCTAATGTCATTAGTTAAACATGCGTTTTGGTCATAAACCAAAGTACTGAACAAAATGAGACAGTAAAGTCAGAATAATTCATCCTCTGGGACCATGACTGTCGACATTTTACAGCAATCCATGTAATAGTTGTTAAAGTACTTCAGTCAGGACAAAAGTGTCTGACTGACACACTGACATGAAGCTCAGGTGCTAGCATGGCTAAAGACTATGTTCAGTATTTCAATGATAAGAGAAAACACAGTTTGTTTCTATAGAGATGACAGTAAATAGGCCTACATGTTAATTAGTGAGGACCGCTGCAGTTTAGTCCCAGGTCAAGAAAAAAAAGAGATTCTTAACCTTTTGTAGCCATTTTCACAGGCGCAAGCAACACACACACACACACACACACACACACACACACACACACACACACACATTCCAATCTCTAGTCCTCCTCCTCCTGCTGCTTTTAATTAATAAAAACACTCTCACATCTTGCTGTCAAATCAAAACAGGATTAACCTCAACAACAGAAAAGGGTGTGTGATTTCTGCTTTGTGTGTGTGTGTGTGTGTGTGTGTGTGTGTGTGCGTGCGTGCGTGCATGTGTGTGCTTTGTCCTGGTGGTGGTGGGCCGAGCCACAATAGCTCAGCAAAAGTGGGCTAAACCTCTTAGCCCCGAACACATAATGAACCATTGGTTGAGCTAATGACCAGATTTCTTGGGTTCATTTTGGAGATTTCCTGAGCTAATTATGCAGCAGCGTCGCCACTTGAACCAAACTGACTAAATGAAAACAGTGATGAGGGAATATTCGGCCTAATCCAGAGTGGAGAAGAGGAAGTGGTTGAGATCACGTTCAACAGCAGAGAGGCAATTTGTCAACTGAACCGCAGTTAATTAGCAAAATACATAATTCCTTCTTTCTCTCATTATTAAGCTAGATGATCTAATAAACAACTTAAAAGCTTGAAAGTATCTTTAAAACCCTTTATCTCTCAAGCCCCACCCCCCCTCTCCCCAGGGCACATGTTTTATTTTGTTGGGTCTTTACAATCAAACAACACCTAAGACCGCCTGCTGCTCATCTTCTCCCTCCGCTCACAAACTTTACACCCCTTTCTTTTTGTCTGATCTCTTTCAGTTTCAGTAGCATGTCACTTCAGAGGTAGCACACGGGTTTAGACATGACAGACTTTCTCTGTTCCTCCACCTAAATGACCATCATCATCTCCAGAGGAAGCATCGCTCGGGCCTTGATGATCTCGCAGTCACAGAGAACGGATAAACCCGGTCTGATTGGAGGACACGGGTCAGTCACCGTGAGGAATGCGAGGAACAGGTGGGAGAGAGATAGAGAGAGAGAGAGCTAGAGCACGAGAAGGCAATCAGCCCGTATGTTCTTACCCAGAGAGTTGATTTAATGGTTAACCCACTAATAATCCTTTGTATGTTAACTAGTGATACCTGGAAGCTTAATTGTCGAACACACAATTGGCTGTTGGTTTAGTTTTACAAGCTCACAAACTCATCATCACATTAAAAACTCATCTGTAAAACACACGAAATGATTGATGTAGGAAACCAGTGGTTGGATTACTGCTGGAGTCTGTCCTTATATAAGTGGCCTGTGTTAAGTGTTGCCAAGTCCTACAAAGGAAGCAGTGCATGAAATAATGACTGGGCAGAGCAGTGGGAGATTTGTGCACACTGCTGACCCCCTCTGTTCAACTCTGTACTCTGAATGCAGTCAAGTGTGCAGGCTGGCATCTGCAGGAGGTTTAACATGAGAGAGGTGGAGTTTAACATGAAGTTTGGTGATAGAAACAAAACTGCAGTAAAACACTTGAAAAAATGAGCTGTAGTGACTCTGTAGGCTAGTAAAGTTTAGAGAGGTGCTATAAATCATGACGATCATACTGATATAATGTGAGATAAATATGTCATTATGTCAAATAAATTAAGTCCTCAAAGTATTATAGAAAATTACTATCGGTTCATTAAACCTCCATAGAAAAACTGAAGAAATACAACTGAGTATTTAACGCAACCATATAGAAATACTATTGACACAGCAGTCACTTTAAGCCTAATAGTGAACACCACAGGCCCGCTTATAACCTATAGAAATACTATAGGAATATTGTAACAATGCAAAGTCAAATAAAAATACAACTGAGCATACAACACAGACATACCACTAGATTACTAGGAGTTTTACAGCAATTAAACAGGGTCAAAATATCTGTAAATTCAATTATAGGCAGCTCAGATGCATTAGAAGCAACTAATGAAATATTGTACAAAGAGTACAACAGTATTACAATGCTACAAGAGATAAGAATGCAATATACCAAATAATGCATTTACTATAGGTTTAGGCAACTATAGAACTAATAGACTATAACGGGAGATAAAACTCACTGTAGTATGAGGTAAAGTAAAATTAAAACTCCATTGGGGCAACATTTCTGAGCAACGTAAGTAGAAATCAGACCTCTACAAGTGTTTTTCCCTGCTCACCTGGATGGTCTGGCTCGGGTCTCCGGACACCGGGCCTCCGACCAGCTTGCAGTACAGGTCCTGCACGGTCCTGCCGGTGTCGTCCTCCCCGCAGGTCGCCGTGGCGGTGATCTTGGTGCCCTCGGCCAGGTTGAAGTAGGGCGGGTGCAGGCTGTACCCGTTCACCCCGTTGGTCGGCAGCTCCTGGGCCGACGCGAAGTGGCAGCAGGTCACCAACAGCGGCCAGAGCAGCAGCGGCACGACCCGCGTCCGGGCGCGCTGAGCCGGGGAGAGCGCAACACCGAGCGGCGCCGGTCCGCTCGCCATCATTTTTTCCACCTGTCCTCCCTCGATCCGGTCAGACTGGAGAAGTTTGAGGAATAAATGAAACTGGTTGGAAACAGAGGTGAGTCGTTAACTTCTGTAGCAGAGAAGCATTTGGAGCGAAAATAAAGGGAAATGTTGCAAAAAGAGAGAGGAAGGGGAGAAGTTTGTAGTCCAGGAGAGCGGTGCGTCGACGCTTTTCCTCTCTCTCTTCCTTTCTCTCTCTGTATCGCTCCACCAAGCACCTATTCCAGCTCAGTGTGTAAGCACCCCTCCCTCCCCTCTGTGTTGGCCCGACCCGTGGTTGGAGGAGGGGACAGCTCCTTTCAATGCTCAGTGTTTTGAATTGGTTTAGTTACATCATTCTCTTTGAGCAATCATCACGGCTCATTAATTGGCTCAATTAAATGGATCTTAAGAGGCGAGTTTGGCTCCATTGGGTTCGTAGATATTTTTATAGGCTAATGTTATTTAGCAATTTCTTTTCCTTTCCTCACTCAGTTCCTCCATCCCTACTCCCTTCATCTTTCTTTACCCATCCTGGTCTTCTTCTTTTCTCTCATTCCTCTCCTCTTTTCCTTCCATCTTCCTTTCTTCAATAGTATGCTCACTTTCCTTCCCTTTCCTTTTTTCCTCCGCATCCTTCCATATTGGATGTTAAATTCGACTATATATTGTGTTTTTTTGTTTTTTTTCCAGGGCATCCACAAAGTAACCAAACAACAAATGGGAACTCCAAACACACACACACACACACACACACACACACACACACACACACACACAGTAATAAGCATCCAGACTGCCCATCGAACAGACAGCAAATAAAGTCAGACAGGTGCTCAAGACAAACAAACACACACAAACATAGACGGCCACACACTCAGACCATCTTCAAACCCTGTAAACACATTGGAAAAAAAGGATGGACAAAATCAAATTGCAGTTGAAATTTGGGATGTCTATGTCACTGTTTTAATTTGAGTCGTGTACGAAACACATGTAGACCTGAGACACTAGTAGTGTGAGTGAAAGGTCATTTTTAACTCTGGGAAAAGCAGTTTTACAAAACAACCACAACTCAAGGTCCACTTACTCGCTTTTTGTCATTTTCTACAGAAACATCATCAGATGGTTTTAGTATATTCCCCAAAAACCTTCATCAGTGGATGTAGTATGCTCGATTGTCCTCATGTGACCTAAGTATAGAGCTCTGGTCATGTGATAACAGGTGGTCAGACTGTATAAATATCACATGACCCTAGTTTCACACTAAAGGTCACGGAATGGCAACTTAGCGAACCCTATTTATTAACATAACATAACATAACATGATTATTTAACATGGTCAGTCCACTGAAACATGAAATTTGGTACAGATGGCCACGATGTCCAGAGGATAAATCCCACTGACCTAACCCTCACCCTGACTTTTTCTCTCTAGCGTCATCTGCAGGTCATCTCAAGTTTTCACTTATCCTGAGAACATCTCCCGGATGGACCGGTTCTCAGCCGGTTTATTCCAAACATTTTAATGATCCTCCCACTTTTCTGACTTTTCCTCTAGCGCCACCACGAGGGTCACCTTTGTGTTTCTGAGTGAAATGTCTCAACAACTTTTAGATGGATTTCTATAAAACGTGTCGCACACATTCATGTTCCCATTGATCAAGTTTAGGCACAATTTCTGGAGAGTATATAGATGTGTAATAACAAGCCAAGAACTGTATGATAAAGTTTTTGACTTTACGTTTTTGGAAAATAAAATCTTATTGCAAGCACAGACTATATTTGTATTTGGGATACACCTCGAGGAAACACCTGAGCAGCTGTGTGTGTGTTTTCTCACGGGCTCTAAAGCACACCGCCATCTAATTAAGCTACAGGAACCACTTTAGAAGATGAAAGAGTTTCTCTGACACACACACACACACACCTATACATACACACACACACACACACACACACACACACACACACACACACACACACACACACACACACACACACAGCTGCTCAGGTGAGTCAAAGTAATGTTTTCGGGCCTTTAAGTTTCAAAAGGGTTTTTACATCAAAAACAAATCCCTTCACTGATGATGATGATGATGAACATGCCAGGAGGCAGAGAAGGAGACAGAAAGTTAAGATACAGATACCTGAGTCAGGCAGGTGAAATTGTCGCCATGTTTGTGCGTTGTTTACACTGTTCAGAGTCCAGAAACCACTTCACACATCCACTTCCTCCATCATCTGTCAAACACATACTGAACTCTGATCTGCAGACTGATGTCTGTCTGTCTGCCTGACACACACACACACACACACACACACACACACACACACACACACACACACACACACACACATGGGGGCAGGGGTCAGTGACCTCCTGTAGTTAAAAGCAGTCTTGAGGCAGTGTGTTAATGCAGAAGAGCTTCATTCACTGACACACTAGAACATTCCACAGGCTGTTTGCAGGCTCACAGGTCACACTGTGGTTAGTGTGCTCTGGTCTGGGCCTGAAACTAATGATAATTTACATTATCGATTAAACTACAGATTTCTTTTTTCTATTAATCAACTAATCATTTAATCTACACAACGTTAAATGTGCTTGTGACAGTTTTCCAGAGCCCAAGGTGCCCCCTTCAAATGTCCAAAGACACAAAAAGGTTTTCAGTTTATAATGATATAAAACAGAAAGAGGCAGCACATGTTGACACCGAACTGTTACTGATTCATTTCCTGTTAATCAACAACCAGATTTACTGTCTAAACCACCACATCACCACCTTCACAGGCAGGAAAACTTAAATACGGCGGCAGAGAAGGATCAAACAGGGAAATAAGGGCTTAATAAAAGAGTCACATTTTGCAGTCTGATGTTGAAGTAAAAGCAGCTGCATTAAATCAGCATCACACAGTTTGGCTTGAAGGAGGGCTCGTCGTTTCACCTCACTAATCCTCTCTTTCTCTCTGTCTTTCTCCCTGAACTCTATAACTAATCTACTTCCTGGTTACCGAGGAGACCAAAGGCAAAGTGAGGGATTGGCCACTTGTTGTCATGGCAACTGCTAACTGCTCCATCAATTGAACCCACTTACCGCAGCAGGGGGTAAGTGGGTTTCACACTTACTCACACAAATGAAGAGGTCAGGAATTTGTCTTAAAAAAAGGAGAAAAAAAAAAAAAGTAAGAATGAAAGGGAGGAAAGGAAGGAAGGAAGTGTTGAAGTGATGATGAGGAAATTTGGTTGAGAACTGTATCCGTTGAAGTCCTCATTATCCCAAGAACCTTTTTTTATTTGAACTAGATCAATCAAAAAGTCACTGCAGGACATAAACACTGGAAGTCAGGTATAAACTCTTGGTACCACTGTCGTTTTTCCTACTACCACTGGGGGTGCTAGAGAATTTATGTAATTCTAGTCGCTCAGGAGGTCGAGCAAGTCATCCACTACTTGGAGGGTCGGTAGTTCGATTCCTGGCTCTCCCTGTCCGTGTGTCGAAGTGTCCTTGGGGAAGATAGTGAACCCCAAATTGCCTCGATTGTAACATCTGGGTGTGAATGTTTGCGTGTGGTAGCAAAGCGCTTTCTTCATCTAAACTTCTCTAAGACTGTCCTCCTAGTCATCCCGGCCACAATTTGTTGGTTCGAGGACTTTTTACTGAGTTACGAGGACCTGAATCCACCTCTCTGTCACTTTTCGTCTCTCAGTTGGGAAGCAGCCCTGAGGATCTCTAAGAACCAGCTACACGTCACTATTTAAAGGTTGTTTTTGAAAACTTTCAAAAACAAAATCATGTCTCACGGACAATTACCACTGCTGAGTCTCAGGAGTTTAAAAGCACCAGTATGCTCTGAATGAGAACTGCTTGTCAGATGGCTGAATAGCTTCAGAAACTCCCTCCACCCACAACTTTCCGACATCACATTGAGAGGGGTGGGGGGGTGGGGGGGTGGGGGAGTTGTGTCTGTAACTTTCTGAACCTGACCATTCATGCCCATTTCATGCTGTGATTTGCCAGGTGAGCGGAGGTGAGAAACCAGCTAGAGTTAGACCTTCTCGCTCAAGCTTGATCATTTGTTAGGGTTTACTGTTTGAGACACTTTTCATGTGAACAACCACAAGTATAACCTGTGTCATCTGACAAAACTAATACAGGTTAATGAAAACACCTGCAATATGTGACCAGCTTTACCGACATTCACACTAAAACACAGTGGTGGGTTTTTTTTTTTTTACCACATTTCCTCCACACAGACTCATGTAAGCTGGTGTAATATGGAAGGAAAGCCAAGTGGCTTCATTGGGAAGGGTGTGAGTGTGCACAGTCCATTTTGTTTACATGTCAAATTGGATTGACATGTACAAAGTTTTAAATTGGTCTGTGAGGACATTTATTCATGTCCTTATCCTCAAAATCAGACACTTATTTAAATCCATCTGTCTGTCTGTTTATAGTCAAACCTTGCTTAATGCTCTTATCATCATATACTAAACACACATAGGCACGTACACAGACACACATACACGCATGCACGCAGATACACACACACACTTCATGTTTTCCTCTCTGGCAGCCATAACTTCAATACATGCAGATGATAACAGTATTGAGTAAATATTGTTTGTCTATACCCAGCATTCCTCAGATTCTCCACCTTCCATCCTGGATCAGATAGGATACACACACACACACGCACACGCACACACACACACACACACACACACACACACACACACACACACACACACACACACACAGTGCTGTGGGCGGATATGTTTGAAGTGCTGTAGGTTGGGGAGGGGATGTTTTGGGTTGACAGACTAAAGTGTGTGTGTGTGTGTGTGTGTGTGTGAAGCAGGTACCTACATGCCCTTCTCTTTGTCTCCTTCAACAAAACACTTCAAACCACACACTCTCCTGGTGGGCCCTCTCCTCCTCTCTCTCTCACTCTCTGTTTTGTTCCTCATATAAGTTTTGCTTTTGCTGCCTAAAAAGGGATCCGAGCCTGAGGTTACTGATGTCTGCATGTGAGTGGGTCCAACTGTCCTTCCAACACTTTTGTGCCACCATCATGCTAAAGGTCCACTTGTCCACACACTCCTCACAACTGTATGAGCTCTTCTCTGATGCCGACCTCAGAACATAAACTTTAGAAACAAGATCTTTTATAAACCTGCCACAATATTCACTGACCACATTCGTGCTCCTTGAAATTTTTTGAAAGTCTGAGCGACCAGATGACGTTTTCACATATTTAGCCCTATTACTCACTGTGTCTTAAGCAAAGACTGTAAATATAGATGGACATAGCCTCCGCGCTGTCACCCTTAGGTTTCTGGTTTTCTAGGTAACATACCATACAGTATACAATGTCACCATAGGTACAAATGAGGATTCATTTTATTTTAAACTGCAGCCTACTCCCACATTCACTCTATCTCCATCTTGTCTGATTTCCTCCCACTACCACCACCACCACCACCCCTCCCTCCCTCCCTCCCTCTCACCAGTGTTTCTTTCACCTCCTTTCCCTTCATGGATCTCACTGCTACTTTGAAGTCTGCTGGCATCTGAAAGAGGACAAAGAGACACAAAGAGATGAGCCGGGCTGCTTCTGAGGACAGACAAAAGGACGAGGGAGGGAGATGGAAAGATAGAGAGGGGAAGGGAAAAGAGAGAGATGTGACAAAAGAAAGGGAGAGAGAACTAGGTCGAGTATAAGGAATGAAAGACATAGTTCGATGTAAAAAAGTGAGTAATATAGGATAGATGGATGGGATCTAATAAAAGGTTTTATATTCAGCTATAAAAGTCATTTATTTTTAAAAGTACACATATTACCACAAGCTGGGAATTCACCTGCTCCCCCAAATGTAGTCCGAGTTTTGTTCTAGCCCCCTAGTGGCCTTTACAGGAACTGCAGGTGGAACTGGAGGTGTTCGTACAGTATACTGCTGTCAACATGCAGCCCTGGTTGCTCCTGCACACTGCCAGTGCAGCAGGAAAGCTTGTACTAAAAGAGAAAGTGCTGTGATGCAATCAGAAGTGACAAAGACATCCATTTAAATGAAAATGAAGCTGCGCTTCAGTCATTAAACAAAGCTGCTTCACTGACTAACAAAAAACCCTGCAGACATACGACACACGACTGCATCTATTACTACAAACCACTCAAATCTACACATAAGTATATACTCTTAAACTGACCCTCCGCTTCCTATAAGACCATGTTGGCTTTCGGTCCCTTGTTTCATGGCTGAGACACAGTGTTCTTTGTCTGCATGTGTGTGTGTGTGTGTGTGTCAAAGGTATGCAGGGGGCCAGGTGAGGGAGTTCGGGGGGAGCGAGAGGTGCTTCCATCGCTTCATGTTAAGATCATTGTTTGGCAAGCTGCGACTCGCTGTGCGTTCCCTGCCACAGGCTGAGAAACACCATATATGTTTAGCATTTCATTCAGATAAAGAGTTTGGCTCCAAAAGGAGATCGTTAAATAGACCAGTGGTAAAAACTGAAACAAAAAACAAACTAAGCTTTAAAAGTCTTTTATTTTAGCGATATCAAATGGAAAACCTCTTGTTATCAAGTTGCCAATTATCTCATCAAATAATAACAGCCCTCTATTGTGGATGGGATGTGCTTTACAGCTTCAATGAAGCATTAAATCTGCAATCCAGACCTTTGTCAGACGTATTTAAATACTTAAATACTTCTGACAAAGGTCTCAAGAGACTGAAACATTAGGATCAATATTTATAAATAATATAAATTCCTGAATTTCCCCTAGGGGATAAATAAAGTATGTATGTATGTATGTATGTATGTATCTATCTAATAAATTGTGATTCTGAGCAAGAGCAGTGTGCGGGATAAAATCCAACCATCCATCATCCATACCGCTTATCCTTATAGGGTTGCTGGGTCATTAGTGGTAAGAATCTAAGAATAGCTTTCTTTATCCATCCAACAATTTTGTTTTACAAAGTAATGAGCATTAGAGCCCCACAGGGCTCATTTAGCCATGTTATAAATCATTCTGACCTACTCCAACTTCAATATGGCCTTTTAGCCTTTTTTGAAAAAACAAAAAAAACAAAAACAAAAACGTCCAAGCCTCTTTCTCTCTCTGAGTCTCCACACGCAACAGTTACCTACCACATGAGAGACGAGGATGGTCTGCAGCTCATGAGAGTTTTTCTCACGGTACATGTTTGGGGCATGTAATTTTCCCGTCGACGGGAAGTGATGTAACTAAAAGGCTTAACTGCAGAACACATTCACTGGACTCTGTCATTTCACCTGAGAGAAAAGGGGGCGGAGAGAGAGAGAGAGAGAGAGACTGTTCAGAAGGTGAGAGCTAGTTACCGATCAACCAGTGCTGTGTGGGTATCTTAAAAAGCTTAAATCATAGCAGCTTTTGCTACATCAATTTCTTCCATTAATTTGTTTTTTTCCTTTTGCATTATTCTATAAAACTGCATGGTGAGACGCAAACTATTATGTTTGAGTGAGCAAACAGCAGAGTCACAGGTCATATTTCAGTATATGTGAACTCAACAGGGTAAAAGCACTTTGAGTGTTTTTCAGTGGAAGCACATGGGAGATGAGGTAAATATTCACATACCTCGGTGCACAGTCCAACCAGCGCTTCTGGGAAAAAGCCATTGAAGGGAAAAGGAGAGGAGGTGATGAAGACAATTATGAAATACTTCTTATCTGCTGTCTACTCACCTGACGGAGGGGGAAAAAAGAGGGAGAATGTATGGGAACAACACCATAAAGCAGCAGTTGATGACAGCTATCATTAAGGTTGTGCAAGGTTAAAGATGCCCTCAAACCGATCTCACACACCACTGGCCCATCTCCTCCACATTGTGTTTAGCCTAAATTACCACTGTAACCTCCCTATGCCTTCACTTTGCCCTGTTATTCCCACTATGACCTCTATTTCAATTGCTCGTTCATTCTTTGAAAGACAGATGGTGCAGAGAGACAGTAGAATATAACACACCTTGACTACAAGTAAAAAAAAAAGTAAAAATCCACCTGCAACAGGAGTCCAATATTAGTGTTATTGTAACTGTACAGCCATCAATGTTAACGGTGGTGAGCTAGGAGAAAAAACTTAAAACAAGATCCAATACAATTGGGCAGTATGCTCACATAATCACAACAGACTACACAACACGTTAACATACAAAGCTACAGCCGGACATTTGGCCATTAGTAAAGCCAGAGCATCCAGAAAGAGCATTAAACTAAACTTATTTGAAGAGGACAATAGGGAGTCCCATTGATATTTAGGCTGATTAGTAAAGTGTCTTCTGTCAGTTGTCCTAACTTCAAATACAGTTACATTATTCTATGTAACATTTAACAAATCATGTTTTCACGTGTGCAGTGCAGTTTTAGATTTTAGTTTAGTTTTGCCCAACGACTACAGCTTCCACTCATTTAAAAATGGTATGAAAATCTGTAGAATCTGAAACACTGAAAACAATCAAAATCATTTGTGTTGACATTGTGTTTAAACGTGGCACTGGTTTACAGGCTTATGTAAGTTTGCTTCCAAACTGAATTTAAACTAAAACCATATAAACGTGAGAGGAAGCAAATGGCTGCTTGGAGAAACAAGCTACATCCACAAAACTAGCTAAGGGGCTAAAAAGTGCAAAACCACCGGTATGATTCCTCTAACTTTACTTACTAGATAGGTTTCTTCTATTTTATGTTTGTTTGTCGCCAAAATGCATCGTCCTTTAATTGTCTCTCGCTAACTAGCTAAGCTAAGCTAAGCTAAGCTAAGCTAAGCTAAGCTAGTCTAGTCTTAAATGTCCGGTAGCCATCATCATTAGCAAAAACTAACCAACTCTCCCAGTTGTGTTTAAAACAAACTTTCATTACTGGAGTAAAGTCGGACTGAGGCTAGTTTCCACACCAATTACACTTTTGATGTGGCATATTTATGATATGCTGATACTAAATACCTCACACCTGTTCGTGGTGAAACCCTCTTCCATCACACAAACTGACAATTAGCGGATGTGTATTCCCCGGGAGGCGCTGTTTTACAAATTTGAGGGGAAATTGGCCGCCACAACCTTTTTCTATTAGTAAAAAAAAAAGTTTTAAAGTTTTAAATATATTGCAAGACAAAAAATATATAAAAGTGATATGAATGTGAAGATGTAGAAGTTCCCCTTCTGTCTGCAATCCTTTTGGAAACATGAACAGGTTTCTCTGGTTTTGAAGGAAACTTGATTTCCTGTCACATGCTGCCCCCTGCTGGTCACAAAGAGCTACAGCGAGGGTGGATTTCTGTTAATAATGTGACTAGTTTATCCTCCAGTAGTCTGTAATTGTTGAGGTTCATTCAGCATAAACTGGATGTTGAGCTGTGAACATGTAAGTTACACATTTTGTAGAAGTGATGTAAAAATGTTAAGTCTGTGACAAATTTTGGTTTCATATCCAACTAGATGTAATCAATTTCTAACCTTTTTGCATTGTTAATCTGCGTGAATGTCTCTGTAAAACCTCACCATACAGTTTGTCTTAAAACTCAACTGGATCTTTTCTCCAGCTTTATCACTTACAGTTCATGAGCAGCACATATCACCTACACAGCATGGTGAATAGTCAATAATAAACCACTGTGTATCAACATTTTTAGAGTTATTGGAAACTTAACTTCACCAATCAAGAAACATCTCATGTATCAAAAATTAACATATTTCTCATACGCATCTTTTCTTCTATCATTGTACTTTGTATCAATACCTGCACTTACTGGTGAATTTTAGAACATTTGATGCACAGATGATGTTGACTTTAAAACGGGACTCGGATAAAACATTTTTGATCTGACAAAAAACCCCTCTAAGATAATAACACTAAACTTAGCATTTGTCTGTATACCTTGGCAGTTACCAAATTAAAATGCTGACCACATTGTCTGTCCTCATCTGGATATCTTTACAATTTTAAACCAAAAGTTAACCAGTTTATTCCACTGCTTCCACATCTTGGTGCAACAGAGGAAGGCTGTTGAAAACTGATGACAATCAACTGATTTGAGATTGTTAACTGACATACTTGCTGTAAGGAACACATGACCTGTTCATGCCTTTCAAGAGTTATTAAGAAATTACAACAATGGCAACAAAAGTTTTTTTTTTCATCCATTTTATTTTACAAAGTCCCCATAGCTCCAGCGTCACTCAAAAGGTCCTGTAAAACAACAGCCAGAAAGGGAAAAGGGTTTTAGTTGCCAAATCCAGTTCAGCAGATACAGATTCTATACTGATAAACATCCTGCCTGAATTTACTCAGTTAAATTTCATATAGATACACTACACAGATTATTAATCCCTGTATTTATTCATGCATGCTTCAACTGTAATTTTAGGACGGGTTCTTACTTTGCGACAATGGTGTCATTCTTTGCCAGCCTCAGGATAGAGTCATCAGACTCACCCTGTAGAAGGAAAAACAATCCGTTATCTCCGTGCAGATGCAGGTTTCAAGTACAGAGTATAGGGTTTGAGACTCCATCTGGGTCAATAACCTATAAAATTATTGAGAATTGTCAAATTCTGAGGGAGCAATTCTGTTTTAACCAGCTTTTGTAGCCTTTACAGTACTGGGCACATGGTGCTATTCAGCCAATCATTGCGACTCAAGTCAGTGAGTGAGATACACGAACAGGAGAGATGAGTCTGAGAAATAAGTGCGGGGAAGTTGGACATATGTGGGAAAGAAAGTTTTAAGATTTGCATTTTCAAAAGCTCTCATGATGCACTTATTATAGTCCTTTTAATTATTAGAGAAGTTTTTTTTATAACCCAGTCGCTAGGTTGATAATTTAGAAAAGTGTCACCATTATAAAATAAATCTTAGGAGGTCCATGTCAAGATTGTTTATATATATATATATAAAAACCAGTGTCCCTGCACACTTGCCTAATTCTGTCCTTAAATAATTATATCTGAAATTACTAAATATTCCAAATTATGTTAAAACACTACTTTCTATCATTAATTAATTAGTAGGTTCCAGAATAAATCACACCCTAGTTAAATACTTGACAAAAAGAAAATAGAAGTTAATGCACACTTGGTACACTGATATTATGTCACAAAAAAAAAAGAAGCGAAAAGAAAAAAGTATATTTGACAAACCAGATTTGACATATTTAATCTACCTGTTCAGTTTTCTAAATAGGGCAAATTGATGAATATTTAAAATAATGACTTCACCCCATAATTAGAACATTTTACATGAGTCTCCAAGTAAAGATAATCCTGATGACTTTTCTGTCCACATATGACAGCAGGCAAAGTACAACACAACAGACATTCAGCTCCAACTTACCATTCTGCGGATGGCGCCACAGATAGCGTAGGTCTTGAACTGACCGTTGAAACGACCGGTCACCTTGTCAACCTGCAGAGGACAGAGCACAGAACAACATTTATACTTCAAAACAACTGCTGCAAACAGGAAACTTGTGGGTTTTCTGCTAATTTAAGCTGTTTTGTGTTAATACTCAAGTTCTTAAACTTCACAACAGTTTTGCATCTCAAAAAAAAAAAAAAAAAAATCCTTGAAAACAGGACAACCTGCTAATATCTGAAAAGTACGACACCAGTGGTTTGGCGGGTTACAGGTACTGACCCCCAATCATAATTCATCATAACATTTTCACCATTTACAAACGCATGCTTGTATGCATGCATGTATTTCAGTGTAGACCTTTTACCCCTATCTGTATTTCAACTTAATCAGCAGACAACAACAATGTAACATACAAATTATTTAGGTTTAATCTTCACTGTGATGAATTACACATAAACCATGCCATTTGATTTTCATCACCAAAAAATAAAAAAATAAAAATTTGCTGCATGTCAATGGCAGGGCAAATATAACAAAAATCTCCAACAAAAAGAGAATCAGAACAGAATCAACATACTGACTTTCTGTAACTCTTTCTTAACTGTCTGCAAAAATGTGTTAGCAACTGGTAACATCCACAAATAAAGCAGAACATATCTTTAATGTGACTAAGACTTAAGTTCTTAAACAGAACAGATTTTTACCTCAGCAATGTTGATCTGAATGGAGGCATGGTCCTTGGCTCCAATGATTCTGTTGCTAGCAGAGCTGCAATACACAAATAGTATTATTAGTATCACCATCATTGTAGGGTTTCTGCAGGGGCCACCAAGATTAATTTATGACTTTTTAAGACCTTTTTAAAATCACTTAAAACACACAGTTAAATGCATCTTAAATAATGATGTATCCCAGAAGAATTATTTTAATAGTTTATCATCAAATCACACACCACACTTTTCAGTAGTATTAGCCACATAAAATAAATAAATTTTTTAAATTTTTTTCTTTTTTCCAAAGATTTTGCAAAAATTGACATTTGCCAGTTAAGAAATTTTGAGCTTCTTGGTAATGTAATGTTGCGTTTATAAAGTGTACTGGCAGCCAGCAATCTAAGGCTTTGTATTCATATTCTAGAAGCTTAAACACAAAATAAATTAATAAATATTAGCTATACATTTTTGCTTGTGGAGCTGATGTCTTCAAATGTCTTGTTTTGAAAATCTGAGTGCAAAAACCCAAAACATCTCCAAATACTCAGTTTACAATCTTGTGGCATAGAAAAAGTGCAAATCTTTATAGTTCGCATTTTCACTAGTTTTGATTGAAAATTATGAAATGTTTCAGCTCTACTGCCAAAATAGTTTTCTAAATAACATTATAGCTTGGTTAAAATAATTATATAATAATAAAATAAAAGGATAACTTTAAGGGGCCACTGAAGGAAACTCAATTTAACACTCTTTGAGACTGCAGGACTTACAGATACCCTGTCTTTCATACTGTCACACTGCTCCCAACATGAAACAAAGCTTTCAAACTGAGCCTCAAGGAAAACTCAAAACATTTTCTCTTGCTAGCCAGGTGTATTTTCCACTGTGTAACTACAGACAGTTCCCCAAAAATCCTCCACCCCAATATAAATGTTAAGGCACTCACCATTTACGTGGGACGTAGAGGTCCACAAACTCACCAGCGTCGTTCTGCATGTTTCAAAGGTTGTATAGGTGGTCGCCTACAAATCTGAAGGAGACAAATATTAGATTAAAAAGACATCAGAGGACCAGACGCGTTGTCTCTGATGCTAACTAAAAACCGTAACCCTGCTAACAAACAAACTAGCCCATATAAAAAATAAGTTTTAACAGCCGCGTCTTTTTTTAATAAAATCCAACGTTAAAGCAGCAGAAATTAACACTGTAGATATAGAAATTGCAACTTTTTCTGAATGTGACTCAACGCTGTTCGCCAGCTAGCATCAGTTAGCATCAGTTAGCTTAGGGAGCGCACAGCACGGCCGCATGTGGCTGCTCACACTACCCGACAAACGTCTGTTATTTACGCACAATTTCTGCAAAAACCACCATCGACACACAACCTTCAGTAACACAGTAACATTAACTTTGACGAACCTCAAAGAAAAAACGGCTATGTGCGGATATATGATCAATTTTAAACGTTTTAAGACGAGAGCTCGTCAGAAACCCACCGTATACGACAAATGGCCGACAGGAAAGGAAGAGTCGTTGACCAGGAAATAAAAGTATCTCTGTGTGACTGTTAGTGTCGCCACCTGCTGGATTTACGAATTTAATTAAATGCACTAACTGGCGGAAAGGATGTCGATACTCTGTCCAGATACTGTGGTTTAGGCGACGCCCATTAGTTCAAATTAAGGGAATTTGTAATGCTACATCATATTATGATATTTCAGACAATGATTTAGATGGAAGCTTTGTTGCAACAGTTTGAAAGTCCCTTTCATGTTTGAATGTGACAAAATATTAACTTTGTGCAAAATGGTCTTCGTCGGTCTTCACTAATAATTTTATTTATTTATCAAAAAAACTACAATAAGCAATTTAGGAAGTAAAATTGGTCGTTCAAAATAAAATCAAACAAAATAATATTGAGTAAAATACCCCAAATATAAAACAAGAAAATAACCGCAGGAAAATAAATTTTATGTCATATCATAAAATTTGTTATAAAATTGCAACCAAAAGAATGGAGAAAACAAATATTGCCAATATTGTTCAGCGATCACACATGGGTGCAATGTGTAATCTCCTAATTCTTCTTCTACAGATAATTGTTTTAAGCAAAAATGCCACAAGTTCCCTAGTACCAGCTCCTCAAAGGTGAATGTTTGCGAGTTTTTTTTGCAGTTTTCTGTGGTTGTAAACTCAACAGTTTTACATTTTTGACTGTAAAGTAATGTGAATATGTGAATGATTGGCATTTCCCTTACTTTCTGACATTTTAAACACTGAACAATCAATTGATTATTAAAAATATAATGATCATAATTGCTGGTTGCAGCCTTACAGTACTAAGAATAATACTAACATTCCCAAGGCATGGCCGTCTCAAACTCCTAGGTGGCCCTAAGGCAAAAATGTCTTGTTGGGCTCCCATTGACCTCCACTGTAAGTGGCTCTTTCATAACTCCCTCAGACACCCAGAAACCAACTAGTACTCTAAAACTGATGTTGGGCAATAAAGCTTGACTCGTAGTCAGTGTTCCAGATCATCCCAAAGGCGTTGGATAGGGTTGGAACAGGAAAGTGCCTTCCCCAAAATGTTAGGGTCTCTTCATTAGAACTAAAGGGCATAGCTCTGATCATGAGAAACAGTCCCACACCAAAAGTACATACACGGCAGTGAGTAGCATGTTTTGGTGTATAGGTAGGTACAAATGTTTTTGTTTCTAAAAGAAAGATATAACAAGTCCAACTAATGTCGATTTAGCATGAATTTATTAAATTTTAGTGAGGGTACAGTAAACACAAGCATGGTAACATTTTAGAATGCACATAATGCATAATCATTTTCACATTTGTATTGAACACAAATATTCTGAGCGTATTATATTGTTGTTATTTCAGATTACATGATACATGTAATAAATGTGTGATATTCATAGGCTGCATATCACATCTTACAAAGCATGTAGAAAATTGCATTTCCCCCATGAAAACACATCACTCTGAAGTTTTGGATACTGCCAAAAATGCAGCAAAGTATTACATTTTTATCACATGTAAAAAAAAAAAAAC
Source organism: Seriola aureovittata (assembly GCF_021018895.1). Taxonomy (NCBI): domain Eukaryota; kingdom Metazoa; phylum Chordata; class Actinopteri; order Carangiformes; family Carangidae; genus Seriola; species Seriola aureovittata. The sequence goes on from NC_079372.1 coordinate 25,653,065, forward strand.
ATGTTCTAGAGTTCAATTATGTCACTGACATACATACAACTGTGGCTTTGACCGTTTCCATAACGAAATTATATTTAGCCCATCACAAAGGGTGAAATTATTATATAGACAGACGGGTGACGGGTGAGATTTTGGAGCGACATGTTAGACAGCGCTCTCCACCACCATCATCAAAACACCAAATGAGGGAATATCTTTTGGAGGAACGGTGTCCATCCCTCCAGTAGAGATCCAGAGAATCATTGCCAAGGAGCACTGAAGCTGTTCTGGCAGCATGTGGTGCCTAACTAAGACACTTTATCATGTTTTTTTTCCTATAATTTGTCACCTGTCTGTATCTATACTGTATATAATCATAATCCATCAATAAATAAATAAAATAAATTAGATGTATGCACATGGATAAAAGTAGAGGTATATTCAAGAGCTTGACCAAAATAGACCAAAGCTGAGTGGTTTACTGATGCTAAAAATGTAGGTTACTGAAAAAGGTATACCATGATCTAACTACTCTTCCTACAGATAAAACAGATGCTATGACATCAGACACTATGACTTGTTCTGATGTCCTGTGGTCATTGCCACTATTTAGTGACACACGTACATCCGACAGCAAGGTTGTACGGACACCTGCACCAGACATCAGGATTGCCTGCCACACGGTTCCGCCTCCTCTGGTAGACGTAAATCCGGAGGAAGATGGGCCTGGAGATCATGCCCGTCACATTGCAGTCCTTGCACACAGCATGGGTAATGGCATAAGGTTCTCTACCTTGTTCATAATTCTCACTGAAAAAAAGGGGGAAAGAACATGTCAATGAATAAATGGAGGCATATGTGGAAGCAAGAGAGGCAAACAAATGATGAAAATTATGGATTTCAGCTTTAATACATTTGTTTGTTCCACAACAGTTGCATCAACTACTGATTTGTTCTGTATTATTTTAGACAAATTTCCCTGCAAGTCTGCAACTACATTTTTTAGCTACATTATTAATTATAATGATTTTGGTGATCCCATGACTTTACATCTGACACAGACTCACCCTGTTTCAACATCAGAAAGGTGAAGTGATGTTACTGTCACTTTCCATGTGAACAGCCAAGTGCAACATTATGAATGCCTTCCAGGAGAGACTATCTGTTAATTAAAGTCTCTGACAACTTGCCTGTCTGCAATCACTCAACGGATGAGACAGTAATACTGTTGACTGGCGCCTATGTCAAAAGAGATGCATTTTCTACCAGGCACGGACACTTAAACCAGCAGAATAAAATGGAAGTAACAAGTCTAGGAGTAACTTTAGACTCTGATCTAATTAAAATAACCAAAACAGCTGGTTTGGACTGGTCTTCCAAAAAAAAGTAAAACGAGAAACTACACCTAATTCAGAACTCTGCTGCTAGACTTATACCGAAAACAAGGAGGAGAGCGCACATTACTCCTGTACTGGCTACACTATACTTGCTCCCTGTATCCTTTAGAATTGATTTTCCTTATACTTGTATACAAAGCCCTTAACGGTTTGGCAACCTCTTACAACACTGATGAAGTGTCCCTCCACGAGCCCTTAGATGCTCTACAGCAGATCTTCTAAATATTCTGTTATATACCTGTTCACTTTAGCTTTTAATTATCTCTTAGAGTTTTTTTATTATTATATAATATATAATTATATTATTAATTTCCAACAACACTTTGTTCAAGCCAGTTCTGTTTGAGCATAATGCAACCATCAGTCTGGTTGGAAACCTTGGGACATCAGCATAAAATAAACTTTTAAAAGAGCTGTTTTAACTTTTATTCATTTATACAGTAAGTTTAATTGTTTAATTGTATTTGAGTAAGATGTTCTCTTCCTCTACTATTTCCTGACCAACACAGAGAAAACTCACGTCAGGTTCCAGGGTGCAATGGAAGTGTGTTGGAGGTCTGACACATGTTGGAAGTGTGGCTCTACATGTTCTTCAGTGTCTTTGCAGTGCTGTGGACAGACCGGGCTGCTGCACGCTGTCCCCATCAGTACAAGTAAGAGCTGGAAAACACAGTATAGATATAGATATATTTTAGAGTCACATAGTCAGTCATTCACTTTCACAAAAAAAAAAAAACAGCTAAATAACTAGCGGATGACTTTCTGAGATCATGTTCCTCTTGGCTGCATTCCAAATTTCTGTTTTCTTTCTTTTCCAGTCTTCACTAGCAACTACCAAATAAAAAAAGCCAAATAATAATCTTTAAAAACGTTAATAATCATATTGTTTTGAAAAAAATCTTCTCATTCTACCTGCTTTTATATATGCAATAAGTTTTAAGTTTTGTTTTGTTTAATGAATTCAGTCAAAATTATTCTTGGATGACATTTTTAAGTTATTTTCAGGCCTTGCACAGTATGACACTTAGGTGTCCTGTTGGGCCAACTAACTGCTACTTGACCAATCAGGATCAGGACATCTGAGCATAAGACATACAGTCTAACATTCTCACCCTTCAAGTATTGGCAGGCATGAACACTAAAGTAAATAAACGAAAAGCCTTATAAAATCACTCAAATTCTTAGACTGGTACAAAGTTTTTAGTCTACAGTGAAAAAAGTTTTGGAGTACTTACCACAAGAGCAGTGAAGTTCATAGTGATGATGAAAAAGCAAATGCCACTGCCTTGAAATCTGAATGAAACAAGACCCGCCTTTCCTCTATTAGCTTGTATGAATGAGTGTGAGTGTGTTGGTGGAAACCTCCCTCACACAGCTGGTGGTGTCTACTTCTGTCTCTGCGCACCTTTGCTGTTTTATCCACTGTTGCAGTGGTGACGAAAGAGCACATTTGCATAAGGGAAAACAACGCAGGCGGACAGGGGTCAGTGCCAAGAATACAATGTTATCTCCATTTCATATTAAATTTTTGACTTCTTTATATTGTGTGTGTGTGTTTTGTGTGTTGTTGTTTTTTTTTTGATTGATTTAGTTTGAACCTCCAGGGTTTCTACAGGGTCTTTACACAGTGATAAATTCAATTTAGTAAACATCAGGCCGTGAAAGTCATTAAAATGTCTATAGTATGAATTCTTAGGTTTCACTCTCAAAATGAATTAGCAGAACTTAAAGTTTTGACTTAAAACCAAAACTTTCAATAACTTCAATAATATAACTTGCAGGGATTAATATAGTGAACTTTCTAGTCCATTTTCCTCTTGGGAATTTTATATTATACAATTCTACTTCAATCTTTAATTGATTTTTAGATTATTTCATATTTGAATTCCTTACTGTCTGAGAAAGTAGGATGAGTATATAAAACACACACAACCAGATTAAAGGAAAAAAGCGAACTCATGTTCAGTATCAGTGTACATTAGAAGTAATCACTTTTACTTTAACATGTGGTTTTCCTGATAGACTGGTTCCAGGCAACAAACCACAAAAGCCACAGGGACACTGAGAGGGATTGCTCCTGGGGGCGTGGCGGGGGATGCCGCTATAGAACAACTCAGCTTCCGCTGAACTTAACTCAGGGGAAGCCTTAACAACACGCCTACACGGTAGTATCCCTGTTCACTCTGTCAACAGGTCTGATGTCAGCGTGTCATGGCTGATCCCCGTTTCATCATCAACTTACCTTTCTCCCTTGCTCCCAGTGAGTAAACAATGGGAGTTAAGCATGACAAATCAATGGTGAAACACGCAGTAGCAGAGGTTAGAAAGCAAGCAAGCAGAAACTGAATTCGGAGCCTAATTGTTTTGAGTTCACAAGAAGAAGTGTGAACTAGTCTGTGAAAACAGTGACAATCATGGGGTCAACTTTTTCTCCAAGACTAAAGGGAACCCCATACAGTGCATTACAGTCCTTTGCTTGTTTAACTGAAACTGTCAAATAAATGTAATGGAGAAGAAAGTACAGTATTTCCCTCTGAAATGTCGTGGGAGTGGAAGTATAAAGTAGCATAAAATAGAAATACTCAATTAAAGTAAAAATACCTCAAAATTGTACTTAGGTACAGTACTTAAATGTAGGCTACTTAATCACTTTCCACCACTGCTAATACAATTACACATGGATTTTAATATTCAATAACCCAACCAGATAAAACAAAGGGGGTGACTATCATAAAAGCTGATATCAAAAAGGTAAAAGATTAACTAAACCACTACACCCACACAAGACCTATTAAAATTAAATAATAAACTATATATTGACGTCAAAACGTATCTCTACAACTAAGCCTCCATTGTCTCACTGCTCATGACTGAACACCAGTGTTTGCTAACATTAGATAATATATGACATCTAATATTGGTAATGAAATGCCATGAAAGATGTGCTTTCCACTAGCTAACATTAGTTAGCTAAACTGTAACATAAGGCTATAGTTAGAAACTAGCTGACATTAGGGATCATCCGTAGACAAAATAAAGCGTAGCTACTGCTGCATCTATCTACAGTGCCTTAATTTGCTTGTGCAACGCAGAGAAAACTCACGTCAGGTTCCAGGGTGCAATGGAAGTGTGATGGAGGTCTGACACATGTTGGAAGCGTGGCTCTGCATATATGTCAGTGTCTTTGCAGTGCTGTGGACAGAGCGGGCTGCTGCACGCTGTCCCCATTAGTACAAGTAAGAGCTGGAAACACAATATAGATATAGCTCACATCACACTGAGTCACATCATCAGTCATTCACATTCACCAAAAACACCAGCTAAATAACTAGTGGATGACTTTCTGAGATCATGTTCGTCTTGGCTGTGTATTACAAGATTCTTCCAGGTATGAATATGGGAAATATATTGTAATATTTACAATTACAGGTAAGTACAATAAATGTTTAAATATCTGGCTTTTAAAGCTGCTGGATGTTCCACTTGCAAAATTAAAACAATGCTTGTTCATTCTTTGCTGAAAGCTGGTTGGAGTTGTACAGTTTTTAGTTTTGGCCTGAAATTTTCTGATTTTGTTACGGATTGTATTACTGATATCATTTGCATCTAGACCTGTGTATATTTCCTACTGCATTCATTGAACAACTCAAATTAATTATTCTGTACACATTAAAAGTTTTACCATGGTACCATGGTGATTGTTGCATTTCAGCACAAACAAAGTAGTAGTTTTCATCAAATCTAAACCCGCTGAGATTCATTTATTCATTCATTTTCACACTTGAAATGAATTTTCTGATTTTTCCAACAAAGTGCAGACGAGATCTCAGATTGTGAAAAGCATGAAAAAGACAAAAGGCAGGATAGGTCATGTCCACTTGAAATGTCAGCTCAAATCTGGCCCTTTTTCACTTTTTCTATAACTTATATTGACCTGTGAAGGAAATGTGTAATGGGTAAAAGAATCACTAAAACTGTGTCTTAATGGATAAATTTATTGATTAATCATTAAGCATATTAATATTTTCAGTATACAATCAGCAACTTTCACGTATTTTCCTATTATTATTGATTCAAATTATATAATAATAGAATTTAGATCAAATTAAATGCCCTTTGTTGTCAGATTCCTCTGAAGTTAGCAGTGAGCTGCTGTGTCATTTATGTCTTGAGTAATTTGACTGAAATTAAAAAATTTTTCACCGATTGCATCACCTAGGGAAGTTTTTACCCATCAAAGTTATTTTTAATGATTTAACCACAATATTCCTCAACACAAATACAGGAGTGTCCATGACATGGACAACTAGACTTTATCATTTAATCAATGATGACATAATGTTGTTTAATGACGTGATGAGAAAAATTTAGCATTGATTACTTCATCATTACAAATGAGAAAGTATTTTAATTGTGGCATTTGTATACACAAGTGCTTTGTATTGACTGTACTTAACCAAAATTAATCCCTCCAGTCTTGTACTTCACTTGACCGCCCACGTGCTCGACATTGTAACCTGCCTATTACGTCATCAGTATATCCTCAGGCTCCTCAGTGTAGTGACTCTTTCCCAATCTAGTGTTTCTAGAGCAGTGTTTCTCAACAAGTGGGCCGACAAATCATTGCAAAACATGTATACTGTATATATGCCGATATATATGTATATATTTATATATACTTGTTTGCTATCTCAGTTTCATTTCGCACTGAAAGATTACATCCATGCCAAAAACTTTAGTATCAAAATGGATAGCTTGTTAGCAGCAGGTCAATATGAATGTTTGATTGTGCAAACCCTGGATTGTGTTCAACACCAATCTTTTTTAGATCTGTCTAGTGGCAATATTTTTCAAATTCGTGCAATGTCTCTGCATGGCAGCTATGGCACTTGAAAATCTGATGATTTGTTTTATCCATCCATCCATCCATCCATCCACCACACCCAGGAGGCATCCCGATCTGATGCCAGAACCACCTCAACTGGCTCCTTTTGACATGAAGGAGCAGTGACTCTCCTCCGAGCTCCTCACCCTATCTTTAAAACTGGGTCCAGCCACCCTACAGAGGAAACCCATTTCAGCCATGTGTACCTGCAGTGTCATTCTTTCGATCTTTACCAAGAATTCATGACCATGGGTCACAGCTTCTTCTTCACCACAACTTTCCAGAACAACTTCTGCATAACTGCACAATGTTTATTTGCTGATTTGTTTCCTGGCTGAAAGTTGAATGATAAGATACCAATACCACTTGTGTTTGTACATTCACTAAGGAGCTACAGCCAGCAGCTGGTTAGCGTAGCTTAGCACAAAGATTGGGATCTGGGGGAAAAAGCTAACCTGGCTCTGTTAACACAGCCCATCTACCTGCAGCTCTGACGCTCAGAAATCAACATGTTATAACTTGTTTTTGTTTGACGAGCTAAATGTTTCAAAAGGGTTTGACTCAGTTTCATTCCCTCTGTAAGGGAGCCACTCCTTTGACACATGATGTTTACACGGTACAGGTCATCACGTCAATCCCTGACGAATTGATCTGTAACACTGAAATTTGATACAATTTGATGGCAGCAAGTGAGTCAGATATTCCCCTCTATTTTCATCACTTCCCACCAGGCATCGAGCCAACAAGATCAAATTTAGGCATATAATCCAGCTCTCTGTTGGCAAGATAATAAATGAATGCTGCTGCACAATAACATGCGGATATTACCAGAAATTTAAAAATAAAAAGTTATATCACATGATGTTGCAATTTTTGTATAATAATCCTGTTTTTACAAGCTTGTTATGGATATTTGGAAAACTCCCTGGGAAGACCTTGTGTACACTCTCACTTTTGCATGAAAAAACAAACAGATTGGTGGATGGAGGAAGTAAGAGAGAGGACAGGAGAGCAGGAAAGTAGAACAAAAGATGGGCTCACACTCTCACACACAGCATGGAAATTATATTGCACAGTGCTGCGGTGGTATTGTTGTTGTGGGTAGTATTTCTCATTTCAATGAATGCAGACAGGGAAATCCTACACGCAGGCCCACACACATGGAAAGCAGGACGCAGCACCTTGCTATTATTGTTTGGTCACTTGGAGACAGAAATGTTGCTTGGTTGGATCTGAACTTTCACTGATGGCAAAATCCAAAATCATTTGAATAAAAATACAAACATAAATAAATGTTCCCTGCCACATTAGTCATTCACTTTAAGAGTTTGTTGCTTAGGCACCAATGGCTCAAACTTAGCTTTATCTCAGGGTGGGAATCTAAACAAATTATTGACTGTACCTGTCCCCAACTTATCTTTTTATCATTGTAGAAAAATGGCACAGCTCCATGGCTCCAATGAAAATGATTTTTTGGGGGATTCGTTCAGACGTTCACAGAGGTTTTGTTCTGTTGAATGCCCTTGTCAGAATCAGAGCTGTAGAGAATACGCTGTATTGTTAGGTGTATGTAAAGAATGGTTACGGTTATGGTTACTCATTGTTACAAGAACAGTTTTCAGGAACATGGATGACACATGAGGAAACTTAAACAAGTGGGCTAAAAAAAAAATAGACAAGGAATCAATACAGTGATGCACGCACGTATGCACGTACGCAAGCACGCACGCACACAAATATATGATTGAAGAATTGTATGTTATAGCACAATGTGTTACTGAAAATAAATTCATGCAATGTCAACTAAATGACCTCTGACCTCTCATTTTTAACAATTACAGTTACTTTTCTGTTTGAATAGCAAAGACCATGCAATGAGAGGAGCATCAGTTGTTTCAGTAAATGTACCAAAACAGCATATGCTTACCTTCAACTGACAAAGCTACCTAGTACCAGTAGGACTTTCAACTCCTGTCTCCTATCAGGAGACAAGGTGACGTTGATATGGAGCCACAAAGTCTGCAGATTGTGATAATTTATTTTGCAGAGCATGGACAACAATGTCGCCCTGTTGATAGCGGTGTCAGATCACAAAACACTGACACATGGACAGTGACAAACATCATTTTGTTGTTTTAATTTGGAAGAGTTGTTCATTTCCTATCGCTGCAAACATATCTGATAAATTTTAACGTCCAAGCTCACTTACTAGACTTTTTGTTAAAGCTTTCAACTGCATCCCACAGCCTTCTTCATTCAGTGGAACTTGAAGTGTAAAACATCTTTATTTGACAGTTAAAGTCAGTAATTCTTTTTCAGATTAAGATTTTACACACAAAACATTAACAGCATGATGTCATTTATTATTATAGATCAAACTATCCCATAGAGAATTGTAATTTATGACATGTATGTCCCTGAATCAAGAGTGATGTTGCCATATACGTCACTTATAAGAGGATATATTATTATCACATTTATATAAATCTCCACAACATAAATGAAATATCTATAGTAAAATTTGTATATGTATATATATTAAAAATATTAAGAGATTATGAGTCTTTTAAATTATAAAATGTTGCGACCATATATGTTAATGATATTTAATTGATATATGCAAGTTTATAAAACAACATACATATAAAAATTCTATATATATTGTATCACACACTGACAGGCTTTGGGATTGATATGTACGTAATGTATGTACATACATAGGTAAACATACATATTTGTATGGGCTGGACATAAATGCAAAAATTGTTACAATTTAAAATAGGCTATATAATTTTATATATATATTTACAGTTGAAACCAGAAGTTTACATACACTGTATAAAAAGACACATAACCTTTTTATTTCTCACTGTCTGACATTAAATCAGACTAAACTTTTCCTGTTTTAGGTCAGTTAGGATTACCAAAATTATTTATGCCAGAATAATAATTTTGTATTACTTTCTTCAAAGTCAGAAGTTTACATACACTAAGATTACTATGCCTTTAAACAATTTGGGAAAGCCCAGACGATGATGTCATGGCTTTGGTAGCTTCTGATTAATTGACAACATTTGTTTAATATAAATAATTTTGGTAATCCTAACTGACCTAAAATAGGAAAAGTTTAGTCGAATTTAATGTCAGACAGTGAGAAATAAAAAGGTTATGTGTCTTTCTATACAGTGTAGGTAAACTTCTGGTTTCAACTTCAACACTATATGAAGTTTCATCACCTTGACCAACTGCTATTACAATACCAATTACATGATAATGATCTAATGATATAATAATATAAAACTGAATATAAAACCTATACTTTGCTATTTAATTTTGAATGCAGGACTTTTACTTGTATTTGAGTATTTTTAGACTATGATATTACTACTTTTTACAGGAAATGATCTGGTGATTTTTTTCATCATTTCAAAACAGCTTAAGGAAGAACATGTGAATTAAACGTGCATTCCTTCAGTGACCTTTAACTAACATTACTTCACCTGATTAGATTAATGACTGAAAAGTTGACATCATCCTCAGTGTTAAACATTGCACTATTTTTGGTTTCAATCTGGCTTTACTATTTGCTTTCAGTGCTTTGCAAAAATAGGAGTAATTACACTTAAATTCAACTGTTTTGACTCCAACTTCTATTATGACCACAGCTGATTTTTAGATTCTCACAGTATGAGAGGGTCAGTCTGAGATCCTTAAATAATGACTACTCCGTCTCATTGCTGTCATATTGTCAAATCTGTGATGAAATGTTGCAGCTGCTGATGCAACTTAAACAGTTTCAGGAGAATGGGACATTTCTGTCCTCCCTAAATATTGGTAGGGACATGTCCCTACCGTCCATATGCAAATCTATGCCCTTCTATTGAATATCACAACAAAATATCAGCTACTGGCAGGTTAGCATACATCATAGAGGTATTGGTTTGCCATAAGTTTGCAGATTTGCGTTCGCAGAGACTGATGCAAATTTAACCATGCTTATACACTGTGTCCACACACTGTAGACACTGACACAGAATAGAAAGTTATTGTTGTTGTGAAATCTCTTCTAGAACATGAAGTCCCTCTAAACAGGAAATGTCTGTGCAGTTTCTCTACATCTGATAAGCCGCAAACAACAATGCAGCAACTTATGTCTTTACGTCAGTGTTACTTTAGCCTCACAGGTTAGTTTTAGCTGTGAGTAATCACACTTTCGCTGCATGTGGGGGCTGACGGAGGAGACTAAAATAAATATTTTGAGGGGATCACAATATTTAGAATTTCACGTGTTGCTAGCATTGTTTTCTGCTAGACAGTGACTGTAATGGAAACTACCACAGAGGTGGTTTTGAGTACTTTGGAAGGTACTTTGGTCTGTTTGGGTCTATGCTATGGGTCTGAGTAACGAGTGCTCATGTAATAATTTAGTAATAACTACTGACTACTCATAGGTTGGTTCGTTAGCATGTAGACAGGTGTCACGGTTGGCGGTCTATAGTTTGGTAATCAAATGTGTCTGATTGTAAGAAAATGTAAAGATACTGAATACCAGAACAAAATATCAGTAGCTGGCAAGCTTCATTTTAAAGGACCATATTTTCAGCCATGAATTATACAGCCTCACCAACTGTCACAAAATTATTTTGAGTCATAATATAATAGTATGTATTGAGTAAATTTTAATGAATGAATTGTAGTGTTTGCCTATTGGGTCTCATCATTGAACTTTATTGGTAGACAGACAGACCTCCTTGGCACCAACCTCAATACGACTTTTGATGTCATTGATCACCGTATACTTTATGTGAAATAAAGAATACCCCAGGGCTCTGTTTTTGGTCCTCAGCTTTTCTCTCTTTGTACTTCCATGGAATTAGTCTCCACTGCTACATTGATGTTCTACAACTGTATGTGCCTGTAAAAGCAGATGGACTTTCTCAAATGATCAAACCCTAGGCCTGCTTGAAAAACTAGATGTCAAAAAAAATTCTTGCCCCTAAACTCAGATAAAACTGAGATGCTGGTCATGGGCCCGGTCTGACAGACACTGTGTGATTTCTCAAAGTCTGACAGTCAATAACTTTAGTATTACGTTTGATCCAAACCCCTCCCTTGATCATAACATTAAAGACATCACCAAAAACCTGGTAGGTACAGTCTCTCTTGTCAATGCTCTTCCTGAGCCTCCTTTTCTTTTCCTTGTGTTAAAGGGGTTTTTCTTCATCCGATTCATGGGTCAGAGGACACAGGGTGTCATATGCTTAACTCACAGGTGAAAACAGACAGGGCATCCTGTTGTAATTGCATCAATCATTTGTCTTAATATATAATTTTGTCCACATTTGCAAATCAACTAGCCTCAGTGACTAAGCCCATTGGGCTTTTTGCCTCTCCCTGCACTATATGCCATTTGTTATCTTTGTCATTTTCTATGTATTTTAAATTGTGCAAAACCTTTCTTCTCTGCACTTTCTAATTATGCATTTGTAAATCTAAATATTTTTCCTTCCCTTTTTCCATTGAACTACATCTTCCTCTTTGCTGTCTTTCTTGGTTTCTGTCTATTCGATGTGGTTTCTATGCAGTTTTTTTTCTGTTTTCAGCAGCAGCATTACACAATACAATACATGCAATATCATCAAAATGTGCCTCAGGTTTCGGGGTTTTTTTTTTTTTTATGTTCTATAAAGATGATGTGTTCTGCTGTAGGCGTTGCTGTTGCTTCACATGCTTCCCCCAGGCAGAAGTGATTCCCTGGATAAAAATACAGGTGTGAAGCGTTTTCATGTATTGTTCCAAAAAAACAGTGAGTGTAAAAACAAGTCTGATGAGGTAAGTTCCAAATGTAATCCTTGCCTGGGGTTTCACTTTCACTGAGTTGGCTAATAAGTCTACCTTTTCTCCGGTAATTCGCTGCCTTATTCCTCACGACTACACTTCTCTGACTCTCACCTGGTGCCTGACGTGATGTCACTTTCAAGGCCGCGCTCTCGCGAGTAATTAACTCCAATAGGATCCCCCAACCACCCCTCCCCCCGCTGTTGCGCTCATCATCACACAGGCTGTGCTGTGAAGGTGGAGAGATGTGGCGGTGGCGCATTTGCGACAATTAAAAAAAAAAAAAAGTTAAGAAATTTGAAGGCTTGGCGGCTATGATTTAGCAGTGGCGGGCCGCCACTGCTAAATGAATGTAGAGGAAAAACTGGATATATTTTGACATGCTGGCCAGTCCTAACTACTTCAAAGGACTGCAGTTTTATCCATTTGACTAATTAAGTACACTGAATGGGTATCGTTGACCTTTTCAACATGTTTGAACTGATATTTGATGACATTTGATCCTCTTTGAAACAGTGCCTATTAATAAATGGTAATATACTCAAACAATTGACACATAAAACTGAAGTAAGTACACCCTTACATGCATGACACCTTCACATCCATAAAAACAATGATTGTGCCAAGATCAAAAGAACTCCCTAAGGCCTTCACATAAACGGTTGTGGATGTCTGGCAAGGGATTTAAAAACATTAAATTTGAAAGAAATCAATCCACCAAATTGTCTCTAAGTGCTGTAGATTTCAAATGGACTGGCTGCCACAGCAAATCCAGCCCAACAGCAGACCATTTGATGCAAAAACAAGTCTCCAAGAACCCCAAAATTTCATCACAGGGTCTGTGGATAGCTTTTCCAACTGCTGGTGTCAAAGAGCATATGTCTACCTGCATTGGAGGCATGCCAGGAAAAAGCCTTTGCTGTCCAAAAGGAACATTAGAGCAAGACTCCAGTTTGCCATTGAAAACACAGGCAAACATACAAGGAATAATGTGCCCTGGACCAATAAAGGATTGTTAAAAGTTTGGCCACAGTAACAGAGGACATGTCTAGTGCATGTCAAAGACAGCTCATACAAACTGTGGAGCATGTTGGTGGAAATGTTATGGCTTGGAGTCACTTCACTGCCTCAGGGACTGGGCAGCTTGCACTGATTGATTCAACTATGAATCCTGCATCATATCAAAGAGTGCTTGACGACAACGTGGGACCGTCTGTCATACAGTTGAAGTTGTTCCAGAAGTGGACCTTTCAACAGGACAATGATCCTTAGCACACTAGCAAATCCACCAAGGAATAGCTCAAGAAGAAAGAATCAGAGGGTTATGGAACTGCTAAGTCAAAGCCTAGATTTGAATCCCATTGAAATATTGTTGGGGGATTTGAAACGGGCAGAAAACCCTCAAACATCTTGCAACTGAAGGGATTTTGCATGGATCAAAAATTTAGGCAAACCAATTGGTGGACAATTATGCAAAACGTTATTGCTACTAAAGAGGGCAACACCAACTTCTGAGGTCAAGGGTTTACTTGGCCAGGCGAGCTGTTTCTATCTGAGCCATATCTCATATGAACCAGACATACTGGTGATGTAAACATGAAACCACCGGACGAGCAACAAGAAAATAATTTATATAAATCAAGTATAAAGTTATAGTTCCATCCCACACATTGAAAGTGCATTTCACAGAAAGAGGAAGGGATTTTGTTTCATCTTATGCAATATGTCAGTTACCTACCGAAACTGATTGAAACTTGAACCTGAGTTATCCTTTTCCTTCCCAGTTCCTTATATTACCTTCCTTAAAAAAAAAAAAAAAAATCCAGAATTTAATGTGAAACGCTTTAAGTCAAGTCTACCAGTTATTTAATAATAACAATAATAATAATAATAATAATCCCATAATTGTCTATGGGATGGAAATTTGCCTTTGTCTTCACAAGCTGGTGAAAACACATCATTGTAACTCACAATGGCCTAGCACAACATGCACAGTACAGACAGCAATAATGTGCATGATTCCAGTGTGAATGATACCCAGTGCTTTCCAAACATGACCCCCCCATAGAGTTACCTTTCAAAGTTAGAATATTATAAAAACAGTTTTTTCTCTCTTTCTGGACCTTTTTCTAAATGTCATAAAGTCTACATCAGGGGTGTCCAAACTTTTTGCAAAGAGGGCCAGATTTGGTCAGGTGAAAATGTGTGGGGTCCGACCATTCAGCCTGACATTCATTGAACCATTAACATTAAATACAAATTAACTATTTTATGAAATTTTTTATTGCAAATGGCATACTTCATTTTTTTTGTCATTTTCAAGTTTTTGCCAAAATCTCTCTGCCTTTCATATTTGAAGAACATAAAATGAAGAAAAAGTCTGTCTGGAAAAAAAACTTTTGGGAAGATGAAACATATCTAGGTTCATTTGAAACATTACATATTATTCACTATTAAATGCTCACTGTAAACTTCTAAATTTAAAACAGTGGCTCGTGCATATTCAAAACTGTGGTTTTGATCATCACAAAAAAATCAATTCACTGAGATTTTAGAATTTATTCGCCTCAGAGGACTAAACACATATCTTGCCTGCACTAATGTGAAGGGTGATACTGAGATCTTCACTGCAGTATGTAGGCCTAGTCCAGGTCTGGCTCAAAAACAGTGGTTTTGATGCGCAAGACGTCACGCAGGTGAGAGTCACTTAGTCTCGTCCTCACGCAGCTCTTGTTAATGTTCATAACCGAGATTGTCTTCTCGCACAAGTATGTCGATGCCTGGTGTAACTGGTGCTGGATGTCCTGAACAGTCCGTCTCATTTTGTAACACCACTTTGTTCCTCAAGAGGTGATAGTGAGTCACTGTTGCGCCATAAACTTGTCATATAACTTACTAATAGAACTTGAGGTACAGGTGAAACTGATGATCTCTCTCCAGGGCTCCTCACCCTGTGATAGTGAGTCATGTGACGACCTTAGTGTTCTCAACCTATGCCCATCCATCCACTGTACCACAGCACATGATGTAAGTTGCAAGAATAAAAGAAAGCACAAATGAATTCTTACATATCGTAACAGCATTGTGTCCAATGGAAACTATTTACAACATTTTTACCAGGGAAACAGTCAATGTCCAGTCTTTGCACTGCGCTCATTTCAACTTTCTATCTTGGTGTTGTAAAGCTTTTAAGACCTTTTTAAGAGTGTGGTGAATGCAATTTAAGAATATAATTGAAAAGAAAAAAGAGCTGTGCACCAAAATAACGATTCAGTTACCGTCATCTTTGTCATCTTTGATATATACACACACACACACACACACACACACACACACACACACATATATATATAAATAAAAAAAAAAAAAAAAAAAAATGTGCACAGTGAAACCCTTACAGATGGTCCAGAATGCATCAGCCCAAAAGGGCACGTCACTCTGCTACTCATCGACTTATACTGGCTACCCATAGTTGCCCGAATCAAATTCAGATTAAGACCTTTCAATATTATAGAGAGAAACCCATCAGTCCCCACAATGAGCAAGCAAATGGCGACAATGAGAAGTAAAAAACTCCCTTTCACAGGAAGAAACCTTCAGTAGAACCAGACTCTGGGTGGGCGGCCATGTTGTCCCTTTGTTTCTTTGGATAAAAGGGTCTGCCAAATAAGTAAATCTCAATGTAGTTTATGGTCAAATAATTGCGTCAGTGCTAATGAAGAAGGCAAAAATGAAAAGGTGTCGCGTTGTAACAATTTTAATTTCCTGTCATGAACTTGATCAAGCACGAGAAAAGCCTTTCACAACACAAGGAGAGACAGAGAAAGAGCACAATATTACAGAGATGATACATGGCATCATTCACCTTCATGTCACAGAAGGGAGAACGAACAAAAAAACAAAAGAAAACAAAAAAAAAAGAAAAGAAAAAGCAAGAATAAAAACTTGGTTCAACTTGTTTTTCCATTGTGATAAAAGCTACAAAAAAACTATCAATGTTCAAATCCTCTTGAGAACATACAGAATTATAATACAGACACACTACAATACTTTTTATCCTTCCCCACCCACCCCACCCTCTACGTTACTCCTGAAGCCAAGTATGATCACAGATGAACAAATATTGAGTACTGTACACAAACATGAGTCTTTGCAACTCCACTGAAACCCGAACTTACATCTACACCCCCAATCTGCAGGATTTTTCAAATCAAGACTGTGTCAATTAATTTCAGGAATATAAATGCTTACTGCTAAAAGCCAGAAAAAGGGCCTATGTGTTCCCTTTTTGGTGTCTGTTGCAATAGTGACAAATGTTTACTCATCAATTTTCATTTCTTCATCTAGTTTTTTTATTTGTCACTTTATGAGAAGACACCTGACGTATTTTGACACTCAGGGTCTATAGAATCTACAGTATGTAGGAGTAACAGTATGTGAAGTTTTTGAAGCTGTAATTAATAATTTGGGGGAAGAACAAAAGTTTCTTCACTGTTTGTCAGCTTTGCTCACAACATACAAGTGGGCACAGAAGGTATTGTTTCTAATAGCCAATTCATTGGTAATTTCTTCATAGTGACGTTACACTCCTCAATGGCAGATTGGGGTTTCCAGCAGACCTCATGAAACTCACTGTTCTCTCCCATCTAACCATTACAAAGGCTGTGTGTGTGTTTCAACCATGTGAAAGTATGTGTGTGTGTGTGTGTGTGTGTGTGTGTGTGTGTGTGTGTGTGGGTGTTTAATTGAGTGTTTGAGGAGTTGTGTGTTTCAACCATGTGAAAGTATGTGTGCGTGTGGTGTGTAAAAGCCTGGTGCTGGAACATAATTCATGATAAATGTATATGTATGTGTTTACTTTAAATTCTCAAATATACCAGACCTTTACAATCTGAGACAGAGACTCTTTTTATGAGAATATTTTAACACAAAGCCTCCCTGTTTTCTGATCTGTAGCGTTAATTATTATTGTCTGCTGTTAATACTAAATTCAACACTTCGTCCATAAGTTTCACATTAAAACGGCTCCAGCTTGGCAGGGCGCAACCTTCCCTCTGAGAGCTTTTATTGTGAAACAGTGACAGGAAGTGTATTATAATGAAAACATGGCAAAGTAGAAGATGACAGAATTAATTTGCTGGTGCTAGTTGTTGGTTCAGGCGCCAGTAAATTGATGATTTTTTTTGTTGTTGAGAATTTATAGTATGTTACAGTGTGTGTGTGTGTGTGTGTGTGTGTGTGTGTGTGTGTGTGGTATTAACATCAGCACAAGAAGCTGCTGGGTGTATTTTACAGGGGGAATCGTACATGCTCTGGTTGAATTCAACTGCATTCTTCTCACCAGGAGTAAAGGTGATAGTGGAGGGTGGATGGAGCCTAAATGAGATGCCAACGTTCATCTTCCCAATGCTTAAACAAATCCTCCCAGACGACTTCCCGGAGACCATTTTGTGACCCTTCTCATTTGTTTACTATCAATCAATGTATCTGAGTGTGTGGCTGTTATTCCTCAGCTGTTCTGCGGCGCTGTCACTCCTCAATGTTCAGTCAGACTTCAGTTTCAAATAAATCCAGGTCGCAAAATGTCACCAGCAGCTGTACTTAGTCTTTATGTATAGTTAAACTCCTTGTACAGTAGTAGAAATCCTTCATCAGGAGGGTACTCTTGTTTCTGAGGAATGTCGGTTTCTGTTTCGCTGACAGAATTTGGAAGGCTCATTTGGATCAGATGCTGTCGCCAGCCTTTTATTGTGTCGACTCAAACTTGTTGTTTTAGTTTCTTCCTTCCAGTTTGTTTATCAACTTTTTTTTTGGTTTTTATAAGAAATCTTAAAAAAATGTGACACCTTTGAGAGGAGACTGGAACCAACCGCCTGAGTTCTGTGTCCTCTGGATTTTTGACGAACGTTACCTCAAATCACTTCCTCTCCCACATCAACGCTGTAATTTGTTTTTTGGTTGTTGCTCGAGTTTCACAGAACAAAAAACAAAAAAAAAAACAAACAAAAGAAATGTTAAATATTCAGAGATACTCTGTATAGAGTTATTTGTCTTGAAACTTCTGTGGACATTGAGGCATTTTTGTTGGGGGGAAACAAAAGGTGAAAATGTGACTGACTTTTGAAGGGTGAAGTAAAATTGAGAACATTGGAGAAGGATCGTCCAGGCTCTGATGGTCAACAGCAGTGAAAAAAATGTCTATTTTACAACGATTTACTGTTAATTTGAAGGTGTGAAACCGCAGAGATGACAAAAGCAACACTTGAAACTAAAGATGAAGATGGTGTGTAATCCCCAATAACTTTACAGAACAGAGCCTGCTCATGTTTGACTGATGTTAATGGGAATTGTGAAAATCTATATGTGTGAAAGGATCAGGATCTAAATCCATTTATATATTAAAAAAAAATCTGCAACATGCTTACTTGATGGTTCTTTTGAAGAAAAGTTTTACTTCTAAAAAGTGTTCAGCTACATGTGAGCTCAGAGACTCCACGATGGCAACTATACAATCCATAATGCCATTCTTCTAAAGGCGGTTTTACAGGCAGAGTGACCCGACAAAACGTCCGCTAACTAATCCACACTGAGACACTGTAAACACACCTTTAAAGACGGTTTGTTAACCATATACATAAGTCTGATATTCACAAACTGTACATCTTAAACACTGGAAAAAAAAAACTATACGAATCACTGTTTTTAGCTGCCGATACAAATCAAGTGATCACACACTAACCAGGCAGTGGTAGATGTTCCCATGAAATCAATTGTGAATAGTCGCACTTGTGTTAAGGAGGAGGATTATCACGCTTGCTCACCAGCTGGACCCTGTACCTGAAGAGCTATTTATTATTATTCACATGCAAACTAGTGAGACTGAAGCAGAGAAGTTTACGCGGATATTTTCAGCAAAGTCCCTGAAACGACCAGCCAGGCTGTTACTGTGAATACATATGTGCTTCTTATCATTTTAGTCTGGTAAAAACAAACAAAACAAAAAAAAAAACACAGTAACATAACAGTTTAAAGATTACTAAAACCAGTCTATCATTTTTTATTTTTTTTTGGGATGTACAGATTGTTATCTCCTGGGAAATAAACTACTTTTTAAAAACTCTAATCAGCCTTATGTAAAAGTGTTTAATCTTGACAACAAATACTTTATCAGTATAAACGGCAGGTTTTCCAATTTGAAGTTTCATTTGTGACAAAACATGTTATAAGTGAGCTTGTGTTCTGTTTTCCTGGTTAACATTGTGGGATGTAAATAATACAAAGCTGTAGTAAAAGTACAAAAAATTCTCTGTAAACCTTGACACAAAAAGCTTGATTTAATATTGATGTATTAAAGGGCAGACAAGGTTTTTGATGGAGAATCTGCAGCTTTAAAAAAAAAAAAAAAAAAAACCCACTAAGTATTACATTACTTACACTTATAGCTGCTTCAGTGTTTGTGTAGTATATACTGGCTGGTGGCAGCAGTTTTAAGACAATAATGTAATGTTTTTTTATTTTATTTTATTTTATTTATTTATTTTTTAAAAATGATTCGTCGAGCTGTAAGTTTGAGGTGTTTTTGTTTCTTTGCACATTCTTCTGAGGTTGTCACACCTGTCAGCATGCAACTACAAAGAGGTCAGAGGTTGACGGACTGTGATATAAACGCCATTGTAAGAAACTGTGTCAAGAGCCAGAGATCACATTTTCACCTTTGTGTTTACACCCCAGGTTTGGGGGGTGGGGGGTGGGGTGGGGGGTTTTCTGTTAAGACAGAAAGAGAAGTTTAAGGTTTGTCTGAGGAGGAGGCGGTCGTGTCTGGAGCTGCGTTTTGTTTTGAGGACAGGTGGCGACGTTGGGATTTCCACTATATCCTGCTGCCCGGATGGTGACCAGTGTGGATTCAGACAGTCTCGTCTCCGCCTGCTCTAGGTAGTCTGCAGGGAAGACACAAAGAGAAAGACAGTATTATTTGCACAGAGAAAAAAAAATTTACTTTTTTTTTTGTTTAAAGTAACTGAAAGTGAATTGAACAGAAGCATCCAGGGAGGCATGAGTATTTCCCCTGCTTTTCTATTCTCTTTCATAGGTTCCATTGCTGACTCAAACCATTGTTTTGCATTGTGTCCTAGAGTCAAACAGCTGTTTTGTGTTTTTTATTGAGCGTGGCAACTTTACAGCAGGGTGACATTTACATAGATGACTCCCTCTGTTGACAGACTGATGAAAAATATTTACCTTGTAGTGGGAGCAGAGAGACATAACAGACGACATTCTCCATCCGTCGTGTAATCGTCTTGTGCAAAGCAGCGTGAAGGATAAACAAACACCTTTGTCGTTCTATCTATTTTCAGGTGTAGATTTTCTGTACATGTTGTGTGGAGATTTAAAACTTGCCGACCTCAATGATCACATTCATAATTTATTACCAAGTATAAAGGGCAGCAAGCACCAGCTGCATCAAAACGCCTACACCTCAATTGTTTTGTTATGTGAGCACTTTCTCTCTCTCACACACTGGCCGGTGATGACATGTCAATGTGGGTTGATGTGTGTCATCAAGATACGCCACTGTCTCATTCCCCTGCGTCAACTCTTTGGAAAAAACAGCAATTTTATCCTGTTTTTATTCTGTTCCACTCTAGATTTTCTCATTCCAGCTTCCACACTTCTGTCTTTATGGTGCTGTTAAGCATTATTTTGTACTTTTATATCACAATGTTGATATATATCATAATGCAGTAGATTTTCATCAGTGATGCTAAAATAATATAAAATATAACATTAATTTGCAGCATTGCCTACAACAGTCTGGTTTACAAACAGATATCAAAATACCCTCACTGTTACCAACAGTACAAACAAAGAATCTTTGACAGTTTAATATATTTGTGTTGTCTCATGCTAATTCAACTGTGTGATCATTTAAGATCATGTTGAATTTGCATTTATTTAGAAGGAAGGCTAAATAACACAATGCATTCTGCATAATGCGGTACAATTTAAAAGCACCACAAACTACAGCCTCCAAAATGAACAACACTTCTCTTTCAACAAAAACTGACCATTATAATCTTCATAAAAGGAGGATGCATTGCAGGACTGTTGGATTTGACTGGCTTAGTTTTAGTGAAGCAAGCCTGAGAAGGTGCATATCTCTATATACTGTATATTAACAGTTTTGATTAGCTTACAGCAAGAGAAGAAAAATTGTGGTTGATGAGCTAAAATTGAGAACAGGCAAAGATCAAAGACTGTAAAACAATATTCTCAAATCTCAAAATAATCTGGCCTCAGGAAGAGAACAATAATTCTTTTTTCTTTTTGTCAACAAATCCCATGAAAAGACCAAAACCAAAAATGAATGCATCCTCCTAGCAAGTATGATGTGTATATCCAACACCTGATCTATCTTCTTCCTCTGAGCTTCACCGTTTTTCAAAAACTATTAAAAACACATCACCTGAACTTCCTTCATTATATCAACACACACATACTGTAGTTCTTTTTTGACTAAATCCCACATACACAGTCCTGCTGCCCCAAATACTGTGGATTAATCCACCACTTAAATTAGTCACCTACAAATGCACTTTTTCCTCCTGCCCGAGTAACGTTTACTAAAAACTACAGTTTCCGGCTGTTTTAGGAAATTACTGTCCTTTTTTTTTTTTTTTTTTTATAGAAATGAGACTATATATTTGTGGTATAAGTATCATTAAACTCTGCTGGTTTAGGTCTGTTCATTTAACTTCATTGACAGACATTATGATTCTGCAATTTTAATTTATTTCTTTTTAGCAACATACAAAACCTTTCAGCTCAACTGTCAGAGAATAACCATAAATCAGTCATTCTGACAGTTTCAATGTAATCTCAAGAGACATTAAAGATCCTGGGTGGTGTAATGGGAAGCAAGCTGACCTCTGCACTTTGCCTCTGCATCTTATGCATGGAGTAGGAAGCCGGGTCTTCCTCTCCTGACCCGTCACGTTCCGACTCGCGCTCCCGCTTTCCTGTGATGCTGCCTCTGGTGTGCAAGAGGAGTCCTGAGTGAGCAGGAGAGAAGAAAAACTTCATCATTATCAGAACAACATATCAGCAGTATGTTGAGTGAAGTGAGGTCTGGTTTGATGCATCTTCTGTGATGCAGAACCTCATGCTAGTGACAACTAATGGACAGGAAGAATGTCACCCTCTTGTGGCAGCATTCCTATACACTACACTAATCCCTTGATTTCTGTTTCTGAAATCCAATAAACAAAAACAAAATTGTACTTCATAAACAACTGGAGCATGAAGATAATTTTAAGAGCATCTAAAGTTTGTCAGCTTTACAGTTAAAAAAGCAGTTCAGATTTGAGGATCGATGTGGCACAGGACAGTTAGCTGCATCAGATCCTGTCTGTTTGGTACCTGGGTGTTGAGGCACAGCAAACTCGTGGTAGAGTCGGCTGCTGGTGATGGTCTGGCTGGCGTCTGGCACTGAGTGGTATCCTGCAACAGAAGAATTGAGAGGGCTCAAACTTAAGCTTCATATATTCACAATATAACCTAATTTTAAATTAGCAAATTAGCATGTATGTATGTATTACTAACTATTGATCGGTGTGGAGATTGGCACGCATCATGCTTTTTAAAAAGCATCAATTGACAACTCTATTCATGTGTATTATGCTATCAATTGATCCTGGTTCCTATCCATCGTTAACATTATTGTTATTTTTCCAGTTTCCACAGGAAAGCCAGTCATTCTGTCATTGTGAAGGTCGAGACGTGGTGGAGGAATGAAGTCACTCTCATTGTTTAAGAGAAAATGACAATTTGGGTCATGCAAGTGAAACATGAGCCATTACCAGCACTTTAACAATGTTAAAACTAGAGTTAATGAAATGTTGGTGACAGACTAATGGTTAGGCCCCTGTATTAATTTTCTAGAGACCAATTACTTTCCACAGTGAATGTCATGACAATCTGGCCAGTAGCTGTTGAAATATCTCAGCCTGCATCCACACCATACGTTTTAGTTTAAAAGCGCATCACTTTTGCTGTGTTTATGCCTGGCGTCTGGACGGTAGAAACTGAGACCTGTAGAAACGATGACGCACACATCCGTCGGTCACGAGAACCAGTGGTGAATGCAACATGGGTGATGAATTACAAGCGTCACTGACCTTGTTGTCTTTCCACATAAGCTGAGGTCCTACTACAAAGTTACTAGCAAGTATTATAGGTAGTTTCATTAGTGCATAGGCTGCTTGTAGTTCTGAGGTGCAGTGAGGAAGGCCAATAGTGCTGCTGTGGTAATTGTAGAAATGAGATGTCAGATGATGACCCACCATGCTGTTGTTGCTGTTGCTGTTGTTGTTGTTGTTGTTGTTGTTGATGTGGCAGCGGTTGCAGTCGCTGTTGCTGTTGCCCAACGCTGCTGGGCCGCGTCTGTTCCTCGTTGTCAAAGTTGAGTAGGATGCTCCCGCTGCCGTTACCCGTCGCAACGGAGCTCCCCGACACTCCAGGCACTGGGAAAACACCACCAAAGAAGACGTGTAACCATCTCTTTGTTCACAAGACACTTCACGTCGTTCTTTGTTCAAAATGGACTTACAATGTGAGTTGTTGTTGTTGGTCCCTGGCTGCTGCTCTCCAGGAGAGTAGGCCATCATTCCTCCATTGCCGTTCCCATTCGTGGATGGCACTGATGCCAGCAGGCCTGAAAGACACAATAACATGTGTTTGTTTTTACATCTGGAGAAGAGAGAATATTTATTTTGACGTTGTTACATTGGCTTCCAGTATATTTTAGAAATTATTTCAATATTTTAATGCTTGTTTTTAAGGCCATACGTGGTCTTGCACCTCAGAATCTGTCTGACTTGCTTGTGAGCTATGAACCAGCTAGACCCCACAGGTCATTTGGAACCATTTTATTTGTATTCCTTTTATTGGTTTTATTTGTCTTATTATCTTATTGGTCTAATTATTATTTTATTTAATCATATTTTATTCCTACTCTTTAATAGTTTATTTTACATATCTTATTTTTACTGATTGGTTGTTGGTTTTATTTTATTTTCTTAATGGTCTTTAGCCCCACCAATTATACATGGAGCATTTCGCACCACCATGCCAAATATTAGTGGTAGTAAAATTGTCAGTTAATTGTTCTCTCACCCAGTCCTCTGTATCGGCTAAGTTGCTGGTAGATCTGTTTCATTCTCTCGATGTTGAGTCGGCTCGCCTCGGCGTGATGCACCATGGGCTTCGGGTAATGGACGCCGATGATGCACTTGGCGGCTGCCTGCACGGACTCCGGAGCGTTCCACGGGTCGTAGATGAACTTAGCGGGGAAACCTCGGAGGACAGGTAAGTATCGTCTGGAAGCACAGGGAGACATTAGATACGCCAGCTTGTATCAGCAGGACATGGACGGCTACACCGTTACATGTGGAGTAAATCAGGGGGTTGGGGGTGGGAGTGATGCAGGCACGCAAAAGGTTATTCTTTAAAAACAAGTTAGAAATATATCTTAGTAGTTATAATATTCAAAACTAGTGAATAACTACAATTTTATTAATACTATGTCAACTACAAAATTCAGTACAAACTGTGTTTTTGTAAGAAAATTATAACTTACTGAAATAAGATACATTTGTTTTATTTTTACAGCCAGTGAATGTACTGTAACTGAGAACAGCATGCTGGTCTTCAGCACTTCATGCTTACAAGTATTATGGGAAATAGTTGCAACAAAATGAAAGCTACAAACAACCACAACACTGCACAGTATGGCTGCAGTACATGAGAGTATGAGTACAAAGTCACTGCTCTACACTTTTGGAGACTCCGGCACTGAGGCGAGTTAGCGCCACAGTGCACAGTGAGGACTATAGGTCAATAAAAACAAGGGGCTGTGCTCCCGAACAACTTTTTACAATAAGTTGGTGTGATAGCAGCCACACCGCAGACAAAAAAAAAAAAAAAAAAGGAAAAAATGTGTGAACCTCCAGGAGATGAAGCCAATGAAACCCTGACTGCAACAAAGCAGAGAATTCAGCTCACAATACTGTTCCAACCTGCTGAAGTTTTTGTGCTTAGGTTTTCCTTTGGGCTGTCGTGGATTTGCTCCGTGTGACAAAGAGAGGTAACCTACCTACTGCACTTGGTCCGACCTTACCGAGTCTGAGGAGGGGAGACAGACAGGACAGAGGAGGGGGCGAGTGGAACTGTGGGAAGCGGCACAGTACGGCACTGACGGGCAGAGAGAGGGCGGGGCGTGGGCAGGGGTGGTGCAGCCTTGTGGACTGGCACGCACACATGACGGACAACGCTCCGGTTGCTTACGGAGATCGCCCAGTCGCTAGAGAGACCACTGCCGATTGGGTTGATGATGCTAGGAGACGTCTACTGTAACACGCCGTTAGAAAACAGAGTGTATTGAGCCCCATCCACCCGCAGCCCTCCCCCCACCCCCGACCAGAGCAGGTGTATGGTGGAAAAGTTCTGCCATCGAGAGATCTGTCCTTTTCTTTCTTTCACATCACCAAAAAAAAAAAAAAAAAAAAAAAATGGCAACAGTGGCAAATAAAAAAGTAAATTAAAAAAAGCTCAGCACCAATGTCCCTGTGTCCTCAGTTTACGTCAGTCTTTAAAAAAGGAGACTAAAGCTACATGTATACATAAAATAACACTTAAACTTCCTGGTCGATGACAGAAGTCTTCCATTATACCTCACAGCTCCAGCCCCCCCCCCCCATGATCAGACAGTGGTGGACTGAGAAAAGAGCTCTTGCCTGCCCCTCCTGCCCCCGTCCTTCAGACTGTGGTGGTTGTCTTTTAAGTGGTCAGCGGGCCGACAGCCCCCTTGCTGACTGTCCCCTCCCACAGCCACAGCACCACGCTCTGGGCTGGCCCACTCGGGGACACCCTCATTTCACCAAAAGGAACCACAACCCTTTTGCCAGGAATACCCGCAACCTGCCAGTAGTAGGCGGTCCTAGTAGGTGGTGTTTCAGGAAGTGAGTGTGAGAGGTGGTGTGTTCAGATACAAGGTAAAATAAAATTTAATATCCTTTTTGCTTTATTGTAATATTTTAATATGATGTGCGTTTGCTGCTCATATACTTTTTTTTAATTAGTCTTGTGTTGTTTGCATTATACTTTATATAAATATATACTATGGATAAGCATTTGAACTTGGACCCATGTCAGTTTATTGACAGTAAAGTGGCTAATTTCATTATTTTATCATAATTTTACCACTTTCTTACTTTGCATCATGTCCTCTTTCTGCGATGCATATGAATACAATTCAGGACAGAAGTTCTACTAAGATGAAAGTTGCATATATGTGTGTGTGTGTGTGCGTGTGTGTGTGTGTGTGTGTGTGTGCGTGCGTGCGTGTGTGTGTGTGTGTGTATCTCAGGGCGTTTATTAGCCAGCTACTGCTCCAGGTCCACCTGAACTGGCAGGGCTGCATTCAAATAAGAGAGCACCACTGAACATTTCACAAAGGGTTGGATGAGGGGCTTTGCCCAGAGCCTGGACAATGGACCGGCTCGCGTGGCACAGCACAGGTAACGAGTACCGGCGCCAACCGTGCATCACTGCTATGGCAGCTACAGCTGGTCCAACACTCTCCTCGCTACCCTCCGGGGAATGTTTCATAGTTCTCTACCTAACGAATGCAGGCAAGGCGTTTGATTTCCCTACCAAACGGTCAGAATCCCTTTTTGACGAAATGAGACGCTACCGAGTTACAAACCTGCCCAGAGGGTGCTGCTGGGGTGCAAGCATGTCCCGTCCCTCAGGGTTGATCAGGTAAGTAAAAAACAAACGGCCACCGATGTCTCAGCTCGACCCCCGACTTCCATCCAAGGCAGCCCTGGCTGGAAGCCCGGCTGCACCTGGGTGGAGGGGCGTGAGAACGGCCAATCATCTTAAAAGCAATCAGCTACAATCTCCGAAGGGGAGAGGGATAGCTGAACTTTTCCCCCAGTCCCCCCAAAAAACAGATGAGCCAGAACACAAACACAGAGCCACATCCAGAAAGAGAAAAGAATTAATCTACGCCTTTGCAGTAAAAAAAAAAAAAAAAAAAAAAAAAAAAAAAAATCATCTGGTGGCAACAGTAACTAAAGATACGCACGCGTACAAAATCACCAAACAGATATTCACAAACAATTAAAAAATGCACGCAGAGAAGTTCACTGTGAACACTGAGATTATTACAAAAGACATGCCTGATTCCAAAACTAAAGTGCTGAAGTTTGAACAGAAGAGAAAACAGGCCAATGGGCAAAAATAAGAAGAGGAGAGGAGGGATGTTTATTCTCTTTTCATTCACTTACCCAAAGACCTGGAGGTCTCCCTTTATCCCTCCCTCCATCTCTCGCTCTGCCTTTGTCTGGTAAATTAAGCCTGTCACTGTCTATCAGCTGTGTGTGTCTGTTGGTGTTTGTGTGTGCATATGAGTGCGTGTTTACTCTTAGAACCATCTAAATACGTCACTCAAAAGATCTGCACTCTCTACTCATTTTCAAGTCTTTGTTGCCCTCTCAGTACTTCTAAGTTTGTGCAGTTCAGAGAGACAGAGGGAGGAGGGGTGCCATTCAGCATACAGATGGGGTGGGGGAGTGGCGGGGTTGGTTGGTTGGGGGCGTGGGGGAGTGTGGGGTGTGTGCGCGGGGGGGTCAGTTGTTGGCACCAAGGGGTAATGCCGGGAAAGGTACCCACCTGATGAAGTCCCCGTTGGGGTCGGTGCGCCGTCCGAAGCCCACGGGGCAGTAGCAGTGGAAAAACTGCTGGAAGAATGAACTGCAGGACAGCCACATCCAGCTGCCTGCGTTCACGCTCCAGTCTGCATCTAGAAGCAGCTCCTCAAAGACCTGCAGCAGGGCGGAGACAACACGTTTTTGCTTTTTCAGCATTTACAAAATGACACTGACTCGCTAAATGTGTTTGTTACCAGAGGCGCCATCCCATTCTTGTGAACGCGATATTTCAGTAACGCCTTGAAGGAATTTCTTCAAATTGGGCACAAACATTCAAATTGGAAGGGATTTCCTTGAGGAGTTCCCAAGATATTGTGTACACAAGGCAAAAACTGTGTTTTGTGACATCATAGTAACCTTGATCTTTGACCATCAAAATCATATCAGGTCATCTTTGAATCCAGGTGAATGTTTCTACCAAATTTGAAGAAATTCCCTCAAAGCATTGAGATATGCCGTTCATGACTTTCTTTTCCCTTTTTGCATCGTCCCGCCTGATCCACGGTTTTCTCACCTTCATCCCTTCCTCCCAGCTGATCCACAGGTCGCCCCTGGTGAGGAAGCAGGCCACTGCGTGCCTGGCCAAGTGATGGATCCAGCCCTCCTGCCTCAGCTGAGTCATGATAGCGTCTATCCAGGGAAAGCCCGTCTTGGCCTCGGCCCACTTGGCGAGCGCTTCTGGGTTTTTGTCCCAGGGGATGCGGACGCAGATGGGGTTACCCTCCATCTTGTCAAAACGTGGGTTGTTCGTCGCCGCCGTGTAGAAGAACTCGCGCCATAGTAACTGGCCGTACAGAGAGAGCGGAGGGGAGCTGTTCTTCTTCACCTGGATACAAACAAACACACCAGGAATAAAAATATTAGGCCAAAATGACGATGACACAAGTGCAAAATGTTGACTTAAAATGACTTGATATCCTCCCCAGCCCCAAAGATTTAAGATCACGTTATAAGACAGTGTGTTGCGCATCAACGAGGGATCCTTCTCGATTGTCGTAATAATTTCACACACTGCCGTAGCAGCTGATATCAGAAAGCCTCACTCTAAGTGGGGGAGTTGTGCACTGACCTTGCGGTAGAGGTCAGTCAGCTTGAAGTAGAAGAGGCGACAGGAGAGGCATCCGAAGCGCAGGTAGGGGCTGAGGCCTGTTGGGCTGGCCAGTAACGAGTTGGCGTTCATCCTGGGGCGCTCAAAATTAGCCACCCATGCCTGGAAAAGAAGAAAAATAGAAGAGGAGAGGGAGGGAGAGATGGTAAAGTGGTGAATAAAAGAGCTGCACGGGACAATTTAAATAAGTTTTTAAAGGTTACGAATGAAAACTATGTCAATACGAGAATGAATGGAACTTACTTTTCTCTCCAGGTGGCGCTCTATCCTGGTCAGAGCCTCGGTCTCTCCTCCTGGCCACACCGCTGAGGGCAGGCCCTCAATGTCAAAGCCTGAAAACATTCACATGAATCACTTCTCTGGTTTACAACTGCGTCGTACCCGCGTGTTGAATGATTCAACAATCCTTCAGTTATGTCACAAACACTAAATAAAATGTTACACAACACGAAGGCAACCAGCTAATACCCACTACAAAGCATCACTGCGCGGATCGGGTCGCCTCGCTTCATCTTTTGATAATCGCGGAATTAGCTGGTGACCTGTCATTGTACAAGGAATACATAAGCTTGGGTAACTGTTGTATAATTGCGTTCATCTCTGAACCCACTGTGTAAGAGTCACATCCTCAGACCAACAGTGGCAGCGGTTCCTTTATCAGAGGAACAGTGGGAAAACCGAATGAAAACATTTCCACCATACTGCACTACAAAGCCGAACAACATGAGGGTTACCAGCCCGGCCTGATCATATAATATCTACAAAACTAAAATGAAAAAGAAGTGTATGAAATTTAGTGTCTGAGCCATCTGCAGGTGACGAGTGATCAGTACTGGTCAATAGCTTTAAATAGGAGCTCTTAAGCAATGACTCCCATCCCACACTGTCATCTTATTATTCATGAATAAAACTGATTTTCGACACTAAATCCACTCTTATGAAGTAAGAGATATAAGAGATGTGTATAATCACTTTGATCCCAGTCACATTCTGTAGTGTTCAACACAACAAGAGGCTCTTTTCACTTTTTGTCCTTTGGAACTCAAAAAAGTTAAGATTAGGGTTTAAATCTACGCCGGAGTTTGAATTAATTTTTTTTTTAATTTGTGAAGCTTTTGGTGAAGTGAAAAGGAAGTAGATTATTTATTTGATTATTTGCCATCCAGCGCGCTACATTTCCATCCTTCCATTCTAAGTGTAAAATCAATGCGCCTTATATGGTGCCCTCAAAACTTCCCACAATGGAAATTTAAAAGATGAAAACGTATCCATGACAGAATAGAGTACTCGCATTGCAACGGTTCAACATTGATAGATGTGTTACTCTACACACTCACCTTTTAACCTAAAAATCTAAACTAGACAAGCCTTGTCTAGCATTTGAGAAATTATAAGTCTTCTAAACTCTACACCGAATGTTTCAAACTGTACTTGATTTATTCATATTTCTACACACAATCTATCTTCATGATCTTGTCAGATAAAACTTATTCTGGGCGGGTGTCTTTCTTAGTTCACCAGTTCTTAGCAGGTCACCCATCAGGTTCATTAGGGACACTGTGTACAAGTGTGAGCAGCAGATGGTGGCAGCACCATCAGATTGTGAATGGGGCAGCGGCCGTCTGTGAATGGAAACCAGACAGCTGGACTGGCCGAGCACTTAGTATGTTACCGGGCTAATTTAGGGGACAAGTAACAGTTGGTGTGGAATAAAACCTTTACAGAGAGAAACCAGACATCTGCACTGATGGAATTAGAGGGTTAACACTTTAAATATCTTATTCATTAGTGCAATAGCTGCACAGGTGTAAGCAGCAGATGGCTTTAGTGGAGCTAATAATATGAATGGACTGTAACCTTCTGTGAACGGAAAGAAGAAAACTGGACAGAACCTCGGGTACACCTGATTAATCCAATAGGGAGGGTTTAGAGATGTACCTTTAAATAGAGAAAGTGGATTAAGGAGGGCTAATGAGTGCACATCGTTAATTATTTCTTTCTCACTGGCTCCCACAGTGTTGCATTATGGGTTGTTTGTAGCCTTAATGGAACTAAGCTATTGAGCTATTATATGTCTATTTTTGTTACTACAGGTGTTGGTCTGAGGTGGTATGCTCTCCAACTGCTAAAAACACACCTGCATTTTGTCTGTGCAGGTCTGCACTTGTCTACATTCAGGAGTGTGCGTTTGTTTTCTTACCTAGCTCCTCCAGGGATGGGACCCCATACTTGTCTCCGTGGTCCTCAGAGATGGGGGTGACGCAGTGGCCCATCAGGGTGTCTGACAGCGTCTCCACGGGCATCTCCGGAGGATCCAGTCGACTGATCAGGGTCTGGAAACGCTTGTAGGTGAGAGGAGGCTGCCCGCCATTCAGCTCTATGATCCTGGAGAGGAGACAGGGCTCAGAGATCAGGGATCGGTCACATTTGAAATTTAAAATCAAATTCATTATCTGCACAAGAGAGAGATCACATTTTTTCTGATGCTGAAAGAAAAAGTTAACGATTTTCTGAACAAAATTCATTTCAAATGGTCATTAAACATTTTCACAACATTTTGACCTCTCAGAGCACGACATGCACAGGTGTACTAGGTCAGGCTTTTCATTTAGGTGAGCTAGTTCCCTACTGGAATTGAGCCATTAGTTCCATTGGTTTTAGCTGTGATTTCTCTGCCATGCAAAGTCAAAATGTGTGATGACAAATGCCTAAAATCTGAAAAGATCATCATAAAATAAATAAAGATCTGTTAAACTGGGTTTCCACTGCCATCCACCATCTGCCCCCTCTCTGTTACAACAGGTGTCAGAGGAGATTTTCGTGTTCCTGTCTCACTCTGCATGGACTACAGGTGGCACTGCTGCCCGCAGTGGGACTTAGCCTCAGGCAGGGAGTTCTGCCTGCTCTCAGCTCACATGGTTTAATGTAGAGTTTAAACAGCATTTTGGAAGACTGTATTTAAAATATACAGTTAATTAATTAAAAAAAATAACAAAGGTAACACTTGCATATGAAGTAAAGTTTATGCATGAGCTTTCAGTGTAAATACATTACTACTGCCGTCAGCTTTGAAACACATTAAGGAGCTGATCCCAACCTTAAAAAGAAAAATGTATAGATGCTAGATGTTGGTTGACATCCTTATAAGATGCATAGAAAATAATATAGAGGCTGCAGGACTCACCACAACAATCCAGCATCATGCCATGTATGTCTTTCCCACTGTGTTTGTGTGTGTGTGTGTGTGTGTGTGTGTGTTTTCCTCACTTGTCCAGGTCATAGAGGGTGTGCGATATCTTGACGTTGACCTCCACCCCTGCCTCCATGGCCAGCTTCTTGATGGCAGCGTCCCTCTCCTTCCCGAAAGGCTCCGAGTCGTATTCGAAGGTTAGCCGAGAGATCTTCCACTCCTGAGACAGAGAGAAAGACGGGTTTGCTTGTCAACACTTCCCACAACCCAGACAAGAAAACACATTTACAATGATATATAACAGAAAATCTCAATGTTAAGAGAAGCTGGACCCAGCAACTTTT
This sequence comes from Seriola aureovittata, assembly GCF_021018895.1. NCBI lineage: Eukaryota > Metazoa > Chordata > Actinopteri > Carangiformes > Carangidae > Seriola > Seriola aureovittata. Next base: position 25,685,576 of record NC_079372.1, read on the forward strand.
TGCCTTGTTTAAATTGTTGTTCATTTTCAGTGGCTGCTGACCTTAAAGAGCCGTGGGAACACGTTGGCTGGTTGGCCCCTGATGACAAAAAGGCGGGAGTTCAGTTTCCGAAGGTTGGCGTCCAGATCCTCCAAACACTGGAGGAGAAACCTGAAGAGAGAAGACAGCGAAGAGGTGGACAAAGATTTATAACCGACCTAATTTTACTCCTGAATCATGAAGCAAACAGCTGAGTTTACTCGTTCCACTTTTACCCTAAGATCCTTCCCTTGTTCACGTGCTTGGTATTTTTTGGTGCTCAGGTGTGCGAGTCCCTGCTTGACGTCAAAAGCTTCGACGACAACAGAACATCAACATTGTTTTGAATGGGAACTCTGTTGGAATAGTTCATGTTAAAAATAGCCAATGATAAGAGTGTGTGTGTGTATGTGTGTGTGTGTGTGTGGGGATGAAAAAGTGTCTATGTGTGTGTGTTTTGGACTTCATGACGCATGCCACCACCCAGTGAGAGCAGATTCCCCTCACTGTCAGACACACACTTAAATGGATCAACATGCATCAGAACTAAATAATAAAATAAAACTTTGTTTGTCTCTCCCTCAATGAGCGTGCAAAGTGCTAGTGCAAACCCTGAACATGTGCTCGGAATGAATGCATTTTATTTTCAGTGAATGATTATGAATATGGACATGAAACAGTCACCAGGGAGCACGTTCCTTTATAAATACAGAAAATATAAAACAGCGAGGGAGCACGCGTTCAGACACTAACCGCTACTAACCGAAAGGTCACAGAGACATTTGGTGTTTCTGTCTGAAGGTTGGTTGTGACACACTCAAGACACACACACATACACACACTTCCGCCTGTTCTCCAAATCGCTGCTTCTGGTCAGGAATATTTTAAGTCTGGTTACTGACGTTCACAAGTGACGCAGGCGACAACCCTGGACCTCTCAGTCTGCAGTGCAGAGCCAGTGTTTAAGAATTTAAGTTTTATTTTGACTGGCTCTGCACTTTTGGTCTTTACAATAAAAATGATGCTACGAGAGAAATGAGTGAACAAAAAAAGTAAAGTTGCGGGTCCAGCATGAGTCCAACTTATTATAAAAGCCGTTAAGACTCTTTTGTCAAGCAAATGATCTGTGCAGTTTCTGTTACCTGCATCTGCAGGTTACCAAAGGTCAAACTGTTGAGCACCAGCAATCAAGACTGAGCCTCAGTTTGTTGTGTCTGACCTGCAGTCCTCATCGTTAGCAAAATCAGGCAGTCTCATAGAATGAGCAGACAGTCGGCGAGCCGAGCAGACACCCTGGCAGCCAGACGATGTTCTGCTCAGTTCTGTTCCCTTCTGTCTGACCCTGTTGGCCTGATCATTAAACCAGGGGAGGGCTCACTCACAAGCAAAGCCCCGTTTGCTCTCAATCCGCACACAGACAGGCAGAGCTAGGCAGCAAGGTCGCGCACACTTGAGGCACGTGCCTGCTTTTGCATGAGCTAGACAGAGTTATGAGGCCCGTGCAAGAGCCTCCACACTTGACTGTCTGGATTGAGCTTTTTGTCCACTCGGGTTTTTGTCAATACATTTCAAATTTCAGCTCCGCAGCAGACAAAACTGGTAGTGGGCACAAAGTGGGTCAACAGGAGAAACTCTAGTAATGAAATCCTGAGTCTAGAACCACACACATAAACAGAGGGTGAACTATGTCAAAACTGACTTCTTAAAAAGAGTTTACTTCCTGTCATTTTGACTTTTATGAACAAGAGAGAATATTTTCTATGGGGGAAAACAGCTCTAATAATTTTACTTTTCAGGTTGGTGATTCATTTCAGGCAGCAGGGGCTGTCACTTCCGCTGTGATGACACAAAATTGGTTTTGTGTTTAACACTGCTACACAGAAACTCCTCGATCTACCTCTGAACTTCAATAAGCTTTACTGACACATACAAACACTGTTAAACTGCTATTTGCCATAAAAATGAATCACAGTAATATTTCTCAATCTAAACTACGCAGCTGAGCCACGGCAGTAGTCAGCAAAATTCTAAATCATATTTTCTGTTAATCTTTTTTAAATCTTCCTAAATGTTTATTCTATCTTATTTTAATTTAATTTTTTGCTGAATAGTCTAAGAAATACTGAAATCAGTCCAAGGAGCCTAAAAAGGAAAATGAGCAGGACGTGCATTTCTCTGCTTTCAATCTCACTGTCATCAACAGTCCAGACGTGTCACATCTCCACTGCCCTCCTTCCATCTCAGTGGACAAAAAGCATTAAAACTATATCAGAAATGCTCAACAGATCATTCTGTTGTTACAGTTTGTGCCTGTGTGCATGTGAGCATGCACATGAGCCCAAACGTGCAGTGGATTAACATGGATGCCCACGTGCACTCATGCAAATCTTTCACAAGCCAACACATACATGTTTGTGTGAGTGCGTGCACAACATATTAGGCGTGTGATGGTGTGCATATGCGTGAGCATTAGTGTGAACTTCCACATTAGAAAGACAGAATGTTCTCCTGTGTTTATGTCTGCGTGTTGCTGGGTTAGTCACTTCCTCCTGATGTTCCTGGCTGCCTGCCTGTGTGAGTGTGTGTGTGTGTGTGTGTGTGTGCGTGCGGCTGTTGGCTGCCTTGCCATATATCAGTCCTTATATAACTGTTCTGCCCTACATCTGTCAGCACAGACACTCTGCTTGGACCGCACCACAGCACAGCACAATCCCTTAGCCTAGTAACCTCATTCCTGGCTGTGTGCACGCGCATGTCTGTGTGCAACACACACACACACACACACACACACACACACACACACACACACACACACACACACACACACACACACACACACACACACACACACACACACACACACACACACACACACACACACACACACACACACACACACACACACACACACACACACACACACACACACACACACACACACACACACACACACACACTTTGGTGTTATTTTACTTTTTCATGGAACGTTTTTGTGATTCGCCTCCTGTGACTCACAAGTCCTTTTCTCACAAGCAAAGAAAAAAAAAATCCGAATGACAAACTCTGAATGGGTCCTTTTCATTGTTGCCTACACAGCTGATTGTTGTCTATAAAATCAACTGTAAACACAAGATTTGACTGTGTTCCTTTGGGATGCTAGAGATGGTGTGTTGCACCTGGATCTCCCCTGACACATATAGGGACTGGGGTTTCATGTCACTTTATCTGAATCCAGTATCAAATTTGCTTATTGGAGCCGTTTGCTTCCGTAAATGTTTATGTGCAATTTTCAGATTCTGAGTTCAATCTGTAATTCAGCTTTAGGCTTTAGAAATGGTTCCTGCTTCGCTTGTTCTTATTCTATTTCCTTTTAAATGTGTAACGCCTACAATATCTCATATCTACCATATATCTGTCTTATAACAACAGTCTTTTGTTGATATTGTTGCTTTGATAACCACACATTGTAAATCAAACAACAGCAGGAGGGTATAATTCACATTGTCACACAGAGCCCATTTATACACAGACAAGTATAATAAAAGCGCCACTGAATGAGCTATCCTTCATCCTAACTTCAATCAAACCACTGCAGAGAAGTCTTTTCCTAACAGTTCTGGAGCTGTACACAGCACAGTTAAGTCTTGTATATACAGTACATCCAGTACTGTGATGTTTAGGTGTTGTCCACAGCAACAAGCTGGGATGGCATCCTAGCCATCCCTAGAGTAGTTTTAGGTCTCCAAGTTTGTGGTGACATACTGCAGTAAGGAGTAAAATCTCAAGTGTTTGCCAGCCTGCATCCTTTTCCAGTCAAGCGCAGAGTGATCATTACAAGGGCAGAGGTCGTGGTACAGTCGATATCCTCGGTCACTACTTGATGATGCGTTACCTCTGATCTTTTGTGTTTTTTAACAGAATAAACGACGACTTGTTTCATGTAGTGGATGCTGTTCATTTATTTTTGCTTGCACCTCCATTGTTTTCCAATGTGTATCTGTTGGGTAACAGGCCACGCGGGAAACCCTAACCACAAGTAGGTCAGGATCACATAACTGCTCAGAAGTTTCATGCACTGGCACACTAACCTACATCTCTTGCACAGACTATTCTCACATTTTCCTTTAGATGGAAAAACAATTGATTATCCTCAAATTTTAATGGTTTCTGCTTCTTCACCTAGCACTTGGATTTTACTCGTAACCACACCGGGGACACAGAGTAATCCCATCTGTTGTCTGCTCCAGATCTTGCACAGATAGCATTTAATAATGTTTTTATTTGAAAATGAAGAGTTTTTGGAAAAAGATTTTCTTTTGCGATTTAACACGTTGACATCTTATTAATTTATTGGTAAAACATTATGTTTTATTAGAATAGCTGTCAAGTTTTTCCAGTTGTCAGTCCTAATGGACTTTACACAGAGATGTTTAGTCAGAAAACAACTGAATACACAGCCTGAATATGTAGGAAATGTTTGCAAGACACTGCCATCAGAGAGAAAGAAAGTAGGGAAAGTGGGAAAAAGATAGGGAGGGTAATATGGTTCTATTTTCTTCTTTAAGGCCTGATGAGTCTTCAGCATGGGAAAGTTAAAAGTTGAAACAAGCTGAGGTGTGTCCTAAACCAAATAAAGGTTTTACCACCTTAAAGGAAACAAGGGACTACGTGTCCTACGGTTACTGATAAAGAGACAACAGCAAAAAGAGAAAAAAAAAACAGTTTATGTCTCCTTTTTCTTACTTATTTGAGAAGGTATTAGTAATTGGTGGTTTCAAGAGATAAGATTGTTTTTCAGTCACGTAAGCAGAACCTAGATATGGAAGAGCTCTGTCCAGTGGTTAATCTAAAATTACAGTTTTTTTTTTAAAATCATTTCTGACCTTTACATGAGATTCTTCAAAAACACTAAGGATATGGGTCAAAAATTCAGTTGAGATTATAATTTGGGATTTGTGGCATGTACATACAACTTAACTATAACGATACAGATTATACTGGATAATTTGTTTACAATTACTTGACTGACTGATCCAGTCAGTCAAGTAACTGTAAACCTCACCAACAGCACCTGAGGAAATCATTTACAGGAACTGTGGAATTGACATTATCATATCTGTGAGGAAGACCAAGGGCAAAGTAGGTCATTACAGAGCAGCAAAGACATCTGTCATACATACAGTTTGTCTCGTTTGCACAGCTCTCACTAGAGGAAATGAATGAGCAAGAACAAACAGGAAAGATCACTATCAACTGTAGCTTCTTGGTAACCATGGAGCATTTAAATCCCTGCACAACAGACCTACGAGACATTTTAAGTCCTAGTTTCAGGTAAAAATAACAGTGCTAATTGGATGATGGTCTGCTATAGACAGACCTGCAGGTGTCAGTGCAGTTGGAGGGGTTGGCTGTCAGTGCTGCAGAGTGCAGACATCTGTCTGGTCTGCCTCTCCTGCTGTGTGTCTGCATATGGGACATGTCTGATTACTTTCTAAATTATTTTAAAATGCAATTTTCTTGTAGTGTATGTGCGACACCCACGGATATGAAAATGCGCTTGTGCACATATCAGTGACCTCATTTTTGCTTGATTTGTCTCAATCTAACCTCAGTGGATCATCTTGTGACCTTTGATGCAGCTTTTTAGCCTCTGCAGAAAAAAAAGGGTTCTTTCAGCCTTGAGTCTGACAGCAGTGCGTTTGTTGTGCGTCACTGCCTTAGTCCTGATAAGAGGGCCTGGGTCAACAATTTTCTGCCCATTTCACTCGAAAAAGTGAAGTAAGATGCTACTTTTCCTCTCAGGGGAGAAAGCAATCAGACTGAGAGTCTAACCAATACGAACTTCACACGACACATTCCCTGAAATAAATTTTTTCTTTAATGGACAGAGCTCTAAAAGAAATATGAATTACTGTTTGTTTCTCCCTCATAGGAGCCACTGAATTACTTTAAATTGCCTTGGTAGATTTTAGCCTCCTCAGCCCCGTGGTCCCACCTATGAGAGCAATAAAACTCATGCTGAACCGACAGCAACTGTTCAACCACAAAGAGCTGTGTTATTTGCTTTATTTCATAGGTCCATAATTTTCTGATGAGTAAATTTACCTATGAAACACTATACACACATACACACATATATATATATATATATATACACATATATACATATATATATGCATAGAAACAAAAAACTGTTATTAGTTAATCAGTTTTATAACTGATTAATTATTTTTCAAGCAAAAATGCAGAATATGTTCTGGTTCCAGTTCCTGTGAATATGAATAAATAAATGGACTGCCTTTCTAATCTCATGTACTGCTCAAAGTGCTATACAATACTACCCACATTCACCCGTTCACACAAACACACACACATTCATACATCACACCCATACACTGATGGAACAGCCATTAGGGGCAATTTGGGGTTCGTTATCCTGCCCAAGGACACTTCCACATGTGGACTGGAAGAGCCGGGAATCAAACCACCGACCTGAACAAAACAAGCTGTCAAAATATGAGTTTGGGTTTTTGGACAATTTGAACAGGCATTTTTCACTATTTTCTGACATGATATTGATAAAACATGACAGCAAATTCAGAAAATAATTATTTTATTTAATAATAAAAACAATTACTAGTTGCAGCCCTAGTCCAAGGCAATATACAATATGCACAGTCTCACTCAATGAGAACAAGAACAATATGTCAGAAATTGAAAGTACAACCCTCCCAAATAATTTTTAAAAAGTTTGGAGAGCTGCAGTGAAAATACTTTTATTTTAAAGAAGAATTTCCTGAAAGAAAAGCTCAATTCAAACCTGGGGAAGGAAATGATAACTTTTTGCTTACTAACCGCTTGCCTGTAGACAAACTTTACATATTTTTCACAACATTTTTGTTCATTTTTTGAATGATCAGCTGACCTGCTGTGCATCAAATAAAATGCTCTTGTAGTATTGAATGTTTTGATCTCCGTTTCACCTTTAATTAGGCCACCTTATACACATTGGTCTGTCCAGTAATCCTCCTGGGAAATTATTAGAAAAATATGGACCTGTAAAATAAAGTGTTGCCAGACTTCCTAATTCTCCATCCTGCTGTTGGTGACACCGATGACCCCTCGGTTCATGGAGTCTTTACATCACATTAACAACGGCAGACAGAAATAAAGAAGTGCATTTGCTTTACCAGTGACCTACAAACGATGTTTTGGAATCTGCAAGAGGTGAAAAGACGTGCATCACCGATGTGCGCTTCCTGGCTGGATGATGGTGTCGCCATCACCGTCACTGCAGATGTGTTTACATTTTTAGTATCACAATCAGCTGGATATCACTGGGTCACTGACTTCAGTATTGACTATTCCAGTGTGAGGACTACAAATAGCTCTAAAGAGCAACAGACGGGCCAGCGAGCAATGAACGTTCAAGTGATATCGACTCCCCCTCCCCCTGCAGAGCATATGTGACGGTTTACAAACTCGGCACTCACGTGAACTCAAACGCGCTTCCTTGACATGCGGCAGAGCTTCATCTAACATTACACAGACTCCCACAAAACAGTCACACGGCCTATTTACACACAACTTTATCCTAGGAGCTCGTATACCCATTCTAATGACCTACTTCTGAGACCTCCCCTTGGAGTCTGCTTCGTGTTGAGATGGCAGACTCCCGCTATAACCAATTCATCCAGTCACTGAGCGCTAAATCTACCTGCTGACTGACCTCTATAACAGGGATTATGTGAGCAGAGACTACAACAAAAGGGCACCTTGTGGGCTGCAAAACCAACTGAGCAAGCGCATCCAGGTCAAAGGTGTAAACCCTTATTTATTTCGCCTGTTAAATCCACTTAGCTTTTGTCGTTTGCGGTGCTTTCAAAACCAAAACAAACAGCCATGAAGAAGTCTTAACAATGGACTTCCATTATCCAAATTCTAACTAAAAGACAAGACTGAAAAGAATCCAAAAGTTTACCTAGACAATGAGGAAAAGTCTCAATCTGACCATTTAAAAATGTAAGAGCCTTAGATACAAATTAAGTTTCAAAATAAGAGAAATGCTGACATCATGTTGTGTGTCGCAGCACTGCAGCTCTGTGGTTCTTATTCTTATCTCAGCAAGTCAGCTCCCTATTATGTTTGAGCTCTACTCTGACTGTCATCACCATTAGTACAAAAGAAATACATTTTTTCTTTATTTAAACCAGTGATTCCCAACCTTTTGGCTGCTGTTTTCTTAAAATGAAGGGTGATGTTTACCTCCTCTGTAATTGCATATGACAAGTTCTACCAAAGAGTGTTTATTTCTTTGTTTATTTAAAAATAAAATAGAGCAAAGATAAGAGGAAAGTTGGAAAAATTAACATCATTTTGTGTAGCCATCTCTGCTTTTCTCTTAAAAGATCCCATATTGTATAAAGAGAGATTTCCATGTCTTTTTTGATTATAAAGCAGGTCTAGGTTCTATATTAATACTGTGAAAGTATCAGAGTGATCAGTCCACAAAGAAATGCACACAGCCTGTATTCAGAAACTGAGCCTTAAAAAGAGCTGTCAGGCTCGTCACAACCCTCAGGTCGGGAACCTTGAAAGATTGCTTACGTCTAATGATTGTGACCAGCATGTATTATCAGCAAATATTATTTAATGATTAACACATGCTACAATAAATAAAATAAAAAATAATAATAAAATAATAATAAATAAATAAATACATTTTTTAAATAATAAAAAAGCAAAGATTAGTTTTCATCATCTGAATCATCTTGCAAACCCACAAGTTATTCTTGTGAGACTCTGTGGAGGTCCCAGACCCACAGGTTGGGAACCAAGAACTTTGCAAATATGTTTTCATGATATGATCAGATGATATGTTGCAATACGATTATACTAAAAGTCGGTATATGATGATCAAATAATTGTAAAATTTCCCCAAAGAACAAACAAGCAAACCCTTACCTCCACCTGTTGACCCCGACGTTGGAGGAGCCCGCAAACCATGGGTCCAGGAAGTAAACGCAGCGCACTGTGTCCGCCCCGCGGACAGCCTCCCGTAGCGCTGGGTTGTCATGGAGACGGAGGCCCTTCCGGAACCAGTGGATGGAATTTCGGGCCATCTTATTCTGAAAGAGGAAGAAGAGAAGAAGTAGTAGAAGAAGGAGGATCACCGTTTGTCAAAGTGATCTTTGAAGAGCTGGAAGTGACTGAATGGTGGTGAAATGCCTCTTTCAAAATCGAGGTGAATGAAAACATCAGCTCTCTGTGTACAGAACCGGATGTGATGCCATCAGCTACTTTTGACTCAGGGCTGGTACAAAACTGAATGCCTCCCAACAGGAGAGATAACAGAAGCATCCAAGTTGTATCAGCTGCCAACACTGTGGGATGAGCCAGGGATAGAACAATCTGAACAGGAACACCATCACTTCTCAGTGCCCAAACATTTTTTCTGCTTTCTATTGTAAGCCGAGATATTTTTAGGCATTTGGCGCGCGATGAAATGGAGCAACAGTAAAGTAAAACTCAACTTTCAGTGTGCCATTGCAAAAAGAATGATCATTTCTTATGCCTGAGGACATTCATGCATTTAAAAATATTTCATTTTGGAATGATTAATTGATTAATCGATGAGTGGAAACACAAAAAATATAATTTACATTAACTAATTTGGCAGATGATCAGTTATTTAGGAGTAATTACGATATATAATTATATGTTTATCTTGACATTTAGTTATGTAGTAAAACTTCTAGAAAATCAAATGACTACTACTACTACTACATTGTCTTAAAACAGTGCCATTTAACGGTTAATTAGGTCTGCTACAATCTAAGATACAAGGATAGTTTTATCATATAAACAATATGACAAAATCTGTGGCTGAAAATTTCTAACGACTCTTATTTGCAGCCATACACGTTAGATCGAGAGAGGAGTGACATGCATACAACTGCTCCAACTGATGTGGTGGCTCAGTTTCCTGTAACACATATAGTGACCTTGGTTGAAGTCCAGCTTGAGACCTTTTATCCTCCTATCTCTCTGACCCAGTCCTTCCTGTCTTTCTACTGTGTCCTATAAAGGCTAAAATCCATAAAATGATCTAAACAAAGAATAGGTGACAAGGCTTTGGTATTAAACACATTCAGGCTGCAGTGGGCTCTGTCATGGTTCCTGGAGCTACAAGATCCCAACATAAGTTTTGCTTTTTAATTTTAATTGCAGTTACAACAGAAGCACAGGTGGAGCAGGAAGATCATGATATGTGATCTAGGAGAGGAACTGTGCAGAGGGAGTGCAAATCCATGTAATGTACAAAACAGCCAATTTGAAGTCTGTGTGATACTCAGCCACTGGATTACTGATTTGATTGGCTCATGATCAGATGAGCATAAACTGGACCTCAGTCAAGTCGGGACAAAGCCTGACAAATGCTGATGCATTAAAACATTAATGACAGGTGAGACTCAGGGATTTACAGGCCAAATAAGGAACAACTTTTACTGCCATTTAGTGCCTAACAGGTGTTAATTTTAAACCACTGTATATCCAAGGAAAGTCTAGTTTTCTGGTCCAACAAAAGTCATGACTTTGACCATTCTTTGTGTTTTTTCCTCCATTTACTGCACTTCTATACAAAGGATGACATGGTGTAGTGTGACTCCTGCCGGCGATGTGGGTCTATGGAGCTGGCTGGCAAACTGAACAGCTTATGGCAGCAGAAAGGGGAACAGAATGTCCCTGACAGATGGGGAGATGCTAATTTAAATGGATAAATAGCCAGGAGGCTAGCTGACTTTTGGCTTGCCTGCAGGCTAATTCAATAGATCAACTGTACGTCTTGGCTGACTGACTGATTGGGTGAGTCAGAATTGAACTGAGTCCCTGTTGGCTAGCACATTTCATTGAAACTGAGATTCAAATAGGACATTATGATATTTAAAGAAGCAAATTTCAGAAGCCATTTCATTTCCTCTTCTGAAGAGGATAATGTCTTTGATGTATTGTCAAGCTGATATTCATTCATAATCAGCCATCTTTGCTGCTAACCTTGCAGTTTTTTTGAACTGGTGCATAACTGATAAACTTAAAAACGTGAGTATGGGTGAGGGGTGGCAGCCTAGTCTCAAAACACAGGCTTTGACGTGTCATAAAAAAAAAAACCTTTTTTACATTTTTTTTTTCTTAAAACTTTTAAGATTCACTTTCAGGTTTAAAAAAACAAAAGAAAGTGTGATGGAATGGATCAATAAATCACTGGTTAAATAGAAAGGACCAGAAATGGATGGCAGTGGTAATTGTGTATTTAAGCAGGTTCAAAGACAGCACCCAGATTAATGACAAGGATCAAGTAAGATCGGCATGATAATACTGTACAAGAGTCCAAATACAACCACCTCTTATCACAACAGAAGTTTACATCACGTGATTGACAACTGAGCAAACTTCAACTACTGATGAAGACCATGGGATGCTGTTGAAAGTCCCAGTCAGAGCTACTAACTGGACCTCGGGTTAAGATCTTTTTGTCAAACTGTTGTTTCCAAGGTTCAAATGGACTGTCACACTATGATAATACAAGTGGTGTACAAAACCAAATGTTTCCCAGCCACCAGGATGCAGCATAACAGTTGTTGTCCCAGTTCAGTGTTAATTCATTTCCTTGCAAAAACGTATCTTAAGGCTGACTCTGATTTTAGTTGTATTGAACTCTCACTAGAATTTAACACACTGACCTATAACAAATGAGTGGGAGGAATGTTGGTTACGCTGAGTGAGTGAGCTACTGCAGGATACAGTGAACCTGACAAACAAGACTGACAGGTGGATGCTCTAATATGTGCAAACCAACATGTGCTATGTTTTGGCAAAAACACAATGTTTGGAATATAAAGAGGAAACATATGGACACTGGAAAACTGGACTCCAAGGAGATTTACAGAGTTACTTTTCCTTTGAGTCAACAGTGCTTGTTTACACATTGTCACAAAATCAAGCCCAACATATTTCAAATCTTTGGTTGCTTTTGGTTCTGCTTTGGTTCCACTAGAATTTTGAATAAAGTTTAACCGGTTTGAATAAAGTTTGACTGCTTGAGTTTGCACTGACGTACCTAACAGTGAGGCAGTGGAATTGAAAATGTTAATCAATGACAAATTTGTGAATGAATGTTTATCGAATACATTGACTTTGAGAAGTTACACTGAAAACTCACACGTAGAATCCACTATAACTGGTGTCCAATCCAAGCAAATTACAAGCGAATACAAATTTGATGCGCAATTTATTCTTAACTGATCAAACATTAGCTAATAAATCATGAATGACTCATTAACACACAGTCTACAATGCGATTAGCCACTGCTTATTGTAAAGCTACTGTACGACTCCTGCTGCAGTTTTAAAAGCTCCTGTCTGGACCAAAACACCAGTTACTACAATCCACCCAAGGTGATGACAGAGTCTTGCTTGTCAAAGCTATGTTGACATTTATAGATGTTGTCATCATAGGTTAAAAAAAAATATGTATCATCAGCACAGAGAAATTACACCCAGAAAGACATCTCAAATAAAAACATTTGCATGAGGTGACCAAAGTGCTGTTGTTTATAGAGCTGGTCCCTGAGCTGATATGGCTCTGAGGCATCTGTGACTACAAGTTGCATTAACTTTGATGAACTTGGCTTTACTGCAGGACATAATCAATGGTCACAAATAGAAGCATAACTCCTCACTTTCTCTGCCACCCTACTCATTTATAATCTGTATTTCACAAAGAAACAACTCCAATTAGAGCGCACCTGAAAAATACCCTCCACACTAACAGTATTTAGAATAACAGATAATATTTGATGTGGGATGGAGAAGGGGCAGAGGTTGGATGGTGAGTGGGTGAAGATGGAGGATTTTAAAGAACTGACTTGAAACCTAAAAACATTGCATTGTAATTAGGACAATGGAAAGAGTCTTATGAAATCACAGTCAGTTACACCAGTAATGATATATTTACATATATTATCATATGAATAGCAAACTAGGGAATATTTTAAAAGCTCACTCCATGTGACCTACACAAAATACTGTATTAAGCAAAAAATTACACAGCTACACTTCACTGTAAACATAATTATACCGTTTGGAAAATAAATAAATAAATACACAATAAATAAATAAATAAATAAAAACATGTAATGGTTGTGATTTTAAGAATCAGTTATTCAGATGTTGATACTGAACCACAGTCAGAAAGAAATGTTGCTATATAAGTGTCAAGCCACAGTGATGGCTCCTATGACTTCTCCAAATGGAAATTAGGTCACTCCGTTTATTCTGACTGGGAGCTAATAATTGTACCCATCTCATATGAACTTCACCCACAATTAATAGCACACAACGCTACGAATTAAACGCTGATGAAAATGTTTTACGAGTCTTCACGCCTCTCGAAAACATGTTAGTGTCTTAAAGTTCAGGTTTCTGGCAAAGAAACAACATCTTTGTAGACCAAAACGGGGTCACCAGTGCAATGCTTATGTAACTGGTGGCGCTGTTTATAAAAGTATAGCCCGTTTAGCCTTAAAACAAAAGCCTCAAAGCTACCAAAAAGACTCAGCTCACCTTGTACTGGCTCCTTGGGGGTGATATTTATGTCAAGCCCAAAGAAAGAAGCATTTCTTCCCTCGGTTTTGATGTGTGAGAAAGTGCTGTGTGCCGGGTGCCTGTAGCCTCAGCTTGAGAATCCCTCCTGTCTCCCTGTACCTGATTTCTACTGCTGCACTACTTTGTTTCATAAGAGTTTGGCTTACTGCGCATGCGCCACCTTCTTATCCCACTGTCTTGGCCCGTTCAGTGCACAGCGAGTTAAAAATACAACCGAAGGTACACTTGTTAAAAGGTCTACACGTCAAGGCAATTATTGATGTAATTAGTAGAAAAATAACAGCAAAACAACAATCAAATCAGGCATGATAGTATTTTTTCGGAATACTGACCCCAAAGCTAAAAAAAACCCGTAATTTTTTTTTAACTGTTTAGTTTTCCTTGAAGAAAAAACGAATTTTGGTTTTACGCAGATATTTCCGTGATAACGGTGATACCATAATCGGCGCTTCAGCCATAGGCTTGGCTGATTGTATTTTTCTTTCTGGGAGCCTACAAGAAATGCAATGATACGTTGGAAAATTCAGATTTATCTAATTTCCTATAATACCTGAATGCAGCAATAGCTCTGTCGAACGTGAACGGCGACGTACTTCCAGTCCGGCGTTCCCATTGGTCGGTTTGCCGTCACATGTAGGATACCAGGTCACGTTTAACAGGCATGGAAATGCGGAAGTCCATTCACACGGCAGCAAGAGGCAAAGCCGGTTTTCATGAGATACACAGTCAGAGAAATTTAATTTCATTAAAAAAGCATTTTACCCTGAAAAATGGCTCTGGGAAAGTTTATGCTTTTATTTAAGGGAAGAACTGGCCTTTACAAAATGTAGATAATTTGTGTATTGAAATATTTCAGAGGGTGTGAAAAGTCAGGCTAAACTCCTGTAGCCTGTTTGCACTAACCTCAAATGATTTTAATGAGTAGGCCTAAATAAAAAAAGTGAAATTCATTTTCATATCTGTTCTCCTTCTTTTCTAACTGTAAATATGCAATAACTGAAATTAAAATCACAACTAGATTATAGAAAAATCTTTTTCAGACCATTTATTCAGTGTTTTATTGAAGAAACTGGCAGCAATTACAGCATTGTGGGTATTTGTTTTTATTTGTTCTGGTTAACTATTTAGTCTGGTATCATAGTTATACTTACATTGTTAACCTTGTACAAATGGCTTTGGCAATAATAAACTTAATAGTGGTCAATTTCCATATCAAATACAGGAATTACAGTTATTGGGCACACATGTGGAAGATTGATGTCAGCCGCTTAATGTTTTCTGTGAACAGTGGACATCATTTGTGCACATTCACCATCTCAAGGCATTACCATAACAGGTGCTGACATGAACACACCTAAAGATTTGTTCTCCACTAAAATTGATCCATAAATAATAATAACTCCTAATGGCTGCTTACCACACAGAATGTGAATATCTGAGTGTTGGATTCACCACACATTTCAGACATATTGAGGGTGATATAAGTGTAAGATCCACACGCCCAAGTAATGGGGGATGATAACACCATCAGCATTTGTTCTCGGCATCGCTCATTTATTTATTTTCACTTGTTCTTGATATTGGCTCCTTCTGTCCCTTTGCTGTTGTCGCAGTGTTTCTCTTTGTTCACAGTCTTTGTCTTTTCCCTTTAAATCTAATCCTTTCTGTATCTCAGCTGCTCTATTATCCATTAAAAAGAGCAAATGTATTTATGAACCAGTGATTCTATGCCATCAGTTCTGCCTGTTTCTCATAATAAACCAGGTATTAATTTATCATCCATCTAAAAGCATAAAAAACGTTCTCTGAGTGAATATTAGGAGAAGGAAATTATTGTCACAGTACTGTATAAAAAGCACCATCACATGAACAAACCATCAAAGTGGTAAATGCCACATCTGAGATGTTGTGTGTTATGTCATGCAAAGTATTATACATGTCGAGGTTGAGGTTCACAACATCAACACAACGTATCATTACCATCCTTTTAACACATTATGTACT
This sequence comes from Seriola aureovittata, assembly GCF_021018895.1. Taxonomy (NCBI): domain Eukaryota; kingdom Metazoa; phylum Chordata; class Actinopteri; order Carangiformes; family Carangidae; genus Seriola; species Seriola aureovittata. Next base: position 25,701,263 of record NC_079372.1, read on the forward strand.
TGTTAGACATAGCTTTTCATAGCTTTCCCATGCTGAAGTGTCGGCTGCTGCGTGGATTCTCTGATTATTTTCATTAAGAGTTTGAACAGTGCAGGAAAAATCCTCAGGGAGATAGTACAAATACAGACATACTGTACACCCATACCCTAGTTCATTAACCCCGTCATTTGTTAAAATAATTTATCCTTTACTGTTAGCTAACTATTTTAACCAATCCATCACTGTTAGCTATTTCACCAGTGGTCCATTACTAGTTAGCTAACAATTTCTTTATCCCTTACTTTTTTGTCTTGACTATTTGAGTTGTATATAGATTTCTTGTAGCTTTCTATTTTGACTATACTTCTAGCTAACTATTTCAATTGTTTATCCATTGCTTTTTGCTAACTATTTGAGCTGTTTATCTAATTACTTTTAGTTAGTTTGCACAGTTTATACATTACCTTTTGCTATTTGAGCTGTTTACATTACTTTTAGATATTTCACCAGCTATTCCACTGATTTCATCTGTTTATTCATCACTTCTAGCTTATAGTTAACTGACTTCCCAGTTTGTCAGGGATCATCTTGGTTTCGAGATGGGTGTCCTGAGACCTGACAAATATCTGTAAAACACTGGTTTTCACCACAATTGAAGTATTATTTATACTATTATGCTTATTTTCAGCTCTAATATAGACATTTATCATGTTCTGCCCCACTCATTACTCCCTAATCCAATCCGGTCTTCATAGCAGATCTTTGTTTACTTTTTCATTCAAGATGCTATCATTTCCTACTACAAGTATTTAGCTGGACTTTCTGGTAAGTGACCCCCTCCCCTGGTCAGCAGATTGGATTGAGGATCTATTGTTTGAAGAACCCTGAAACAAACAGTCCCAAAAATGAGTCTCCGTATATCTGCCACACTAATGGCAGTGTCACGAGTGACATGTTGTCAGTCAGCCTGCTCATGAAATATCAACCCCTGAGAAAACTTACAGAGAGAATAATCACTGAGGAAACAAAAGACATGAATCAAAATGAGAATTGTAAAAGAATAAAAACAGACAAAAAGCTAGAAAAAAGAGGTTACAACAAAACAGCAGAGTGATATCACTGCATTATTTCACTTTCATTAGAGTGCAGCCATGGATGACCCAGATAATGTGTCTTGTTTCCTGTATGACTTCCTCATTATCCGACTCACTCATAAAAAAATATCTAGTGTGGGCTGTGATGCAACTGTCTGTTTGCTTATGTTAGTCAAGGGGCGGAGTCTGGGGTAGAACAGAAACACCATCCCACCTTGAGCCACTCCGTGCTGGGAGTGCTGACGTCTTGTCTCAAGGCCTTGTGGAGTTTCGATGTTACGTCTGCAAAATCAGCAGATTCTTTAGTCATATTGTGATGGAGTTTTGTCGTATACGTCTGTGGGAAACCATTTACTTTTTCTTAAAGTCCCAATTAAGTAAAAGTAGAGCTACCCTGCAAAGCAACAGCTCAACTAAAAGTGAACATCACCCTTCACAGCAAGACTCTAGCAATTAACACAACTTTTTTTCACTGAGCTAAAAGTGAAATTAGTCAGAACCACCTATAAATACTAAAAAAACAGAAGTATTAATAATTAATTTGTGGTTTTACATTATGTTTTACCTACCTCGTCTGAACTACCTCAGCTACTGATGTACTACATTTCCCAGAATGCCTTTTGACTGCCACTTAGGATCAGGTTAGAACTTTTATACTTATTTTTCTATAAGAAGCAGACAGGTGATAGTAAAGAAACAATGTGAACTCAGGTAAATACTGTCATTACAGTAAAATTAATGTATGATTTATAATTAATCAGTATAATAGATTAGAGGAAATTAAGCCACTACATTGGTGTGAAAAAAGAACAGTGCTGAGTGTAAAAAAATAAAAACAGGATGAAGTAAACATTCAAAGGTTTAGGAGTACTACATGTTCCCGTAAACTGGAACATATTGGACATATTTTCATGACGCAGGTGGAACAGTTCCTACTGTCTATGGCTTTTTTGCTTAGAGAGAAAGACAGCTTTGATATAAAAGAGGGTTCTCAGTCAGACTGCCCACATGAGCTGGTGGGAGGCCTCCTACGCTGCTGCCGCAGAGCGTCACAGAAGTACTGAGGCCGGGAATAGAGATGTGCTGATGCCAGACTGTACTGTAATCATCCACATTCTGTTGGCTGGATAAAGAAATTAAGCTCTAAACAGACGTGAAGTGTCTTTGAAACAAAAAATCTTTGTGTTCTGTTTTTCCCTGGCAAAATAGGTTGATCATTTTGTGATAGAACACAGTCAGGCTTTTCATCTTTGATGATTGCAGATTGCAACCAAATGAATACCCCTCCCTTCACCCCTTGCTTTCCAAGTGTGTAGGAGAACCTACAGTGGGCCTCAGGTAACTTGTGGAAACCACAGGCATCTAAGAATGCACATGTTGAACCTCGAGGTGGATGGACTACAACAGCAGAAGACAATGTCAGGTTCCACGCATGTCAGCCAAGATCAGAAATCTAATGCTACTGTGAACATGTCTTCTTGGCCCTTCAATACCAATCAATAATCCTTTGAATGCCACAGCTTAGTATCTCAGTGTTGTTGCGGACCATGTTTAACCCTTTATGGCCACAGTTTACCATCTTCTAATGGCTACTTCCAGCAGGAAAATGCTCCATGTCACAAAGATAAAGTCAACTCCAACTGGTTTCATGAACATGACAACAGCTGTGTCTCAATTCAGGGAGGATGCAGTCAATGAAGGTGTGACCCTCTGAAGCTGTCGTAGCTCACAAAGGCTGAACTGAAATGAGACTTCCTTGTGTTACCTCGTGCTTCTGTGTAGCTTCCTGTTCATTTTTCTGAGTTTTGTTCAGTTTTGCTCCGTGCCAGGACTCCAGATTCTTGACCCTCCCTCAGCCTGTCTGAGTATTTGCATTTGTGTCCACCTTGCCTGTGTTACTACAGCCTTAACAGACAATGTGTTCAGTGTACGTCAGTCGGCTACCCAGTCACCAGATCTGAATCCAACCTTTGGGACGTGGTAGAACCTAAGATTGGCAGCATGAATGTGCATCTGACAAATCTGGAGAAGTTATGTGATGCGATCATATCAGCATAGATCAGAATCTCAAAGGAATGTTTCCAACATCTTTTTTAATCCATGCCACAAAGAATCAAGGCTGTTTTGAGAGCAAAGGGAGGAACTACCCAGAATAAGTGTGGTCCTATGTGGTCCTAAGCCTTGTCACGCCACTGTGACGCAATCGGTCCTCAAATGCATCCCTGAAACACAGCTAAGGGAGAGAGAAGTTTTTAGAGTCGAAAGGTTCCTGAATGTTCTCTCCGGAACAGCAGCTAATGAGTCCCCCTGAAGTGCCCGTTGTACTGACGACACACTGCGAGTCGTGAAATGATATGAATAGAAAAAAAAAATATGAGTGAGGCACAGTGACATACTTATTGTGTGGTGACTACGACATCCTGACAAATGGTCACACTGACAAAAGGCCCATTCGTCCAACATACAGCCATTTTTTGAGGGTTTTCCAGGATGGTGGTGTGTGTGGATGACTGAGTCACAGCCAACAGAGTCCTGCCTTCCTCCAACTCACTGATAAAAATAGATGCCTACATAGACAGAGGCACAAAAAACCCACATGGATCTGCAAACATGCTCACTATGCAACTCAAAAGCACAAATTAACAACAACTACCTTTGGCTGTGTGTCTGAGTAAGTGGGGTTGACCTTGTCATGCAGTTTGCTGTGGATGTTCATGTTCCATCTCAGGATGAATCCTAATGTTCTTAGTTAAGTTTAAACACAAAATATCTCATACTCCAACAGGCAGGTTGTAATAAAATATACTTACACTCATGCTCCAGCAGCAAATGATTCTTTTCATTTTAATGATACATGAACTTTCCTCATTAGCACCACATAGGGGACAAACTTCATTTCCGGCTTCAGTAACTCAACTTAATGGATCCCACACTAGACTGTATGTGAACATGCAACTAGATATGAGAATACTGTTGAATCTGAGAAGCTGTCTTCAATCACTTGTATGAAATCTGTTGCTTGCTGCCCAATGTTAGGCATCTGACAGCTTTATCGTTTCAAGGCCTGGATGGACATGAAATTTTCTCCTCTCAATCATGCTCTTTGCATTCAGCAGTTTAAACATCTCCACTTTGGGATTCTGGGTAAGTGTTTGATCAATTATATGGCTGTGTTTTGTTCCCAATCACAACAACGCTGCATTCTCCATAGCAGTGTTGGCTGTGGTGCTTTATTAAGGGCCAATCTTCATACTTAAAACTGATAGAAAACGAGACTTCTCATGAACAGGGTTTAAATTATGACTCTCATGTTCCTGTGTGAGGTAGACTGCGGATGTCAAATCAATAACATAAAATAACAGAAAACTTTGAAATGGGAAATTAGAGTGAAGATATATACTGCACCTCTTCCCACTTTGAAACTCTATAACAAATGTTGGACTGAAGTTGTATTTTATTCTATTTATTAAATAGCTAATATCAGTAATGACAGATAAATAACAAACATGGTGTTTTACATAGCTTTTTGACTTTATTAAAAATGTTTTAACCATATGGCAAACACTCACTGACTTTGACTCGAAGACAGAGATATACCCGCAAACATCAGCTGTCAAAGGCGCGTGTTGACAAACCAAAAGCAGAATTTCCGACATTGTGTGTGAGCTTTTAGACGTCTCAAAGGCACATGCACATCCATGTGCCTATGTTTGACACGCATTAAAAGAACACACAAATCCAACAGCACCTTCACACCATTTGCCCCACGCACCTCTCGTTGTTAGCAAGGGGACATCATGTGTCTGACTGACTCAGTGTGTCTGAGTTGGCTGCTGTGCTGAGCACGCTCCACACCTCGTTCTCACACCGAGAGGCCTTCCCTTTAATAACCATACTGCTCCTTCTGGTTCTCTTCACTCCTCCTTGTCCCAGGCCTCTCCTCCTTGTCCTCACCGTCTGCCTCTCTCTGTCACTCAAATGATAACAGACAATTGGTTGAGGCTTTACACTGTAGCTTCTGATGTCTATAAAGCTTCTGTCTGAACTTTTCAGACATCACCTGTCAGTCAAACAGTATGAGTGAGAGGTTCACAGTCATTGGATTTTGCGTTTATGCAAATGTGGTTTCTGTAGGTAATGTTCTTTTCTTCCTCTGTTTAACCATAGTGACAGTGACTGCCCCTGCTAAATACTCGTTCTCCATCTCTCAAACTTTTTCTGGAGAAATACAGAGCAAATGACATTTACTCAAATTTAAAGGAGCTATTTGTACATTTTGTACAGCTAATGTTCGTATTAACAGCTGTTTATTTTCCAGTCTAGAAGAAATGTTGAGAGTTCAGCATCAAACTTCATACCTTTAACCACAAAGAGCTGTCTCCTGCGGTGGAAAAGCAACGCCAATGTTAACTCTTGTCTCTATGACGTCCTTTCTTCTACTGAAGTTAGCATGCGAACCAGCTAGCCCTATATGGCAGAAAAACTTATAAATAGCACCTTTAAAGATTATATATTTGTTATTCACGGGGAGTTCCCCTCACACACGTGGAGTTCCCCTCACACACCTAAGGGTTACAATACAAACGTTTGCCATACTCATACATACAGTTACACAATTTAACACTCACACTTAGTTGATTGACAGAAAAGTGATCAGCAACTATTTCTAAACCGATTCATCTTTTCACTCTTTTATCAAGCAAATATGTGATATATCATAATAAACTGAATATCTCTGACATTTGCAGACATCACCTTGGACTCTGGCATTTTTTCTCGATTTTTAATCTAACGATAATTTGAATAAATAATTGGTAGATTAGTCTGTAATGTAAATGTGATCATTAGCGTTTTTTGGGTCCCAAAAACTGGGGTCAGTGGGACAGAAAAAGAAAAAGACTTTTGGCTTTGTGACAGTAAATCTCTGGTCTGGTGATTCCTCTCAGGTACATTATCCTCACTGAGGATTTATAATTGTATATTGTCTTTTTAGTGTGATACTCAAATAATTAGTGTCTATTAAGGAAGTGCACTCTCTGCCTCAGATCCACGCAGACCCACACATAACCACCACAGAACTGTCCAGCAGACCCTGTCTCAAAACAGACTTCCCAGTTGGAAAGGTTTACTATAAGATTAAAGTGCACTGGTTACAAAACACCAACATTAACATGTAGGATGCCTCTCCTGGTGCCTCGTCTGTGCTCTTCTACTGCTGGACACGGAGAGCATCACTAAGTGCTTGAGGGTTAAGTGCCTTGCTCAGTGGCACCTAAAACTGATTCAGGATGTAGACTGATGAGCAGTTCCTGGTGTTTGCTGGACTCTGTGGTATGGATGAAAGTAGTGTTTCAGCAGCAGCCTGCCGCTCTGCTGCTGCTGCTGTCCTCGGATTCCAGTTGAGGATTAACACTGTCTTCAGGTCCAGGTTGGACCGAGTCCAGATTCGACTTAACCGACAGGATCTCCTGCACCAGCCTCCTGAAACAAAGCAGATTTAGTGACATTTAGTGAATGTGAATTATATTACAACAGATTTCATATTTAAGGATCTATCAGTGGATTAGAGTAGCATGCCTTACATTATGAAAACTACAGATACGGAATAAACTTGCATTGTATTTGCTATTTATAGCTAAAATGACCCAAACTTTCTTTATATACTGGAGCCTGTTTCCTCAAAAATTTTCTCTCTGGTCATATTGTATCATCTGTACTTGTTCTGTTTTTGGATCCCAGTTACCTCATAGCCTCTCCAATGTTCGTGTTGTCTTTGACTGAGGTTTCCATCCACGCAACGAAGCCATTAGCCTTACTGAATCTGTTGATGCTTTCTGCTGACACAACCCGCTGAGCGAGGTCACACTGCACAGACACAGACAGGCACATAGACAGACAGACAGTTTGTTGTTGTGAGGTGTGTGACTTTCTGCAGTCACCACCCTCAGCCAGCCCCAGCTGCACCCACCCGGACCCACCATCCAACTTTGCAGGATTTGGTTTTATCTGAGTGTTTTTTTTTTTTTTACCTGAAATCTCTGTTGTTACTAGAGCTCCAGGGAGAAGCCTTAGAGAGGAGATGTAAAAACTACACTGAAAAGGTTTTTGGCACTAAAAACCACAAAAACATCTTCTTATGGATCAACACTTAAAATACGTATAACACAGGAGAAGTGTAAAATATGGGACCTTTAAAAAAGGTGAAAAACTATCAATGAAAGCTGCATTTTTCCAAATGCTGAACTATGTACAAAGAAAATGAAAAGACAGACGTATGGCTGAGTTCATGGTGGAGAAAATTATGCCATGCATGCCATGTTTTCAGGAGAAGGCAAAAGCCAAACCCTGTGTAAAGTAAAATAAATTACCCCAGACTCTTATAATAGTTGGTTTTGTTTGATTTTAAAAAGATTTGAGTGAAGAATTTTAGGCTTTCCATTGTTAATCTGCATTTTCTTTCTTTCTTTCTTTCTTTCTTTCTTTCTTTCTTTCTTTCTTTAGAAGATATTTTTCTGGAGAACAATTTTAAAAAGTTTAGCTTTAGGAAACTTTTGTAAAGGAACATAATTGAATTTGAGAAAATGATCAACTTTATTCATTGGTTTCACTGAATATTTTTCAAAACACTGAGAAGCAAAGGCTGTAAGAGGCTGTGAGCCTAAAGTGTTCATCAAGCGACCACACAAGCTAACAACATGTAGCTTACAAATTAGTTCGGAGCCAGAGGAGTCTCATGATATCATTCATTAGTTCAATACTCTGAATCACCTTATTGGCCAGCAGGATGCAGGGGATTGAGTGTCCGTTGGGCAGTATGGCCTTGTTGTCCAGGTCCTGTTTCCAATGGCGACAGTTGAGGAAGCTGGACGTGCTGGTGACGTCAAACATCATCACACAGCCCAGCGCGCCTTTATAATATATCCTGGTCATGGATATGAAACGCTCCTGGCCTGAAAGGAGGACACAAAGTTCACTGTGTCATCCATCTATCCCTCCGTCCCGTTCATCCTTCCATTCATTAACAGTAAAATGTTTTGTACCTGCGACATCCCACAGCTGCAGTCTGACTTTCTCTTTATCCGACCAGTGCAGCAGCTTCACCGAGAAATCCACTAGAGAGTGAAAGAAAATACAGTTTAGCAACAGAGACAGAGAAGAAGTGAAGTGAAACACATAAGAAGTGAGAAAAATTAAACAGAAGTGAAGACAGAAATCTATTTTCACACAAAATTCTCACAATATTAAGAAATATGAAATTCCCCCCCAAACGTTGTAGATATTCATTCCCTTCCAAGAGAAAAGATACTCAAACTCTCCTTAACAAAATGGTTCATGTGGCAGAATTAACTGGAGAATTTATTGTAGTAGTCGAAGTGTTGATCCATAGGAAGACATATTTTTGATTTTATGAAACAAAAACCATCTCAGTGCAGTTTTACATCTCTCTCAGGCTTTTCTTTGGAGCTCCAGTAACAACAGAAAAAAAGTCACAACTTTGTGGTCACAACAAACCAGTCACTACTTTCAATCATGCCCCAGGCCCCGCCCACCTGGACCCACCACCCAACCTTGCAGTGTTCACCTGAAATCTGCTATATTTTCATTCGGTCACTCAGAAAACAGCCAGCCAATCAGAAGAGACGCTCAGAGCATCATAAAGTTACAGAAGTCCTGACGGCTCATTTTTTGTCCTGTTGGCGTAAATACTCACTCGAGCACCAAATGTGTATTATAGTAATGTGTGGCTGAAAACGATTTCCAGTAAATGCATTATTTACTTCTGTTTCCTTTGCTAAAAACCAAAAACCTACAGCCATGCTAGTGTCCTTGTTACACTGGCACAAACCAACAGACCCATATTGACATGGTTAGAACTAAACTGCCTCCATGGCTAAAACTGAAACGATATATTTTGAACAGTTTTGACAAAATATTTCTTACGTACGATGCAGCGACAAAGCCTGAGTGTCACAGACAAAGAAGGAAAGACAGGAAGTTTTAAGAGGTTGACTACTTGTTGTTGGTTTCGGTCTTTTTATGGGGTTTGTTGGCAATAAAACTTATAACATCAGCCTTGTCCTGTTTTTAGATATTTCATAAGTGTATATGTTCGATGTAATGTAAAGCACCACTTTTTATGTATTAATTCTTTACTTTTTTTATGAACATGCCTTGTTGTTTTTGACCAAAACATCAAACAATAAAACTTCAATGAACAGGAAGAATGCCCGAGATCAAATTGCCATTATAAGGTGAAAACAAGCCACATCTCACTTTACTGACAGGTGAGGCGAGCAGTTTATGTTGGAGATTGCTCAACTTATACACACACTCTACACACACAAACACCAATCTCAGGATCCTGCACAGTCACATTTTTCTGCAGAGCCCTGATAAACAGCAGCAGCCGTACCTCCCACCGTCATCTTGTACGTCTTGTTGAACTGTCCGTTGACGTAGCGATGCACAAAGGAGGATTTCCCAACATCTCCATCGCCAACAATCAGTATTTTCAGCAGGTGCTCGGTCATCACTCTCCTCCGTTAGATCTCGACATGTGAGACGTCTCAGCGTGAAAAGGTGTCGGCAGCTCAAAGTTCAAACCTCATGTCAGGAAATGTGTTTTATAAGGCTGACAGGCAAAACTGCTTCCTGTAGCTGAACAAACGCTGCATCATTCTTACTTTACCTCAGCCTTTCTTTGCATGTACTGACTCTGAACCTTTTATTTACCTTGTCAGGCTTAAATGTAGATAGATAACCTTCTTTCACTATATTGTGCCAAATCCAAACCTACAATATATTTTCCCATCAGAAACTCTACAAACGATGCTGACTGCCTGTCTCTCTCTCAAGCACAGTGGTCTCATCTACCAGTTTTGTTTTCTGGTAGGAAGTTGCCAAAGGCTGGACATTAGTTTAGTGGTAAACCCCACCCTCAGGCAACAGGAAACTGTCAATGAATCTGTGCAGACTTTGGTTAATCTTTGTTTCCCTCCACCAACAGTCGCCTGCTCTTCATTCTCTTGCTCATTCAACAGGGGAAATCCAGGGAGGGAGTTATGGTTTGCTCATTTTCATTCATTGCACACAATGTGCATGGAATATGTAAAGGCAAGGTTCAAAATGGCAAAACAAGTTCAATTAACTCAAGATATTAAACTGAATCACACAGTCAGTCATTCTTTTTCCAGTTTAAAGAGTCAGTTCTTCATTTGACACAAAGAACTACTTCATTTCAAACTGGATAGTTCTTCATTTTACATGAATAACTTACTTCTACAACTACAGCTGCTGAAACCAGTTTGTACCAGAGTCAGTACAAAGCCAAAATGTGAAGCTGTTCAGTGAATTTAAAAGTCTATGGGGGTCAGGCCTGAATTCAAATTGAATTGAATTCAAGAGTTAGGTTAGAATTGTCATGAAACCAAACAACCAGGACTTCATTTAACATGCAATAAAGATATACAACCAGTTTCCGTCATGTCTATTTTCTTCAAACTACATATGTATATATTTTTTTTATGTTACTTTAAAAAAAATATATCAACCACTCCCCTATAATTGTTCACTGTTGTGATAAAGACTTATATATAATTATATATAATGACTGCTTAGATATTAAGCTGTAATTCAAATATTGTGACCGGAACTAGTTTGTCCCCACAATCAATCAACACTTGGTTAAGGTTGATGAAAGATTGTGGTTAATAAAAAGCAGAACATGAATTACAGGTCTGTGATGGGAATCAAGCTCCAATCTCCTGCATGAAAGTCAAACATGCTTCACGCCCATCCACCCACCTCAACCTCCACTCCCTTTACTTTGTGCCTGGCTACATAAATGACGCAGCACAGCTCGCACTGGCACCTAATGTTGGCATCGGACATAAATCATGAGGCACAAAATCATCGTCCAGCATGGCTGTAATTCCACCTGGCACGCCTCCTCTTCCTCCCTCTGTTCTTATGTTCTTATTCAACTTCCTCCTTTTCCACCTCTCCTCCATCACACCCACCCTCCTCTGCCTTCCTTCTGTTCCATCCCACCTCCTCATCCTCATCCATTTTGCTGTCCTCTTTTTATTCTTTTTACATTTTTGTTCTTACACAAACACACTGAAGCATGTGGTGTGGACCACATTAACAGTTTTACCGGTTTGCCAACTAGGCCACTGTTACTGGCTACTGAACATGTTTCAGTCCCCCACTGATGCTGAATCATCTTCGTGACTCTCTTCATGCATATTATTGTTGTTTGTGTGTCTTTGCGTCTTGGTCCTTTTCCCAGTATCAGTCACAGTTTGAAAATAGCCCAGCTCACTGTTAATGTTCTAATTAATCCATAATCTCTGGGTTTTTTCCAGGTACTTTGAAAGCGGATACTCCAGTTGTACCTGTGATGATACGTGATGATACAGAATTTTCAGAACGAGTATTTGTGATTTTCATTTGCACAGGATTAATAAGTACGACAATGTTTCCAGTGTGCTGTAATTCTCTGCTTTCAAAGTGTCACTCACATTCATCTGAGACGTATTTTGAGGAACATTAAGTAGAGTTTTGTCTTTTATCACAACTGCACTGCCAGATGAGAAAAGAATTGCTGTAATTTGTGAAAAATGTTACGGTCCAACAAAGAGAGTAAAGAGTAAGAGTCAAATCAAGCCGGGCCAAAAGGTGGACACCACAGGAGCCTGGCTACTCGTTTATACACAGACTAATCAGTGAGTCGGTGAAATGAATCTTCCTGACAGCTCCACTCTACCCTCCAGGTTCCTGCAGGGAAAGACCATGGAGGAGGGAAGCCTGTCCACAGATGGTCGTCACACTTTATAAAAAGGAATTATACCCAAGAAAAATGTATAAATAAATCATCATCATCAACACCAAAAATGAAAACACCTTCTTGTCCGATTAGAAAGCTTTGCCCTGGGCTTGGCAACATCGCTGATGTAAAGCACCACGGTACACAGTGATATTGGACTACACAAATAAACTTGACTTCATTTGACTTGACTTGAATACTGATTTAACAATGCTCAGTGCCAATATCTGTCCAATATATTGACCTACACTCTAAAGAACTTCTACCTACCTAGTAATGAGGAAATCAGGTCAACTCTAATTCTGATCATTTTCATAAACACACGATGTTTGTTTGAACTAAAATTACAGAGTTTGCTCTGAATATTTATCGAGCTTTACAGTTATTTTTTAAAGCATTCAAACATATTAATACTTTTTCTATGTCTGTCATTTCTCCATATACTGAGCTGGATCTTTATTTCGTCAGTTATTTGACTGCATTTGCTGCCAAATTATTTGACACTCAAGTTTCCAGCGGCATCAATGATTTGAAGGCTACACTCACTTCACAGTGCAGTACTGTTGTGCTGCTCTCTGTGGTTTCTCTCCAGTGTTTGTCTGACACCTGGTGGTCATGTTACAAACTACAGCATCAGCCACACAACGATTTGGTGTTCACTTGTTTATTCAACAAGAAAAATCCTGTATCAAGAACATGAATCAGTTCAATCTTTAGACCTAGACATTATGCTGTCACTGTTTTTCTGTACATCAGAGACAAACTAAAGTGGTACAACAGACCATCTTGTCCCCGGATGTTCACAGGTTTGAATCCTTTTCCAATTAGAATCGTGGTTTTATGTCATCAGACTGTCAATTTAATAAACTTTAATGTAACATCAAATAAAACTTTCACTTAAAACCTTAGCGTTCTATTTTCAAGAGGATGGAGGGAGTAAATACAGTATACTGTCTTGTGATGGGACCTGCAGCCTGGGACTCGGGTTGTCACGACACAGCATTCAATTCATAATCAACCATCAGATCCAACAGATGTGGCAGGTAGGACTCATAATCCTTTCATCTGTTTTTTCTTCAGCTCGCCTTTCAATTCAGCTTTACAAAGAGGGTGAGTGCACTTTAACTTTCATAGCAGCTTCACCTTTACCTTTAAACACAGAGGCACCAAACTGCAAGCCACAGCTCCAGTGTGTTAGTTTCATACAGTCTTTTCAGGGCTAAACACTGGTTTTGGGGAGGACCTAAGTTACTTTAAAGCTATACTATGTGTAATATGAAAGGTATCACTTATAAATCAAACCCCACAGAGAATAATCAAATCAAAGTCACAGTTTGTCTAAGATTTTTAGCCCATTCTGGCTCATTGTTTTGGTTTTACAGCACAGAAAGGAAAACTCAGACCCAATGTACACTACCTGCCCAGCGCCAAACAGCAGACAGACAGAATTAAAAGGGCAGTGAATGTTGCTGATTTTTTACAAATTAACGCTAAAGTTACGCTGTGTCTGCTGGATGTGTAAACATTTAACTGTTTGGCAACATGTTATTCTTAGCAGCTTTATAAAGTCATATTATGTAAGATGTTGTGTTTCCAGCTTGTTTCACTGCCCCCAAGGAGCAAAGGGAAGTTGATGAATGCAGCTTTAATTAAATCGTTATCTATCTTTTATTCTAACAAACTGCAACACTGTAAATGAATGATTTATATATTTCCATATATAACATTTGATATAAATTGTGTATGGTCATCAGAAGAGGATGGAGTGAAGAAACGAAGCCTGGACACTTAAGCGACCTGGATACGATATCGTCAGGTTAGGAAAACGTTTAGGCCAGGGGTGTCCAAACCTTTTGCAAAGAGGGCCAGATTTGGTCAGGTGAAAATGTGTGGGGTCGACCATTCAGCCTGACATTCTTTGAACCATTAACATTAAATACAAATTAACTATTTTATGAAATTTTTATTGCAAACGGCATACTTCATTTTTTTTTCCTTTTCAAGTTTTTGCCAAAATCTCTCTGCCTTTCATATTTGAAGAACATAAAATGAAGAAAAAGTCTGTCTGGAAAAAAAACTTTTGGGAAGATGAAACATATCTAGGTTCATTTGAAACATTACATATTATCCACTATTAAATGCTCACTGTAAACTTCTAAATTTAAAACAGTGGCCCGTGCATATTCAAAACTGTGGTTTTGATCATCACAAAAAAATCAATTCACTGAGATTTTAGAATTTATTCACCTCAGGACTAAACACATATCTTGCCTGCACTAATGTGAAGGGTGAGACTGAGCTCTTCACTGCAGTATGTAGGCCTAGTCCAGGTCTGGCTCAAAAACAGTGGTTTTGATGCGCAAGACGTCACGCAGGTGAGTCACTAAGTCTCGTCCTCACGCGGCTCTTGTTAATGTTCATAACCGAGATTGTCTTCTCGCACAAGTATGTGGAGCCAAACAAGCTCAGCATTTTCTTAGCAAATGTTCAAATCTCTTGGAACCTGCCTTCATCCAGCTGGAGGTAGAAGTTGACAAGAGGGAGCTGTTGGTGCCGACTGCTTCGTAATTCAGCGGGAAAATACTCCAATTTCCACTTGTCCTGGAAGCGGCGGCCCTCGCTGTCAACTTTTCTGTTTTTAGTTACAGTCGCCATGTCAGAAATGGGCTGAAAGGGTCACACAAGGGTCGAGAGTGCGGCCACAGGTCTACTGCCATCTTCTGGTGAAATGTAAAATAGCTTTTTTTGTACGCGTGTATTTTATACTATGTGTTGCCTGGCAACAGTCCATAGAACCTGTCCAGTTCCGGAATTATTTGTGTTGGCATAACACGCATAATCTGTTGTTGCTGTTAACAAATATGGCGCTGGTATAACTGTTGTCACAGCCGTGCTGATACTCGGTACAACACTTTGGTACAACATCGTTCCCTCTCGTGTGATGCTGCTTAAATTTTTTTTAGAATGGTTAATGACAACTGACTTTGTGGATTCAGTAGAAAAACTAAAAACTTTCTTGTTTTCGGCAGATTTCCATTCACACTTTGAGATGCAGCGTATATCTACAGGGCTTCGCCTACCTCCTCTCCTCTTCTTCTTCCTCCTCTTCTTCCGACCTCTGACCTCAGGGGACCTGGAGGAGGTGGATAATGTGCCAGTGGAGGTCATCGTGGACAGCTCCCCCTGCAGCACCACTTGCGGGCTGGGGCTTAAAACTCAAACCCTGTGTTTGATGAAAGACGGCGAGAGAGCGATGGAAGAAGGCGGGAGGAGTGGAAACGGAGCAGAGGTAACAGAGACACACCCTAGACATCTAAAACGAAATGTTTGAGATGAGCAGGAGAAGGGAAATAGCTCAGACTTTTATAACATAATGTGGACATGTGGCTGAATGGAAGGTGTCGGAGGCGTGTCGTGTTCGCAAGGTCAAGTGTCAGGAGTCGTGGCAGTGCGGCCTCAGGACGATGACTGTGACTTCAGGGCAGAGGGTGGAGATCGACTGTCTGGGAGAAGTCATGCAGGCGATGGGGAGGTTCTCCTGGAGGTAAGGACGGAGGAGTAGGGGAGAGAGGAGTGATTCATTCTCTATTAATTGTAGCCAAGCAAACTCTAGACCTACTTCTTTAGTCTGACTTTGAATTGGATTATATTTATTTATGTATATATGTATGTATGGATTGTTTTCCTGTTGATACCCTACCTTTTATTTCTGGTTTTACTCACTTCAGTACACCTCCTCTCTTTTAGTATTTTAATATCTTTTTCACACTTCACTTTTCTATTATTCTTTTGTTTTTCTCTCTTTGTTTTTTTCTCTACTTCTGGTGTTTCCTCATTACACATTTATGAGATTCATGATTGCGATTCCTGGGTTCCTGAGTCCTTTATTTATAATCTGGTCGTTCACGCTTTGTGCATGGATTGTGATGCGGTGGGGGTTGTTTTCATTGTGAAAAGCACTTTGTGCTGAGTGATTGATTGAATAGAACATGAAAATTAGCCTCATCCTGTAATACTAGATGACAATTTCAGAATAAAATGAACTGAATTTGGCTGCATCAACATACACTTAATCAGATGGTGTCAAACACAAAAACTGGACTGTAATTCGATTTCTCTCTCAGCCTGACCTAAGATGACCTATTTTACAGAGACATCTTGGATCCTGTCTGCACATATCAAACCTGCAGCCAAAACAATGTGTGCGACTTTTCATTTGAAAAACAAATCAAAAATGTTGTTCTGCCAAGCTTTTATTCATATCCGTTAGATTATTATAAGACATTGTAAAAAAAAAAATATATATATAAAATCTTGCAACTTCAGCTGCTCAGCTTTTAACAAATAGTATAAGACAAGATCATGTCATCCCTTTTTTCGCCTCTCCTCACTGGTTCAGTTGATGATGAAGATGTTACTGACCTTTTAAAGCACTTCCTGGTTCAGCCCCTCAGCTGTATTTCTGAATTGCTTCTAAATTCCAGCTCAAGATTAAAAGGTGACTGTGCTTTTGCTGTCAAGGCGCCTCAGCTCTGGCACCCCTCTGCCTGAGTTTCCGACGGTTCCAGAGTCAGTGACGACTTTGAAACCACCTTTTTTTTTCTTTTTAAAGCCTTTTTCCCTTTAGGGTCCCTGTCGGTCTGGGGCAGAGGCTGACTTTGCCGTGTTGGTAATCTAGCATTGCCTCAACAGCAGAGTGTAAAATTTCCATATTTTACTAGGAATAACTGCAATAGCTTACAATGCAAGTAAAATTCATAAATTCCGAGCCCTATAAGTCTCACACACACGGACCAATTACATAACCTGTATTTTTATTTTAGTATTTAGTCTAGGTGCATTCTGACATGTAAAGATGAAAAGTCAATTAAACATCCATGAAGTTGATTCTGTCAGTGTAGAGTGTCAGATCCTATTATGTGAATATCTGATCCTGGAAGAACAACATGTGACTGCAAAATCCATTTGGTAAGAGTTTGCTGTGATTGTGTTTCCTGCGGCTCAGGGTGTTGTGGCGTTATGCCAGAGGGATTATCAGCTCTGATGACTCCCTGTTTGATCGCTGGGAGGCTCCTCAGCTGGACCGAGTGATTCTGGACCCAGTTAGAGAGGAGGATGCAGGTAAACACACCTGTGCATGTTCACAAACAGGCCCATGTTATCACATTAACCAAATTTGTTGGACTCCATTTTCTGGTAGGTGGGAAAGCAGGTCTGGGGCAGGAGATATTATTAGAATTGTTAGAATTGGCAACAGAACATCCAGACAGACAATGGTAGAGAAAGATAGGATTGTCCTACTATGAAACTATTAAGTCATCTGAAACTGCCTTTGCAGAATCAGCTATTCCAATGGATGCACTTAATACACAGACACAATCACACCTCCTGACTATAAACTAACAAACAAATCATGTGATTTCCAGGTACTTATCGCTGCGATGTGCAGGATGCCGTCTTCCGCAGGGTGAAGAGGGTTTACTGGGGGATCCGCGTTTTACCTGCAGGGGTCCTCAATCTGGACTATGACTGGAAACCAGCAAAACCAGACCGTGTAGCACCAGCATAAGATCGCCAGTCTTATCGCGGTACAGTTTGGTTTATAAATGATGGGTTTGGGGATGACACTAATGCATTTTTTTTTTAACAGTGCTATATTGTTGTGTAAATGGTAATTTAAGACAGTGTTGGAGGAAAAAAGGTACAGGTCCGGGCCAGAGACTAAGTCTAGACCTCTTTACCAACACTTAACTTTGTACAAAACTGTCAAAAAGATTAAAAAATGAAGTCACTGGAGATGATCAGAGCCTAATGCAATAGAATTTATTCTTTCACAAGAATGAAAGTGAGATCAGATCCAGATCCGAAAGACAGAGAGCCTGTGCACAATCATATATAGTTCTTTCTTAGGTGGGTTCTCCACCTATTTTCTAAAGTGAACCCATCACCCCCTTGGGAGCAATGATGTCCAGCCCTGCGTGGAATTCCCCAAACCTGCCAGGGT
The DNA here is from genome assembly GCF_021018895.1 of Seriola aureovittata. Taxonomy (NCBI): domain Eukaryota; kingdom Metazoa; phylum Chordata; class Actinopteri; order Carangiformes; family Carangidae; genus Seriola; species Seriola aureovittata. The sequence continues at coordinate 25,719,168 of NC_079372.1, forward strand.
AGCGTAGTAGGACCAGACATCCAAGAGCCCCTCCGCCACCCCAAACCTAAGGCCCTCGTCTATTCTCAATCTGGGCCTTGCCACGGCTGCTACTCCAACACCATTGCCCCCAGGACCTTCAGACCATTTAAAAAACTTGAACATTGAAAAAACTTTAATCCCTCCAGGTTCCATTCTGTAACAATCTTACTTCAGTAGAGGCTGGTTCACATACATATCTAACCTCAGTTGTGAGTTTAGCTATTCCATTGGCTTATATAAGTTTAACATTCAGTATATTTATGATGCATAGTATATTTTGGTGATTTACCACAACAAGAGAAAAATCTTGAAACTCTTCTTGTGTTGTGGGTTGTTTTAAACCAAAAACCCCAGAATATATTTAAGCCTAAACTAACCCAAAAATAATGATCCTGCTCATCAGCTCTGTATTTGTTGTGTCTGTACACAATGTAAAATTTAAACCTCTGGCAATACTGAGAGATTTACTGGTGCTGATTATATGTAAGTCCTGCACTCCAGCTTTCAGTAAATGATCTGAGTGATTCTGTCATCACTGGTTTTTAACCACTAGTGGGGCTATGGATGTTTTTATGAGTGGATCCCTATTTAGTTTGTTCAGAGGACACACATGCATGTGCATGAACATGAGTAATGTGATATACTGTACTGTTCATTCATGAGAATGGTTTCACAGTATATCATTGATCTACAGGTGGTGGTAAGATGCAGGGAAGAAGAAGACTGTTAGTAAGTAAACATGGATGTGAACAATGCTGGTTTCAAATGTTTAATTAAGGCTTTCCAAATGTGATGAAAATGCATTCAACATGTTTGTCAGACCTCAAGGGTAACCATAAAGCATTTTGGTGAGAAACCCTGAATGTAAACTCTACAGTGAGTCAGTGAGTCCAGTCGTAAAAGGTCTTGTTTAACTCTGTGCCAGGAGATGGCAGTGGTGCTTCACATAAAGGTTTTGAAGTACAGTATGTACTGGGTTGAGTATACACAGTGTTGGTGAGGTCTGGCATCACAACCCCACATGACAAAACTCAGCTGCCACTGTGGAAAAATCCTGATTAAATGTGAGAAAGAGAAACGGACCCTCTCAGAAACAAGATTTCACAGTGTTGATGCTCATTACAACAGAAAATAAAACTGTACAAGGATGAAACATGTAGAGAAAGTTCGGCTATTAGATCCTCAACGCTCATATTTACCAGTGGTTTATAGATCCATTACAAATCATTTATTAGAGCATCTTTTTGGTTTCCAGGTTAGTAATCACACGTAAAAGACTAAAAGGTGCACCTGTTTTATTTGAAAGTGATACCTACATCATAGCTCTTTTGCTAAATCAGCACGGTCTATTATTTTTCATATTCAGAAAAACGTGCAGACATTTTTTGTAACTTTACATAAAAGAAATGTGTATGAATTATTTACACCTGTAAACCTACTGGTTTATTATTTTTAAAACTAAATCAAGCAATGAATAAATAAATAAATAAACAAATGATAATGATAAAACTAATCTTAAGGACTGATTACCTTTATATTTTCAAAATCCTGTATGTGTATAATCAACATAAAAATAGCAAAAGTAAATAAAATAGTTAAAATAAGCTCCACCTCAACGACAATAATAAATTGCTTACACATGGATGCATTAGTGATACAATTCCATAATAATATGGTATAACAATATTTATACATTACAAAAATATTACACTAATATACTAATAATGATCATACTAATTTGCATATATCCACTAGAAATGGATGTAACATTGGGAGAGTCACTGAATATAAATATCTTTGTACTTGGCTCCATGAAAAATTTACATTTTAATATCACATAGAAAACCTGGTCAGTAAACTGCAGCTACTTCTACATAAACAGAACCTGCTTCTCTGTGTTTAGCAGAAAAAGGATTGTTGAAGCAATTTCCCTGTCTCTGCTGGATGATGGAGATGTATTTTATAGAACTGCTGTCCACCCTCCAACTCTTAAATTCCACACGGGGTCTATCATTTTGCCCTCTGTAACCTCATAGCTATCTCCAGTAATAACTCAAAGTTGAGGTTTGAAAGCTGAAGCTAGAAAATTGGTTCTTCTGTGGCTGAGAGGCGAAACAAGACAAGACAAGACAAGACAACAAAAACAACACGTTTCTGTGTATATTTTTAAGTATTGTCGGATAAATAGATAATTTAAGATGATTTACACAAAACATCAAATATCAATATCCAAAACTCACATTTTTTACCAAAAACATCTGCAACTCACATCAGTATCGATTTTTGTCATGAACACACAGACATGGTAACACCACTGCAAATAAATCTGCTTAGAAGAAGTAGGAAGCTCCATTGTTTGGCGGTGTATTTGATTTAGTTGCATTTGGAGTAGATTTACCGAGTGGAGTTTCGTTGTTTAAAGTTTGTACTATATATACACATCAATGTTTTGTAGAGAATATATTCTCAGAAACTTTGGGTGAGCTACTCTAAAAACAGGGGGTTAGCTACTGGTAGCTTGCAAGTCCCCTGTTGGAGACCCCTGATCTATACTGTTATTTAAATACATTTTTTGTGCAGGACCTGTGCATCTAATCAAGTATTTTCACCTCCTGCTGATTTCACAACAACAGCTGCAGATGTTGACATCACTGGAGCGGTGGCCGACACTGACAACAGGACTGAGACGTCTTAGCTCCTGTGCCATGAGCGTGTTTATTTGTGTTATTTTGGGAGGGACGGAGGCAAATGAGGTACTCTGGGGAAATAACAGAAATTAAATTACGATGATGTGCTTACTGTAATTCATTCATTTCCTCATGGAACTTGCCACACTACAACGCCATTTCCCTCCATGTGCTTATTTTATAACATGAGTTTTGACAGATGTTACTGTTTTCCCAGTGCTCGTTACACAAACAATTTAATTACTGTTCCAGTCTACAAGAAACTGTTACTGCTGAATAGATATATAAGCAATATTTCCAGAACAAGCCCCTCCAAAAAAGATGTGGAGCAACAATAAAGAGCTCAGATGAGATCTATTTATTAAGACCGTGTTGAGCCCTGGAGAGAAGAGCAAACTCGACAAACACTCAGAGAGATAAAAGTAACTTCTACATTCCTGCCTTTGAGAGCCATTTTTTTTTCTTCTTCTATGAACAGGTCTACTTAGTTTTTTATCATAAATGAAACATGCTGAATCTTCAGATTTCTATGCATTTACATACATAAAAATGAAATGACATTTAGCTTTAAAAACACCAGAAAAGCACGAGTGCAATAGTAAATGGTAAATGGACTTGCACTTACAGTAAATAGCGTTTTTCTAGTCTTACTGACCACTCAAAGCACTTTACAATACACTCACATGCACACTCATACACTGATGGTACAGCCATCAGGGGCAATGTGGGGTTCAGTATCTTGCCCATGGACACTTTGACATGCGGCCTGGAGGAGCCTGGGACCAAACCACCGACCTTCTACTTAGTGGATAACCCGCTCTACCTCCTGAGCCACAGCTGCCCCATAGTCAATCCATTTTTTTTTTTTAGATATATGTTCAGGGTTGACTTTTAAGGAGCATTTTTTTTAAGGAAGGACTTTGCACCTACAAAAAAAGTTTTAAAGTTTTGGAGAGCCCCTTGTGTAGAGTCAGAACAACATTTTGTTTCCCTGTATGTATGTCAAGCATATGTGTGGAAATGACTGAATGAATGAATGAATGAATGAACGCATGGTGCTGGTGCTCCATGCTTTTCTTTTTGTTTTTCCCTTTTACCATCCAACACTTCACTTAACATTTTATCATTCATGGTTAGACTCATACTGATTTACTGGCTGCCATAGCTCATAACATTTTTTGACATATCTATTTGTTTTTGTTCGGTTTAAGTAAATGAGTCCTCGTGTCACCTGCTGTTATTTGTTTCTGAGCCCGTCCTGAGAATCTGTATCTGATTTTTACTCTCCACATATTTCTGGAACTCACCACACTTTCCCCCTTATTTTATCTGAGCACACAAACACAGACACACTCACACAGACGCACACTGGCGGTGACACACCTGCCTCAAGTTTTTCACACTCTGTCGCTGTCCATCTCTCTTGATCCCTCTGCCTCTTACCACTATCTGCGATCTCTTCTCCCAGTAATTCACACTCAATCACTTCTCACTCATTCTTTATATCACTCTGTCATTCACTGTCACTGAGCTGATTTGGACTCTCACTCCCACAGATTCTCCCTCACTGTATCATTAACTCACACTTCTGATTCTTCACTCATCCACACAGTTGAAGTTATCAGGAGGGAAGCAGGATTTTTTTCATCATTTCCTCCTGAATGTATACTAAAGGAGACTGGGAACGGTTGCGACAAGGCTCAGTTGTAACGCTTCCAATTTCCCCAAATCGCAAATCACTTCATTCATTCTATACATATAATACTAATTATACTACACTAATTTAGTCCTTTATTCCACACGTGAGGAAGTAGCAACCTGTGGCATACATAGTAAGAAAGATATTTTGAGGTAAGTCTTTTTTTTTTTTTTTTTTTACTTAATTTATTTTTGTGATAGCACTGCCCACAAGAGTCTCACCACAAAAATGTTAACTGATGTAATTTAACCATGTTAGCTAGCGTTAACTAGCAAGCTAACCCTGACTTCTGTAGGTTAGCAGTCAGGTTGCTAGCAGGAGTAAACATAAAATGGTGGATAGGCCTGTATCAAAGTATGAGTTGAATTTCTGTCAAAAAATCCCATGACAATGTCACCATGAATACTTTGACTTCTTTATGCCTTACATTAATATGATTTTTTCTTTTTGCCTTCCTAAACTATGACTTATTATGCCTTAATATACTATGATATATTATCTCTGCTACATCACACTCCTTGTGCATGAGGAACGTGTCCTTGCTTTCTCTACTGAAAATTAATCAATCACTGTTGCCATGGAGAAGAAGCTCATAGTAATGCCTCTGGATTTCATTGTCTGTATCATGGTACAGTTGATTAATACTGGAATGTAAATTTAGAGGACTGTGAAGCCTTGGCAGCTGCATCACAGTGCGCAGTTATAGCGTGCACTTTGTGACACAGGTACAGACTAGTAAAAACAAAAATCTAATTTTCTCTGTCATGCAAATAAATATGGATATTAAAGTCTAATATCAAATGTGAGGACTATAGTTTGAACATGACATTGGAAAGTATTAAAACACAAAGCCGTCAGCATGTTTTTAAAAGACTAAGTCCTGGTGATTTTAATTATATAACTCCATTTATGGACCCTAAATGGTTCCCATGATATGAAACTAAGAGGAGAGAGTAAGAAAAAAAAACTGCAAATGGCTTTCATCAGGTTCAACTGGTTAAATGGTAATTTATTCCCGCCTGGGGCAGGAAGCATTTTGCACAATTTTTTTTTTTTTTAAATCTTTTTCTCTCCTTTGTTGACCAAAGTCAAATGTGCAACAAGTGATGTGCAAAGCTACACATTCATCTTACAGTTTGCATGTACTTAACACAGCACGCACACAGATGTGGGATGATAAGATAACAACAACTAAAGGACACAAAATTACACAGAACAAGAGAAGGCGCTGCTCACATCATTAAGCAGTCTTTCATGTGAAGGTCTCGGGGCGAACATTAAAATGATGAATATCTTTAATGTTGTAATTGCAAACCTGTTAGCATGAATGACTGCAGGTGAATTAAGTATGAGGTCATCGCTCTTGATTTCTCCTGTTTCCTGTCTCCTGTGTACAAATGTAGAAAACAGTGTGAAAAGTGTCAGTTATGAACAAGAGCTTATCATCATAATGTAAAAAATGGATGAAATGGAACACAACTTAATTTAACTGTATTGTTATTTGTGCTTTCTAAGTGGATACTGGACTGCAAGACTGGATATTTTGGCATAAGATTAACACACTTTTAGCAGATATGTTCAGCATCACGATATTTGAGACCTGACAAATATGTAAATTAACATCCTATCCTCATTATGTGAATATTTGTTGCAAATTAGTTAGATAAGGTTTTGTCAAATCTGTATATTAGCATCTCAATCACAAAAACGCCATGACATCTAAATGACAAAATGGCCATTCTGTCTGCTTCATTCTCCTCCTTTGTACCATATTAATGCTCCACACTACTTCCTGCTTTGCCACTGAATGTCTAAAACAGTCTAATATAAAATATAAAATATATAAAAAATGTGACCTGTTCTGCTTGAATCTTAGAAAAAAAAAAAAAAATTAAATACAGCACATCTCTGTTGGTAAGCTCTTAACCTTTTCCTCCGCAGCACAGCCATTGTTGTTTGTTTGACTGCTGTCCTTGTTTCCCTCTGCCAAAGTAGCAGTGACCTTTTTGAGAAACACTCCTGGTCTTTTTTGTTGTGAGTGCACCATTTTAAATGTGTTCATCCGAAGAGAAAACCCAGAGAGGATGTCATTTGCGATCCAGAGCTGAGTGCAGAACATGGTATTTGTAAGGAGATGGCACATATCCTGTCTGTGTACAGAGAGGATGAGGAGGGGAATTAACTCAGTAATGTAATGGCACCTCTACACTAAGCACACCTGATAGCCTGCTGCTCCTTTTGACTGAATTCATACACCAATTTAACTTAGGGTAAAAATCTAATTTTCTCCTTTGTATAAAACGCCTTGTTGGGGGTTCAGACGTTACTTCCTGGTCATATTGACGTCAGTACTTCTGTAGGTGCTGCCCACCTACAAGCTTGGCACATCCCCATACAAGTCACAACACATAACTACTTATGGTGAAGAGTTTTCATTAGTTTTGTAGACATGCCGAAAAGACAGTGTTCTTAATTTCCTGCAGAAATTTACTTAATGTTTGGAGTAGTGGAGAACCGTGGAAAAATTACTTTGTGCTCAAGGTGGACTGCTTCAGAAACCGCCCACAGTTAGATGTTTCATTTTCAAAAACGGTTATTTCAGTAATTCCCACTTGATGTGGCCGAACAGCAGACTCAGCCTCAGAGCCTTCTGGTCTGCATCGTTACTGGGGATGTTAACCGCATTACTGCGACCCGATTGCAACCTGATCATGTTAGTAAGAAGCAGCATAGCAAAGATATAAATGCTTAAACGTTTGTCAGTGTTGACATGCTGTACCTCGTTAACTCAGATGAATTTTCCAGTTTAACCATTGAGTTCATTTTTTAGTAACTATGCGCACTAAAGTTTATTTCATTCAGATTTCCCAGCATTGCAAACCGGCAGGAGGTGAGGCGGTGGAGACTCCCTACCTTTCAACCGTCTGTTCCTCCTTTATTTATATTCCTTTAGTCCTGAAGTGTCCTTACATAAAAAAAGTTATGAATATTGTCATCCGAAGTTTGTTTACACAAGACATTTGTTGTTGTTTTTCATGTTAGTTGCCAGCAAGCTGACCAATCAGAGCACACTTGGCTCCAGCTCCAGAAGGAGGGGGGGGGGGGGGCTTTAAAGAGCCCTGAGCTCTAACAGTGTTTCAGACAGAGGGTGAAGAGAGTACAGTATAAAATGTACAGCAGAAGAAAACTAATGTCTTTTCAGAACAATAAAGCATGTAAATCTTTTTTACTCGACACCAACAATGAAATGATGAACACTTAAAGTGGTACCTCTTTAAATGTGCTGTGGTGGCAGCCATAGTGCTGTGTGTATCACTGAGGGACACAGCTAAGTACAACAACAGCACGGCTGGCAGTTGTGTCCAAGACCATTTGCACCAAAGTGGACCTGGTGGAAATCTAAATGCTTTATGTGTTAACTAGCTATCCAGCTAACTAGCCAGCTTGGCTGTGCTATAAGCGAACCATAACAGCTTAAGGCCCCTCAGCCACCATGAGGCCCCCAACACACTGACAGTGAGCTCTCTTTGCCTGTGTGCCATGTGTGAGCCTGAAGATAAAAGCAGTGCTGTGTGTTATGATGTTGTGACGGTGGCCTGGAAGAGACACACAGGTAACCGCACTATCAAGCACACAAAAATGTGTCTAACATACTTGCCAAAATACCAGTAAACACACCACTTTCAGATGAGTATCTGAGCTTGCAGAAGTGTGACAGTGCGACACAAAAGCGGTCTTCTTAGATATATTAAAAAAAAGATTTGAAGAAGTGGTTTAAAGCTGTGAGAGAGGTTTCTGTTGACTCTTTTGGGCCATGTATCTGTAACATGTAACAAACATTCATTTAAACTGACCACTGACAGCAGCCTTTTAACAAGTCCAGTTCTGAGTAGAGCTGAAACAACAATCTTAAGAATTAAGTAATTTTTTTAAATTTAAAATGTTTTCTTGTTCAATGTCTCAAATGTGCATATCTACTGCTGCTCTGTTTATAAATTACAATACGGCAAAATGAGCAACTTGACACTGCCTTCTTTTGAGGCATGGAGCATTTTTGACTATTTTCTGACTTTTTATAGACTAAACCATTAATTTAAATAATTACCAATAGATTTGTGATTTTGTTTATCATGTTTGACCCCTAGGGCAGAAACTGACATATTGGATGTGACTAAGCGTTAAAGCAGTACCTTCCTCAGACTGTGTGTGTATATGTGTGTGTGTGTGTGTGTGTGTGTGTGTGTGTGTGTGTGTGTGTGTGTGTGTGTGTGTGTGCATATTATAGAAACAGACAAACGAAGCAGCTGAGTAAGTATCGATGAGTATTTGCTGGACTTTCAGGTAAATTAAAAGGAAACATGACTGAAGATTGGTGCTGAAATTGAGGGCATGGTGGGAACACAAAATGCAAACACACAAGCATTAAATCACACATACACACACACACACACAAACACACACAGACACACACACACACACAGACACACACACACACACGTGTGATGGATGACCTTTTCTAAAAGACCTCCTCAGATGCACCTACTCAGTAATTGGAGACACAGGGGGGAGTCGCTCTCTCTTTATGTGTGTGTGTGTGTGTGTGTGTGTGTGTGTGTGTGTGTCTGTGTGTGTGTGTGTTTGTTTTAGTACCCCTGATTTTGGTGATAACACTGTAGTAGCTTTGGCTCTTTGTGTGGTCCATACACACACTATCCAGGTGTGTGTCCACTAACTGCCTCCTGGCAAGTGTGTGTATGTTTGAGTTGACAGTGTTTACATCCTTGCTGGTGAAGATGTCAGAGTTTACCCTCTTCTACCATCCTCCCTACATGTGACGCTGCTATGAAACATCAAAGAGACTAAACTTTAGTCATCAGGCCCCTAGAAGGTCATTTTAACTTCAACAATCGGGGTGACTAAAACATCTGCCCCCGCTCCATCTCAGGCCCCACTGCTCACGCAAATCACCAGACCGCTAATGTTGCAGGCTAACTCTATTCTTTGTAGAGGTCCAGACTAACTATAAATTTGGCCACTATATTCATTTGGAAGGAATATTATCCAGATTACAAAATACAAACATTTGGGACTGACCATCAAATATGAAAAAATTTTGATATATTTTTTAACCATTGCAGCAATTGCGTGTTGTTAAAGGAGAAAGTGGAGGCTACATGTGTTCTGAGAGTATTAGAACCCACTGTTAGTTGATTTAACACTTAGTAAAGTCAACAATGCTTCATATGTGATGTAGGGAGCTGTGGTAGCAAACGTCGCTGGCATAAGGCTAGGTACACCTACATGGATGTGATTGGACATTAATGGCCAAACAGCAGGATAATGCACCCATAATGAAGCATGAATAAAAACAGCTGATGCAATATGATGCATCCGTTGACGCTATACTCTGTGGATGCAGCTATTCTAAAGTAACATGATGATGATGATTATTTTATTTTATTATGCAGTAATGACAATGACAAATTCAGCTTTCTTCACAGAATCGCATGATATTACTCCACAACTCCACAACTCTATTACTTCATTAGTAACCCCAGCATCAGACTTCATCTACCATAGTACATTTCAAATGTTTCACTCATTGATGCACATTTTCCCCTCATGGTGTTTGTAAAACGACTGATGCCGTCTGTTGTGCTAGCGTACGGTGGTGGTGCCATCTGGATCTGTGTCGCAGCACACAGGAGGTGGAGGCCGTACTGAGGCTCTGAAGACAGTTAGCAGCTGCCAGTTTGCCCCGTCTCTCACACGGCTCAAATGAGCCATCAAATATGAATGCAAAAAGGTGAGTACGCTCATAGTCAGGACACTGAGGCAAACATTTAACAGTGAAACAGGATGACATAATGTCACTCAAGGTCCCATATTTTACACTTTTCCTGTGTTTTATTTGAAGTGTTGATCCATAAGAAGATATATTTGTGGTTTTAAGAACCAAAAACCTTCTCAATGTAGTTTTACATCTCCTTTCTCAGGCTTCTCTCTGGTTGGTGCTCTAGTAAGAACTGTTTTCTGAGTGAGCTAATAATAATAATAATAATAATAATAATATATCAGACTTCGTAAATACTCAGAGAAACTAATTCCTGCAAGGTTGATCCAGGTGGGCAGGGCTTGCGGCGTGGCTTAGCTTGAAGTAAAAACAAGCTGTCTGCACTGTGTGTCAGTTAGACCTGCTTTGTAATCAAAGAAGACATGAAATCTACCTTTATACAATATGGGAGCTTTATATATTATCAACAAACGTGTTGAGACCTTAAACCTTGAGCTGGAAAAGAAGTGAACCAAACTGAAGAAACCTTTTGAGTGAAAGGTGAAATGTCTTCAAAAACCTCAAAGAAGCACAGTTGTCTGTAAAATCACAGAGAGAAACCTAATACTTTTTATTTAAGTCAACATTTCATGTAGTAACATGGCCATGAATGAGTCTGCATGCTGTTGAAAAGCAGTGATTTCACCATGATCCAAGAACCTGTCATAGAAAATGACTTACAATTAATGGTCTAAAATATACAAATGCTAATATCATATCATATCAATGTCATTAAAAACTGATTGACCTCTATTTCTTTAGATATTCTATGCACATTGGAAATGTGAATTAAGTCTCAACTCATTTTCTCTACTCTCTATTTTCAAATGTCTCATGTAATATATATTTTTTAATCAGAGACCAGTTTGTAGCGCTGAAACAGTAAATGGATTAGTCAAATAACAGGATATTAATCCTGCTTCCAGCTATCATACGTGCTGCTTTTCACTGTTTTATAACATTTCAAATTGAATCCATTCGAGTTTTAAACTGTTGATCACACAACAGGCATGTTGAAGACACCACCCTGGACTCTTCCTGTATGCATCATAATGATTATATCCCACACTGACTGACTCCAATGACAAGATCTAATTATTGTTTCTGTGTAGTCTGAACCTAGAGTCAATAATCTGCTGCCAAAACACTTTGGCTTGAAACTGCTGTCGTGTTCCTCTCACCAGCCTTTATATCCCTGATTCCTGCTCCCTTCGTTCGGTGCCATTCAGTTTGTGACTCATCCTAACTGCCAGCAGCAGCTGCTGAGTATCTGGTGTGACAATCTAGCCCGGCCTCTATCAAACTGCTGGTGGTGCTGGCAGTGGCACTAGGCCTGCTTGGACTGGCTGGATTACCGGATCACTCCATGCAGCAGAGTATGTCACTCGTATTAATTCCCCAATGCACAAACTAGATTTTAAAACCTGCAAGAAGTTTTCTCTCATCGACCCATTGTTTCGTTTCTCTCATTCAGGTGAGGAAAATGATGTGTAGCCCCTTCATGAAGTTTGTGCCCCATGTATTGATCTTCACAATTTTCCTGGGTCTTCTCATCCTGAATGCTGCTTTTCACAGGCACCACCCTGTTGCCCAACATGAGCCAACTCAGCTCTGACCTGCTGCTGGAGATCCTTGTTATTTTATGGGTCATGGGTCATCAAAAACATCATGTCATTCTTTGTATTACATCGTCTGACTTGTGCTACTGCAGGTTAGATCTGAGCTGAAGTGAAGGAGTCAAACATCATGGGAGAACCTGGCGGTTTTTACTTGATTTCCCTTGTTGTTATTGGGAAGTTAAATAAAAACAGGGTAAAAACAGACCATCTTTCAAAGGCAACCCAAAGTAACAGCTGCGTAGTTCAGTGGTTCCCAAAGAGGCCCCTTAAAATTCACATAGTCTCTTTAACACCTCATAGAGATAAAATGATGCAGTGGCTTTTTAACATACAGTACATAAGTGGCTTTTTTCCATCTGTGAAAATCAGCTTGCATGAACGTAAACCTTCAAAAAACTAGTGCATTATTTGTTTCATTTGTTCATTTTGTGGCCTTGACCATCATGGTCAGATTAGTCGCTCAGCTGAGGCCCCACAACCAAAGCTTATTTCCTGAACTTAAAGCCCTGTTTTGACCTAAAATAATAGTGACCTCGCCCTTGTCTCATATTAACTAACACACACACACACACACGTCAGCTGAATCTACAGAGATGACAACGGTTACATGGTTGTCCTACAGATTCGCCATGTGTGTGTTATGGGGAAGTTAGATACCAAAATTACCTGTGAGGAAAACTGAAGTCACAGTTTTCATCAGCAGGATGGACCAGTGTTTTCCTCTTCCACATCTCCTTATTTTTAGACAAACAATAGCACAAACAGTTCAGTGTGTGTGTGTATGTGTGTGCTCGTGTCCTGCAGTGACAACAGAGCACATTAAAATTAATTTCACTTGAGGTTTGACATTTATATATTGGAACTACTGGTGAGAGCTGACCGCCTGAGTGTGTGTGTGTGTGTGTGTGTGTGTGTGTGCAGCATGAAGCCAGGAGACATGACGCTTTCAGACAGGTAACTATCATCTCTCTGCACCCGGTGACCTTCATGGAGACCCAGGACGTATTTTCTGCTGTTTCTTGTAAGTAACAGCTGAGATTTCTGCCTGAAGCAGATTTCTGCCTGAAGCAGCTCAGCAGCCACGGTGACAATTTTTTATGGCTGCTGGACTTTGTTTCTTCAAATTTCCAACTACTATGGCCTGTTACTTCTACACAAATATCAGTCAGTAACTTTAGAGTTGATATTGTAAGTTGTTGTTTTAATGGCGTTTTAATTTCTAAAGAAGTGTATTCTGAGCTGCCCCCCCCCCCATCATTGTAAATTGTAGTGAACAGTGTTTTATAGTGGCAAACATTAAACTTGCATCATAACTGAGCAGAAAATCAACTGAGTCTACATTATTAACATATATGGCTATTATATTATGTTGAAGTCTCTCTTTTCTTTCCTCCTCTAACCATCTTGACACTCTCTGCTCTTTACAACCTGGAGCAAGCAGCGGTGTTGGGCGGGGCACAACGCCTGATCCAGATTTCTCAATTAGGAAGTAAGAGTAACTGTGCTTACAGCCTCAGTTTTTTTTTTCTTCACTTTTTATATGAGAAAAACCATGTTAAAACAAAATATTAATCATTGCAGAAGATCTTTACAGAGTTTAAAACATGTCTAGAAGCCACTTTCAAATACTGATTTATACAGTGACAGTTTTGTGAGTGTTTAAAAGTGTTATATCATTCATCTATGTGGATACTGTATGTGATGCAATATGATTATACATATTTAAAAAAAAATAACAAAAAATAAATCCACTAAAATAAAATTAAAAGAATGAGTGGACCAGATAAAAAAAACAAAATATGTACAATTAAATCTATTTGAATGAAGGAAATGAAAAAGACAACACAAGTTTTAAATCGAAGTAGTAAATCAAATCTTTAGCACACAGAATAACTGATCTTTTTGGGGCACAATTGTCTTCACTGACTCCTGATCAGTCACATCAGATACTGGGTTTAATGTAGCTGATCTGCGTATGTCACCATTACCCCTGTGCTTGAAAACAGAGTCTGAGGTACAATATATTCATGATTACACATCATGTCATGTAATTACTTTGTCGATGTAATGAGTTTAATAATAAATGAACATTAGCTCAGGGACTCTCCACTTGTTTCTCTTGTTTGTCTTCCTCTTTTGTTCTCTTCTTCTCATTTAATTTATCCCCTTCCTGTTTTCCTGTTGTTTATCTCCCTTTGTCTTCCCCTCCCTCTCTTGCGCCGTCAATCTGGCAAAGGGTAATTAAGAAAGAGAAGCTGCAAAGGGAATATGTCACAAGAATTGTGGTGTAATGACTTATTTGCATAATTTCTTTTAATAGCGAGGCTGTTGTCTCTTTTATTACAGCATCTTTGATGTGCTTTTCAAGAACAGCCGTCATAATAGCATCGGTTGTCTGATTGAGGAGAACTCTCATTAACTCAGTATTTCTATGCTCACTGTGTTGTCTCCTGTAGGGTCACCTTTTTTCAGATTCTGATCATGAACACATTCGTTATGTAACATAAACTCAATAAAGATCATGAAATTCATCAGACTAAGGCATGAACTATGTAAAATAAATGATCTGGGACACTGAGGAGCCTCATTACCTTCACTCTTGAAACGTTGAACATTTAATCTTTTGCTCATCTCAGGCGTAATATTTTTTTGCTTTCCAGGTTGGTGTAAATACATCATTGTGTGTTTAAAGGTTCCATATAGTATAAAGGTAGATGTCCATGTCTTTTTTTTCATTATAAAGCAGGTTTAGGTTCTATATTAATGCTGTGAAAGTATCAAAGTGCACAGTCCACAGAGAAATGCACACAGCCTGTATTCAGAAACTGAGCATTAAAACGAGCTGTCAGGACTTCTGTAACTTTGTGATGTCACAACAAAGAAGTCACCGCCATGACTCAAGCCCCGCCCACCTGGACTCAACATCCAAACTTGCAGGATTTGGTTTTTGGTGTTTTACCTAGAATCTGTAAAACTAAATTGAAATGTTTTTTGGTTCTTAAAACTCACAAATATATCTTCTTATGGATCCACAGTTCAAATAAAACACAAGAGTAAAATATTGGACCTTTAAAGCTACTGTGTGAAAAGTCATGTTCAGGCCTTGTTTAAAACATGATGGAGACAACAGTGGCACTGGAAAATTACCAAAGGTCTTGCAGAGATAAGCAGCACTGTGTTAAAATGGGGCAGAAGGCTGCATTAATGGGGAAGTACTGTTTATCTGATGCCAGAACATTAGACCATGGTTTGAAATACTCGCTGACAAGACCTACATCTGTGGATTTTATCTTTTGTTTCAATGGAATGAAAATACAGTGTTCATGTAACAAAGTAATCTACCTGGATGTGTGCTTACATGTGTTTGATTGACCAGATGATGTAGGGTTGATGCAGAAGTGGAACCTGGTTCGACTTTTTCGTGACCATTTGCAGACGACACTGACCGCATGGATGCTGACAGGCTAGTCATCCTGAGAGCTAGCATGCTAGTGACCAAGTTGACCAGCTGGTCTTGCCTTGCTTTCAGACGGGCATTACTTTGATAAACTGACTTCACAATGGAAATCTACACGCTGAACTCAGAACTTAACTTGGTGTCACAGCTGAAAACAGCTGTAAAAATTAGAATTAAAATATTTATGAGTTTGGCTCATATATGTGCTGGTTGGTTTGAAATGCATGCTGGGATACTTGTTTTCCCCAAGTTTACTCAAGCTCCCAAAGCATCGTTGAAGAACACTTTTGGGAATTTGTACCGCACTATGGACTGTGACTGATGAAGTCCACAATGATTCTGTAATTCTTTCACTTACACAGAGGTAGAGAGGAAATAGAGCATTACTCCATCATGTGTAACGGGTGAATTGCCATGTTGGTCCATGCGTTACACCCCACTGTGTCACTGTAACAATAGTCATGAGTTGTAGGTTATTAGTATAATTTAGAAAGCATAATGAATCTCCTGGAAAAAGTAAATATATATGTCATGTGCTGCTGCTCCTCTATCTCTGCCTCTTTCTTCATTCCTCCTCCTCACACTATATAACTGTCATCACCTCCTGTTATCTTCTGTACAGCAGCCCCTCCATTAGGAACCTCTCTCCCATCTTAAGTGCTGGCCTTTTTCTTGTCTCTCTGGATAAAAATCAGATGCACTGAAAAATAGAAAAAAATGGCTCAAGCGTTTTAACCATTACTCAAACTGTCATTTTGCAAAATATGCTCTAGTAATATGATGGTGACAACAGGCACAATTTCCAGCACCTCCCACATGTGTCTGCTTTTTCTTTACTTTCCTGTATTTCACTTGATATTTTTTTCACTTTCCTTTTTTTCCTCCCCTCTGCCTGCTGTTACAGCAGCAGATGGGAACGTGTAGGTCCTCTCCTCTTATTGGCTTGGATGGTAGGTCCGGGTGGGTGGGGCTTGGGGCATGGCAACTGCTTTTTTGTGACCTCACAAAGTTACAGAAGTCCTGAGGGGTCGTTTTAACGCTCAGTTTCTGAATACGGGTTGTGTGCATTTCTCTGTGGACTGAGCGCTTTGATACTTTTACAGTATTAATATAGAACCTAGACCTGCTTTATAATCAAAAAACACACGGACATGGACACACTACTTGCTCAATTTTATTGGCCTTATTTATCATGCATTAATGTTTTTTCTTCCACATTGTCTTCATCCTCATTTTTCTTATTTTTTGTCACCTTGAATTACTTCAGAAGAGTTGTGTAAATCATTATTGGTCTTGGTCCTGACTTTGACAAAACTGAGTTGTGTGTCCCCTAAGAGCTAGATGAAATGTCAGAGGATCACAAAAGTCAGTAGAAGATATCTTTTGAGGACAATGATGGTCTTTACAGAGTTTCTTGGCAATCTATCTGACAGTTGCTGAGATATTTCAGTCTGGGGGTGATAAAATCATCCAAAAGCCATGATGCTAAAAATCCCTTTAAAGTTGGGGATAGAGGGAAGGGGGGTGGGGGGTGGGGGGTGATCACTGACGGAAAGGAAAGGTAACTGAGGGAACTTTAAGGCAATATCATGTCAGTGCATTTGAAAACCACTGAAAATGAAGCAAGGATACCAGCAAACTATTTGATGGAAGAATGCAAGGAAGCAACATCTGCCCTTCTTCATTTCACAGCTCCTATCACTCCATTTCCACATCAGTCCATCAAAATTCAAGAGTTAGGCTTTCAAAGACTCTCTCTTTCAAGGATCCTTTGTTTGTTTGTGGGTGAACTGTAAGGCTTCTAACCCTCCAGCATTTGACTGTCAAGGGCTGCAGCTCATGAAAGCAACAACCTTTGATGACTGTGAGCACAAGTGTGTCAGTATACTCATTCATGTGTACTTGAAAATGCCAGTCATTAACCATTGTTTCTCTTTATGTATGTGCGTGTCCACCCAATAAATGCTTGTTATGAGCTCTGTGCTTGGTTCCCATCGGGCCACATCAAAATCTTTTTACTCTGATTATTTGTTTTGTTCAACTTTGACCTAATGTGCTGCACAGATGCAGAAGTGCATGTGCAGGAAAGATTACAACAGGGGTGTCCAAACTTTTTGCAAAGAGGGCCAGATTTGGTCAGGTGAAAATGTGTGGGGTCCGACCATTCAGCCTGACATTCTTTGAACCATTAAAATTAAATACAAATTAACTATTTTATGAAATTTTTTATTGCAAATGGCATACTTCATTTTTTTTGTCATTTTCAAGTTTTTGCCAAAATCTCTCTGCCTTTCATATTTGAAGAACATAAAATGAAGAAAAAGTCTGTCTGGAAAAAAAACTTTTGGGAAGAGGAAACATATCTAGGTTCATTTGAAACATTACATATTATTCACTATTAAATGCTCACTGTAAACTTCTAAATTTAAAACAGTGGCTCGTGCATATTCAAAACTGTGGTTTTGATCATCACAAAAAAATCAATTCACTGAGATTTTAGAATTTATTCACCTCAGAGGACTAAACACATATCTTACCTGCACTAACGTGAAGGGTGAGACTGAGATCTTCACTGCAGTATGTAGGCCTAGTCCAGGTCTGGCTCAAAAACAGTGGTTTTGATGCGCATGACGTCACGCAGGTGAGAGTCACTTAGTCTCGTCCTCACGCGGCTCTTGTTAATGTTCATAACCGAGATTGTCTTCTCGCACAAGTATGTCGAGCCAAACAAGCTCAGCATTTTCTTAGCAAATGTTCGAATCTCTTGGAACCTGCCTTCATCCAGCTGGAGGTAGAAGTTGACAAGAGGGAGCTGTTGGTGCCGACTGCTTCGTAATTCAGCGGAAAAAATACTCCAATTTCCACTTGTCCTGGAAGCGGCGGCCCTCGCTGTCAACTTCTCTGTTTTTAGTTACAGTCGCCATGTCAGAAATGGGCTGAAAGGGTCACACAAGGGTCGAGAGTGCGGCCACAGGTCTACTGCCATCTTCTGGTGAAATGTAAAATAGCTTTTTTTGTACGCGTGTATTTTATTCTGTGGTCAACAGAGCTGGGGGGCCGCATATTATTGATTTTATGACAGAGGCTGCGGGCCGGTGAATATTTGAACACGGGCCGTAATTGGCCCCCGGGCCGGACTTTGGACATGCCTGGATTACAATGAATATTTCAAGTTGTAGTGTGGACTTATTTCAATTTATTGTGTTATCCAGCTGATCTTTCTTGTGAAGCTGATCTTGCACGCAACCAACTGGCATTACAAAATTTGGGGTAATACTTTAAAAATAACAGTTTTCAGTTGAAGGTGTGGGAGTGAAATCTTATGGATGCCCAAAAAAGCTTGGGCCAATCCTGTAGTACCAAAACATAGCCAAAGGGTCTTAAAATGGGACCTCCTGCTGGGACCAAGGGATAAGCCTTCATTTTTTTTTCTCTTGTCACACATATAGCCTACACATGGACAAAGGTTTGGTTTTAGAAGTTGGGGTTGTATTGTACTAACCCTATTTATTGCATCTTCAATGCAAAGACCTCTGTCCCCTACTGACCTGTCTTTGATGGTATTTTATAGTGGTGGTATGAAGGCTAAACCAATGTAAAGACAAATGGAAACAATCCTTTGACTCTAGACACCTAATTTATCAAATAAAAATAGTTTCAGTACTCACATGCACATACATGAAAAACAACTTTTTAAAAATCGACCACAAAATTGAATCAAAACCCATCATTCCTTCAGAGCAGAGCTTCACTCTTTCTGCAGCTGATTTGGTGACGCAAGTCTGATACACAGTTCATCGTCTTTGCTCAGCAGGATGCTCTTAAAATCATTACAACTTCTGATTGCATTGATCACACTCAACTTCTTAATAGATATGTGGCTCTTTGAGGGGATAGGATACGGCGTCACATGAATTCTTCAGGCATTAAGAAAAGATATGACAATCTCATAGCTTTTCTGATACGACTAACACTGTCGGCCAAAAGGAAAATCATTGGTCATTAGCAAGTGTCTCTGGATTAAAAGGGATTGATGGTTTTTGTGTTTATATTGAAGTTACTGACTAATAGTTTAGAGTTTTTCATCCGAGAAAAACTGTAAAATATGGTGAATTTGAACACATCTTTGATGAGTTTGTCTTTTATCGCAGTGATTATTAAACTGAACCCCACAGGAAAAATATATTTTATATGCTTTTTTTTTTTGCCAATTTACACACACATATATATATATATATACACACACACACACACTACTAAACATTTGCCCATGAAGATGATGAACCTGGACACATGTCATTAAAATGTATGTAATATTATACTCCATGTATGTGTAGACCTTGAAATTGGATTGTCACGTGCTTTTACATTCATGGAATTTATTTCTGTGTCTGTACCTTCTATCACGAGTGAGAAGGAGACCTGAGGAGAAAATAATCAAAAACTTGTGATCTTCATCAACCTCAGGCCTCAAACATCTCCTCCCTCAATCTGCTGTTTGAAGTCTGCTGTGTGATGTGTTTCAATTAGAGCCCCGGGGTGCTTTGATTCTGCTTCCCACTGTGATGAGTTTGGGTCCGGTGCATGACTTTCTCATCTTTTTATTTAAAGAAGGGTTAAAAAAAAAAAGGATGGCATCTGTTCAGAAAAAAACTAACTTCTGAGTTCAGCTACTTCTTTTTATTCTTTACCTGAAACAGAAAAATAATGATCATAAAAGATGCAGCAACATCAAGGAATCCTCACCCCCGCAAACCCAAATCTCTTGTCAGACGACAAGAGATTGAGAGATGATTTGGTGTAATTTGCATTTAGATTATAGAGATGACATAGTGTTGTGTAGCCAAGATAGTACTGGTTATTTCAGAGTAGAGGTTATTTTGGGCCGTGCACAAAATGCATGGCAGTATCTCTTACATGCAGGGAAGATTGATAAAAGTATAGATTGATTTTTTTCTGGGACACACGGTGAATATATAAGATATAATATGTAATACACCTTCTGGTGCTACTCAGACAAGCCTTTAGTGATAAACCTGGGTGGGTTTTGGATCTTTAATAATCAGACAGCCTCACCCAGGCGACCCAGCCAGGGGTGATCAGCCCCTTAACTTGTGTCCAAGTGCCATGAGACCTTCTCAGCAGCCTCCAGAATGTTCTTGGTGGCTTTTCTGCACTGCAGTCCTCCCACTCCAAGGAGTTTGACTGTTCACAAAATCCAAAAACAGGCAAGCAGTACAAAACAGGCTGGAAAACCAGGCAAGAAAGGCTGCAAAGCTCCAGCATGGAACACACAACAGACAATCTGACAGGGAGTGAGCGGAGGCAGGCTGGTATAAATACTAAGAGCTGATTAGGAAATGAGGAACAGGTGAGTGGGTGGGAGGGGAAGAGTCAGGTGGCTGAAAGGCGGGAAATCTGGGGTTACTGCAGGGCAGGAGGGCTGAAAGGCCATGAGAGATATGGAAAAGGAAAAGGCAGGCAGATAATGAATAAATGCATGAGTGAACCGTCACACAGGACGATATTTGTAGAATACAGAGTTTGTTCTGACTGGTCACAGGTGTGGGAAACTTTTTGGCATCGGGATGAATCTGCAGCAGCTTCTTTTCTAAAGAGGTCAAGCCTGTGTGGATGATTTTTTTTCTCCAACTTGCTCCATGAAATAACCAGAAATTATTGAAAATCTCTCCTCTCATGACGTCAGGCTTGAGCTGTGTGAGAACTGGAGTCCAGTAAGTCTGTAAAGTGTTGGTTCAATCAATTTCTTTTAAAAACAGTCAAAACAAAGTCCTGTGAGATCTGAGGATATCTGAGGAGCAGAGGACGAGTATTGAATGGTCAGAAAAAAAAGAAGAGGCCAAAACCAAGGACATCACAAGTCCATTGATTTTTGGATTATTTATTTATTTTTTACATTATATGTACTTGGGAGAAATTGATCGCACATAGAAGGCAATTTACAACCATTTACTATCGATGAGTTCAGCTGAAAGCAGAGACTCAGGAGACTCTGCCGACTGCTTTTCAACACAAAGTGATTTGCAGGTGTGCAGAGAAAACCACTTGTTTTTCGGTCAGTGAAGAAGAAAAGGAAAGAAAGAAGGGACATGGTCATTAAGATGAAGGAAAGAAAAGTAAGTAAAATAAGAAAAGTCTTTTTTTTTTACACGATCGCTTCATTTTCTTGGCAGAGAGGATCTCAAAAAAGTTACTTTTAACTTTTAAGCATTGTTTACTGGAAAAAACACTTAATTTGCACAGGAGCATCTGTGAATTATGATTAAATACATTTGGAGCAAATGTTTTTCCAGCTTTGTCTATATCTGATCCTATGCAGTATAAAAAGTCTTCAATGGTAATATATAAAATCCAGTAATGAGCCTTAGGAGTTAATCTTTATTATCTTCATTATGCAAGCATAACAAAATCATTTAGATTACCAACTAATTAAATAGATTTGTTAAACGCCATTGTTTTTACATATATCTTATTTTGGCTCCTTCTTTTCTGAACTTTTAAACCCATTCACAAAGACAACCGGTAAGTAGTCCAGGTTCAGAACATCAGACAGTTTTATCTCCAACACAGCAAAGACAGTAACACACACACAGCACATGAGACATAATGACTTTAGTGATCTAACTTTTCATCTAGTCTCATCTTTTGATTGGCCAAGTTTTTGTTTCCCCCAATACTTGGCTGAATGGAATTTCTGATATTATTACTCCGACATTATACATTATTGTTTTAAGCAACTGGTTATTTTAAAATAATCTCCTTAAAATTCTTTCTGCTGACGATGTTCAGCGGCAGAGAAAACTTATAGCTCCTTTAAACAATAAATAAATCTCTATTGAGGACTCCAAGTGTGACATTGTGTTTTCTGTCAAGTGTTTCCGAACTATTTGAGGTGTTTGTGTTGTGCTTTAAATCAGAACAATTAATGATGAAAGATTAATTCACTTAAACCTGCAGTGTGGAACTTTTGTCTCCCCCTACAGGCAGGGAGAGTAATTACACAATAGTGCTCTCAAATGAGAAAAAGCCACATGAATGATAATTCATGTTTGTCCTTGCTGTCAATCATTTTCTTTTATAGACTTTAATTCTTCCTCTGAACGCAGACTTTTAAAAAAAAATTCTATCTGGAGCATCAGAAAATCTTTCTTGGATGCTAATCGGTTTTTCCGCCATACTCCTAGTAGCCGTAGCCTATACTCCTTCTCCATCGCTGCAAAATGCAGAGATATTTACTTGGTGCTTAAAGCCTCAATCAGCATTGTGTGAATATTTTACTCTGTATATTCTGTTTTTATGTATTTTTAGTTTGTTGAAATGACAGTAAATGACAGTTGCCTTATTTAGCTCAATGCATCTGAAAGTAAACAAAAAATTATTTAGTTAGCTTGCTGACTATTCTTCAGTCTGTTCATCATTTCAGGTCACTGAGGGCATCCTGGTCTTTCACTGAGACACGATCACACATGACAGTTATAATTATCCCTTCACCCAGCGTTAGATTGAAGGGTAAAGGTTTTCATGCTGTGGTTGGAGTTCACCTCAATCCATGATTGTAGCTCTGAAAGGCACAATTGCTGGATTGAAATAGAGCCACCTGTGCTATTGAGCCTCACTGTTGTAATTCATCTCCATTTTAATTTTCATGGTTAGATTATAGTGCAGCAGAGCACCCCAGGGACGACAGCACAGTGAGGATGCAGCCACACTGATGTGATGATTACGATCATCTACATTTAGCTTTAATTGTTTTTTCACTGATGAGTGTCCGTGTGTAGTGGGCTGATGCTACTCTGACAGATATGGGTCTGTTCTGATGGACAGAAAATTGTAGGAGAGGCTGAATCGGTTAGGAAAGACAGATATGCTTTTGAGTTCTCATCCTAGCTGCTGCATTTCCTACAAATCCTCAAACTTAAAGGACCTATAGGACTTCATATGATGTAATTTTTTAAGATCTCATTTTGTATTTCATGGAGACAGAGACACTGAACAACCAACGGTCTTCCATTTTATAAAATGTCTTATTCTGTCAACATTAGTTAGCTTTAATTGGCTGATCTGTTGCCAGTTGCAACCCCTACTGGAAAGTTCATAAAATGTTTGATGCTCTGTTTTAAGCTTGGAACAAACTTGTCTACCACGAACCTACAAACCCTGGACAAACCACAAATCAAGACCGTATCCACCAACTTGCAGACCTTGGCAACAATGTACTTGTAGGAAACCAAACATGGACGACAACCAGCAACAGTACTGTTTATAAGCTGTGACATTTTTGCTCCAAAGGCCAAAAAAGGAGAAAAAATGCACAGAGTTTGGTTGAAATCCTGGACTGTAGATCCTACAGAGGCAATTAGGGGTGAAGCTAATTTCAGGTAAAACTGCTTATTTACTGTTGAGTCATCAGTCACTGACATCAGTCACGAACATCAAGTGTTTATTAAAAAAAACAACCCTTATGAGAAGGTATGGCAGCGACCGGATCTGAAGACTTGAGATTAGAATCCCTATATAATCAATATATAATAGTCATGATGAATAATTAAAAGCACTTGTTACACTGAAGTTAGCACACGCTGTTTTTCTTCATTAATTAGTTAATGTGGCTACTGCTCTAAAAGTGATCATGCTTGAGTCCTACACCCTCTTCAGTTGTAATGTCTCTTAATTGAAATAAAATGACTTAATTAAAATAATTACTTTAGATAATCACTTCTACGCTTGTAGTATATCGACCCTCCCACCTTTATCACTTACTCTACACTGATGATTCATCTCCTTTCAGTTGAACTGCCACTTCAGCTTCGTTCAACAATTTCAAATGTTTCAAGTGCAAATTTTTTGCAGCACATCCATTTTCCTCCGGAAATGGCCTCTGTCTGGCAGTAGAGTTGATAACATGACACATACATTTTTCAACAAATACCCACAGAGCAGGGGTGTGAATTGCAAAAGAGCAAACTGTCACACTGGAGTGTGTTTGAATGTGTACGGCATGTGCGACATTGTAATATTAAATTTACACCAGATGTGACTTGTCAGCAGCGTACAAATGCTGAACAAGCGACCATCTGCCCAATCCTCACTGAGTCTGACTTTAGATACAAATTCGAACTGACTGGATGCTGGAGCCAGTAGCAGCATCCTAACACGTATCGTTGTCGCGTGTCGGTTTAAATCCTGCATATTGTCGAGTTCAGTAGTTGAAAGAGTTGCCGAGCTGCAGAGCTGAAAAAGCAGCATTCGGACAAACTGTCTCACACTGATGACACATTGTCTATTATCCTCAGGAGGAGGAACAGCCCTGACCTGTCTGTGAGTGGTAGCATCAATAACAACATTAGATAACCATACAAATACTCCACAGGATGTATTTGTGTTTTGTTGTCAGAAAAAAAATTACCTGGTCTTCAGAGAGTAATAATTGAAAACTATTGATTCAAAATTCCAATCTTCCACATGATTAAACCTGGAAGGTCAGAACCAGGAGTGAGGCGACCTCGTCTGATCATGCTCAGAGTTCATCAGGTTTATCGGACGATAAAAGACCAACTTGTAATATTGATTAAATATCAAGATTTGCCTTTAGAAGGAAAACTGATGACTTTCATCTGGCCTGTACTTAGATTTGATCGACTTGCAGATGTATAAATGTTTGATGTTCACAATGAAAATATGTAATTGATTAATACTCACTCTGAGGTCAGAGAGTACAGCGGATGGATGGATGGATTTTTTTGAGACCAACCTGTGGTATCTTGTAACATACCTACAGTTTCTGAAAGTCAACTGAGGTTGCATTAAAATTCATCAGCAAGTATCTGATAAATGCAGAAAGTGCAGCTGTAAGTGTTTCTCACCAACACGGTTTAAACAAGTGCTGGCTTATAGCAAGAAATATGTTTTTTTGGTGCGTTGTCAACTTTACTTGGGTGACACATTTCATACACTTCAACCAGGAGTAGTACAGAAATATATTCCAAAGTTTATTTGAAGTTAATGTGAGGCTTCAGCAGTCTGAGTTGGACAAATCAAAAAGTTAAGAGTTTTTAGTTCCCTGGACAGTTTCCTTGCTGAGCTGTGGTGGAGGTGATAGTAACACAAAGAGGGAAGTTCACACCAAAGAGACTGTAACTTTGGAAGATGAGCCACATGAAATATTGTTTTTAAAAAGACTCTTTTCTGACACTGTCCTGTAAAAAAACAAACCCGTATGTGGCCCTTTATAATTTAACTTAAAATAAAGTGCAATAAATTACAATAAAACCGACAACGCCACCCTTTTGTTTTAAAAGAGGTAAGGGTGCTCTCAAATAACTAAAAACAGCTAAAAAGATTCAATACAAAGTTCAAGGAGCAACGTCAGTTCTGGCACAGTTTTTAATAAATAATTAAAAACCGGAACAAACAAATAGCCAGTCGAAGAATAAACCAATTACTGTGGTGCCACAAATAACCAGGGTTAAAATGAACCAAGTTAAAACAATGTACACAACCGAGAGAGAGATGTAGGGGGAGCAGGAGTAACCACGCCTGGGCCGATCGTCCGACACACGGGGGGGGGGGGGTTCTCCACACACGGTGCTTGTTCGTGCCCATCACAGCGCCTGTTCGTTCCTTTACTCACCGCGAAGGAGGAGATTTTACTCTCCTCCACTGCAGTCGCTGCGCGCACGGCACTGACGGCTTCCTCCCTGGGTCTAGCGATCTGGTCTGCACAGCTGTTCTCTCTCTCTCTGGACTTCTCCGCTGTCTCGTTGTGTCCCGACCTTCCTCATCCAAACTCTACGTGTAAAAAAGCTGTTCACCCCCTCTCATGCCAAACCCATTGTCCATGGAGGTACTCTCCTTCGATTGGCTGAGAACCGAGTTGTCCAATTAACCAGGTGCAAAGTCTTTGAGCTAATTTGACCCACTTCCGCTGTCTCAGTCCAGGGGCTCAATGGCAGAAATGTAAAAAAAAACACACATCAATAAAGAAGACACACAACACAATATTAATAAATTATCAAGAAAACAACTCATGCAACAACTAAATCATGCAACATAAACAAATAACTCAAAATAATCAACCCATAAGGAAATCAAAAATCAGAATTGAAAACAAACATTTCTGCCATCTGACACGTAGGTCTTCTATGCAGCAGCTTATTATGACCCATAGTTATGTTTTCATCTTCATCCATAAATAGTTCTCATTGATCTGCTGGTTCACTTATATCCGCCTCACCTCCTCCCCTGCAAAAGATACAAGCTCAAGTAGAGATGTTATCTTCTACACAGACCTCTGCAGGCAGAACTTATTCATTTTCCACACATTTTCTCCACTGTACTGACTGATTTCTCTTGTTGTGCATTATCAACATAAATTAATATCAAAATATAAATCATGGGTGCAACTGCCCAGTCCCAGTCCCCAGTGCCCAGAGTTCAGTGATTTATTTGTTGTTCCACCTGAAAGCACTGCTACACTCAGTTATTAATAAAACCAAAACCGTTATTTTTTTTTTTAAAGTGTCATACTTCCCAAACAACCCTGCATGTTGTTCTAATTTATCCCACGGGCCGCTACATGGTAATCACAAGCATTGATCTGTGCAGGGAGGTGAGTGATTGAACGCCTTTATCTTTGTTTACAACACAGGAGATGTAGTGAATAAGTCTGCAGGGGAGAGGGGAGCTTCATTTGTAGCGTCCTTGTACACACAACACATGACAAAACACACAATGATGTATGCACTGAAGAATTGTGGGTAAACAGGGGAATTCGTACGCAAACATACCTCTGGTATTGTAGGTAAAGACAGCCGCAGGAAGAGAAGTATTGAACATGCAGCGCACACACACACACACACACACACACACACACACGGCCCACAGGCAAAGGTAAATAAAGGAACAGGCAGGAAAAATGAACTTTCAGGAACTAATGTGTTTACTCATTAGTTTGAGTTGAGCTGGAGGCCAAATGAATTGAGTTTGTCTCACCTTGATCGAACATCGTGTCAGCACAATTCCCAGTGTTTGTTTAACATATTAATTAAAAGTAACATGTTTAAGTGTCTGGTTTAAATTCAGGTCTTATATCAAATGTGTGTGGAAACTCGTAAGTCAGGACCGATAAGGCGATGCACTGGAATTGCCGTTTAACAGAGTTAAAAGTCACAAAATTTCACAGCCTAAAGTCGCTGAATAGAAGGAAAGCAATGTTATTTTTGATATATTTCAATCTAGAAATGCAGTCAAGTGGCTGTTGTTACAGGTAACACCCTTGACTCTTCCCTGTGTGTCTGTAATCCCCAGAAAACCAAAACCAGGGTCATTAGCTCAAGCACTTACAGTAGATTAACTTTGTTGTAGCTCTAAAGGTTTCATGGAAGCGGCTGATGTGAGCAAAGCATGTGACTAAAACGTTGGTTTCTTTTAACCATGAGGGTAACCTTTCTCAAACCTTTACCAAGTTTTTTTTGTTGCCTGAGACATTAGGGTACTGCAGGAAATTTAAAAGCGAGCAGACCAGTCCTCTTCCTAATATACCTCTAACTTGACTTTCTGGGCCTGGCTCTGCATATTGTCATTTGGACTGAAGGATGTCCTTAATGGTCCTTCATGAGTGTTTGACTCTGCAAGTGATGGATGCTCATCGTTCCGGCTATTAGGATTTCCCAAGAACTTAGTTGTAATTTATAAACTGTAATCTGATGTCAGATCCGCCAACAGCTTCTTACCTATTGGTGCCCTTATCTTAACCGTACTCACAATATGAATCCAAAAGTGGAAAGTCTGAGTACTATGATGTTTTTAAATGTTACAAGGCCACAGTTAGTCAAAGGTTCTCTTCCTGTTCCTTGACATCCACTGATTACTTAATGATTAATAGAAACAACGACATCAGTTTGGCTGATCTGTATAATGATGCATCATGATCATCAGTCTGTCTTATGATACCCTCATAATAAGCCATACTGTGTTCTTTTTTTATGAAAGTTGCACAACACCTACTTTAAATACATTTTTCATCTCTAGGAAACCCCAAGTTAATGCTCTAAACATTTCACTTGTGAACTGAAAAGGTTCACAGAGACGGGTCAGCTATTCTTTGGGACTTGTTGAAACATTTCTGGGAGGTGCAGGAGTCCTAAGAACGAAATAACACTTCCTCATAAAACAGATTCCCGGAAAGCCCAGAACACCTCTGACTAATGTAAGTGTTGGAGTGTGAGGTATTAAATATTTCCGTCAACCTCCCGTGAACTGACTGTGACCCCTGATATTTGACTGCAGAGAAAGCAATTTCAGATAATTCACACAAAGCCTTTCTAAGTTAACCTGGGTTTAGTTGGGTCATCTGATAAATCCTAGCAGTTGCCAGCAGGATTTTGTCTTTGCTGAAACTTGTCAGCCCACAACTGTTTAAAGGTGATTTATTGGTATTTCATTGAACCTTTTGTTGATCAGTCATCTGCCGCAAGACCTTCGACATATTCAGTCAATAAGACACAAATCTGGTTAGCAATGTCTGAGAGGTTAAATGAGCTGATCTAATGCATTCTGTAGACCCTAACCTTAACCATCATAACTCAATGACTAACACTAATACAATTCTAATCTGATCCTTAAAATCAAGTATTTACCTTCAAACAGTCCCTTGATGAAGTGAGGACCTTCGAAAATGTCCTTTCAGAGCTCTCTACAGTGGTTTGAAACTGAAATGTGGTCCTCTCTGAGATAGCAATTGTAACAGCCTGGCTCTTAGCCTGCAACAAAAATACTAAATTATAAAGTAATTGATTTCTGTAAAGTCAGTCGTGTAGGGAGTGGATGAGTGAAAATGTGCTGCATGGGTGTTGTGCTGTGAATCAAAGGAAAAAACCCAAAGAAACCCCACACTGCAGAGGTTTGTGTAGTGAGGAGATTTGCCAACTTCTGACTGCTGTTGCTTACATGCTGCTGATGAAGGTCTTCATTTGGTCTGCAGCCATGAAGACAAGCACAGCAACAGCAGGGAACCAAGCAGAAGGGCCGTCACACAATACACAAAAGGATACAGATGGGCTGTAAACTGTAGGCAAGGTGAAAAAATTCACCTTCAGTCACAAGATGAACAAACCTCAAAACATAAATTATTTCAAACCTCTCAAATTATTTCCCTTATATTTAATGTTTTTCTTTTATGTGTAGTAGAAACCAATGAAGTAAAGGACATTTATTGAATATAACTGATGGAGCAGCATTATTTTCCAAACCAAATATTTACTGTTGGAGCCTGAGGTCAGGCTGCAGAGAAAGTTTGATAAGCTCCAGATCTCCCTGTGAGAGGGCGACAAAAATGATTTTAGACAGTTGTAGAAATAAATCAGAAGCAATGATCCTCTCCTCTTATACACAGAGAAGAGAGAGGTGAACCATGGGAATTTAACAAAACAGAAGATGGCTGTGTGAAGTTTATGTGAGCATATGCTGTGAAGGACTTGTATTTAGCCGCTGTATTTATAGACCTACAGGTTTTCAAAGTTGAGGCAGGTCAGCGTGTTTGTGCTTTCATGGTCTGTCAGAGTTTATCAGGGAGAACATCATGAGGGGAAGAAATCAATGACAGGAAACTGTTTATTTAACCTTGTCTGGCTCTAATCAACCTGCTGCACATGGTGGGTTTCCAATTCGACGTTCTTGTCCAATTTCCTTTTCTATTTATTTTTCTTTCTACTTTTCTGTCTTTCCTTGTTAGTTTTAGTTTAGTTTTTAGTTCATTTGGAACAAGAACCCACTCACAAACTTGGAAGCTGTGTCTCAACACTGACCTTGTACACTGAATGAAAATTATGTTCGCGATGTGTGTTTACGATTGCCACCCACCAAAATATCTGCTGGCTGCTTTGCTCACTTGACTTGAAAATTAACGTTTCATCAGTGACGATGACTCATGCTTCCTCGATCGCTGTTTCTGTTTGAAAATATCTTAATGGTTGCCAAGCAGCAACCTCCACGGCTGAAAAATGAAGCCAACACCGTATACCACACCACATAGTCTTTCCACAAATGGACATTCCCCAAAGTCTCAGCTCGACAAATGCCCCACCTCTTTGCCAATTTTTATATTAGCTGGGAATTAGGCGGAGTCCTGCACTGCCATGATGGCGATCGTGGAGCAGCTGACTGAGCTTCAAAACTACTCTTCAGAAACCTATGAGTGACGTCAAGGAGGCCACGTCCATCTTTATTTACATTTTATGGCGGTCGCTCCTCTTTTGCTACGTAACCAAGATGCCGATAGTTGAGTGTGAGAAGTGTCTTGCATTACATGTGCAATTTTTTTACCATTTTGAGTCAAAAACCATCCTGGTAATTACAGTGCACTGCACCTCAAAATAGCACTCATGAGTATGGAAGTGCGCGAAACACAGCAACTAACTCACATGTTCACATTTAGCAAAGCTGCAGATTGCCCACTAGGGGGAGCTGCTACTACTAAAGTGATAGATTCATAAAGCCTTCAGGATCAGGGTGAATGGTTTGCTCAAGTTGAAATATTTTCAACTCATGTCTTCACATGCTGCCATATAACAAATTAGCATCTGTTTGTGCAATGCTAATGTCTTTGCACTCAGGTATGTGTGTTTGCGTTTGTTTTCTGTCTGAACACACCTGTGGAGTCCTTGAACACTGATGGTGTTGTTGAGGTGTTGGTTTGATGAATGTGACAGACACATTTCCACAAACCCATATGTTCATCAGAAATACATATGCTAATACTTGTTACAAACCTTAGCTCTTCCTAACTTGAAAAATTGCTAAAGGCAATCTGTGAAGGAAATAGGACATGGCTGCGTAATAGATGTTGTGCAACACAGTTTTTGGGAAATGTTTGGATAAAGAGTGTTCCAGTGAAAGAGTCCTACAGGGCTGGGTCTGTTTTGGTGTTTTGCATCTTTGACAAAGGGTGTTGACTGAATGCTATAAGAGAGTAGGTCTTGCCTGCCTCAGAATGCTTTGCACATTTGCCTCGAGAACTTGTGTATAAACTGTTTCTCTGTGTGCACAGATCTCACACCATCTAATAAAGTCTGTCTTTTTTAATTAAATTGTAGATATTTGATCTGAAACAATAACATGGGATTCGAGTCTGGAGTTTGAAGTTCCAACCACTGCCTGAGGCCAGTTGCCTAGACTGTGGACAGGAAGTGATAACAGCTGACTATAAAGGCAAAAACAATCCATGGTGACAGGTTGTTCATCACCAACCTCTAGATTGTGTCTAAAGAAAATCAACGAGACATGGGAGAAGAGGAAGCTTCCTTATGAGCTGTGGATTTTCTCAAGGAACCTCAGAAAAAACAGTGACACAGACTTTTTTCAAGATAAATGATGATGAGAAATGAAAATAAAAGGTAGTTTGTGAAGATGGAAGCATCAAGTTTGCAGTTCAGACTTATATAGACGAAACCTTTGTATCTTCCATATTTTGGAGAGATTAATGGAAAAAAAAAAAAAAAACCTTTCTAATGCTCCACTCTTGCTCACAGCTAGGGATTCCTTATGATCATTATTAACCAGCCTACAACTATTCAAATGAAAAGCCTCAAAAGGGAGATAATTGCCTGGAAACACAGATTGCAAATAATCTTCTGCCCTTTTTGTCTGCCATTTTCCATAACTCGTTTTTCTTACAAGACTCCCCACAGTTCTCACAGGGGACATGCTGCCCCCCTATCCACAAATTTATTAGAGCAACATACACGTATTCCTACTGTTATCGAGTTGTAGCATATCGAGCTGCGACAGCTTATTATAAGGGGAGGATGGCTGATGTTCACTGCCAGAGCTCATTTATCAGCAGGATATTGATCATGTTACAAAGCTCCGTGACATGTACCATTACACCATCAGTGTCGACACGGAGGGGTCCAGGTGGATGACACGATCCTGGCTCCTAATGCAAAAAGAATTACGAAAAGAGGGGGAAAGGACAGAGAACGAGAGAGAGAGAGAAAGAGAGAGAGAAAGAGAGAAAGAGACAGAGAGAGAGAGAGAGAGAGAGAGAGCTCTCATCCCTGAGGTCCCATTTCCATTTTCCAATATTCTTCCATGACTTTAAAGAACTGAGGATTAAACATTCATTATGTTGAGTCCTGTAAGAGGAGAAACTTTTGTTCTTTGAAATGTTTTAAGCTTTACTTGTGTGTAATGTGTTTTTAATTGATTACTGCTGTTTTCATTAATCACCCCAGACTCTTCTGCTGCTGTGTTGTTCTCTGGTGAGCTTTAGAACAAGCTTTTTTTTAACTGATGAAAGTCTTTTGTCACATGACAGAGTCAGGCCTGTTGCTTAGCTGATAGTTAGTTCATATACACTATATACAAAGTTTTAAGTTAAGAATACAATATGCAGAACATTCAGAAAGCTTTCAGACCCCTTCACTTTTTTCACATTTTGTTATGTTGCAGCCTTGTGATAAAGTTGCTTAAATTAACTTTTTCCCCTTATCAATCTAAAATCAATACCCCATGACAGAGTGAAAACTGTTTTTTTTTCAAATGTACAAAGGAAGAGCTGAAATATGACATTGACATAATTATTCAGACACTTTGCTATGGCTCTTCAAATTTAGCTCAGGTTCCTCCCATTTCTCTACATCATCTTTGAGATGTTTTCTACACCTCGGTTGGAGTCCACCTGTGGTAAATTCAGCTGATTGGACATGATTGGCAAGACACAGACATGTCCTTATAAGGTCTCACAGCTGTCAAGTGTCTTTGTCATTTTCAAGAGATATAAAGATAAAAGGCAGATTTGGATGAAGTGCAGATTATGACATGCATTGTAATGCATGAAGTGCAATCATAATGTAAAGTTCGTTCATAACGCATGCCAGAGTAAAAACCAAGCCATCCACCAATTAAGGTGGAAGGAACTGCCTGCAGAGCTCAGACACAGGATTGTGTCAAGGCACAGATCTGGGATCTGCTCCAATGAAGGTTCCCAAGAGAACAGTGGCCTCCATGATTCTTAAAAGGAAGGCGTTTGGAACAACCAGGACTTCTCTCGGTTGCCTGGTCAAACTGAGCAATCCGAAGAGAGAGCCTGGTATGAGAGATGACCAAGAACCTGATGGTCGCTCTGGATGAGCTCCAGACATCCTGTATAGAGATGGAGAAACTTCCTCAAGGACGTCCAGCCCAAGGCCCAGGGGCGACCCATGCTGAGGTCACGCAAAGGTCTACGGTTGACCCTTGATTGGGATCAAATACGACAGTTCACTCACTGACTTATATTCCTGCCAATCAAATGTATATGTATTTACATACACATTACATCATTACATATAAATATGTAAATATGTCAATAATAACATGTAAATATGTGTAGAAAACACATCTCAATTTGTCAGTAGTGCAGTCGATACAATGGCTTGGCCAGTCAAAAGTCTCTCTCTCTCTCTGAATCAAACTGCTGGTGCAAGTTGATGACATTAATGCTAATTCTTTATATCTGACACTGAATGTATTTTCCCCTTAATCCTCACTAATACTGAAAAATATTTTTAGCCTCAAGGGGCTCGTCCCGAGGAGGTGCAAACACAGTCCTGACCAGAGGAACAGAGGTACCAAGAAACTAATGAGAACACGTATGGAAAAAATGTGATTAGCTATCCAATTAATTTGTTGTGAATATTTCCAGGCTGGCTGCAGGAGAGGGTCAGGAAGGGATAGCTGTAGCTAATGAAGAGAGGAGGATGAGGACGAGGAGGACAGCAGTCAACACGCTGCTGTGGAACAGCCAGTTTGGATAACTTTGTCCCCCTGTCCATAAGTCCTGATGGCTGCCCTGAGTCAGACTCTCTCCTCTCAGATCCATGGACGGGCTTGTAATGAGTTCTTTTAGCTGTAACTACTTTTTGAGTTCCCAATGATCTTCTGTGTAATTCCTGGACACTTGACAGATGACTCGGCCCATGGTCCCATTTCTGCAGTAAAGATTTTAGGAAATGCTTTGAACTCATTTTCACTCGTCAGGAATTTATTTCCACAGTGGCAGCAAAGACTCTCATAGGTTAAAGTCGGCTGATGCTTTTAGGGCTGACTCCAAAAGACACACTATAAATGGACTTGAAGTATTTTGGTAGCTTACAACATTAAGGCTACAACCAACCAACAATGCAACACCACCTGTGTGTGTGGGTTGTCTTACATTAAATGAGACTGGCATCTCCCTATAAATAGTCAATAGAGATCATTTGAGTTATTCTCAAAGTTTAGTAAGATATAACTTTAAAGTCCACTTATAACCTGATTGACATGACTGAAAACAAGAGGTCAAACCTAGTAAAAGATCAGGTCTTTACAAAAGATAAGAAGGAAAGGAGTTTGATCAACCTGTCGGATAGATAACTAACTCGGAGACTGATGCATAAGGCCGGGAACACACCGGCCTTATGTGTGTGCATAGTGGCTGCAGAACATCTTGGTTTTCATTTGGTGCCCATGTTAAGTGTGAAAGTCATGCATTAAGAGTCACTACACCCATGCTAAAAATCCAGAGATAAGAGCTATATTACATCTTTATAATTTTAATAAGTGCATGGTGTCCAGGGACATCATGTAGTTCCCAGCACAGCTTTGACCAAGCAGAGGTCTAATCAGCCAGAATAACTGGAAACACCTTTACGTTTAGAGAACTAGAACTACTTAGTTAAGGTTTGTAAACCCAAAGATTGATCTCAAGCTCCTTCCTCTGAGGTTTTGTGGTGGTTAAGCAACATCACACTACCTCTATGGCCGCATATGTAATGTCAGCTGTTATTAGTATTCATTACAGTAGTCATTAGTAAACTGAAACTTTGCTTCAGATACTCTGAACTCCACGGTGTGTGATTAAGGTTGTTCCAATTTTCAACTCAGTGGTAAAAAAAGAAAGTCAAAAGCAGCACAGAAATGAAGCATGTAAGATGATTTACCACATGTTGAGATATTTAATCAGCCGCCGTCAGCCACTGCTGTCTACCAGCTGAGGATATCCAATATGGCCGCCAGAGGCCATGTTATGCTGGCAGAAAAAGGCAATACTGTGGTTACACTGGTGTGAATAGAATTAAAAGGAAGATATTTTCAGCATGGCCTGTTCACTAAAGCATCAGCAACTTTCAGCAGGTGCACGTTTATGCAGAAAACCTCATTTTAAGTCCACCAATTACCTTGATACCAGTGAGTCAGACCTGGAATGATGGTTAATGCTGAGACCTTTGGCCCCTGGGGCCCAGAGCAGCTGCTCATCCATCAGCTGAAAATCAATTGTGGGTCAATTAGCAGCGAGACCTGTGTGTGTGGACGAGTTATATTGAGAGACAGCACATTAGTGAATCAATTTGCATCTAGAATTAAAAGGCTTGCACCGCCTCACAAACCAGGTTTCCTTCTCATGGGGTCTCAAGTGCAATTTATTGGGGGCTTTGGAACAGTCTGGTTTTGTCTGTCAGTGCAACATCTGGACATCCCGACCCAGACGAGTCAAGTAATTTTCAGGTCTGATCAATCCTTTAAATGTTGATGTTTGCAGATTGAACTGTGTGAATGCTTAACGTTTTCCAAAAAGAAATGTGTCTGATCTCACCGTCCACACACCCAGAGGATTCCTCACCTCACAATTTAAGTCCAGTGACAGCATTCAGAGCGAACATAGAAAATAGTCTTCCCTGTATGAAGCAAGGCACGACATAAGGCTGTTGAAGCTGTTGATTAACTTCTGCATGTCCAAATTACATGACAAATCTACACCTAATGTTTCCTGTAAAAGTACTCCACAGTTTTAGCATTGTACTCCTACAACATTTTCAGATTCACGAGTGACTGTGGCTGAGTCGATGCAGCAGAACGGGTGATTCACTTTATTCTTCTTGTCAAAATTAAGCCAACACAGAAGTGCCAAAAATACTTTGAATGGCCGCGTGAGGCTGGCTCCAAGAGTCAATCCCCATAGACTCCCATGTTACAATGCCCAACTTTACAGGAGAAATAAACAAGCTTACAACCTGGTACAAAAACAGTTTTGGTCTCTTTAGCTAATTTCCTTCCTCATAACAACTGTATAATGAATCACTCGTTTAAATTTTATTAAGGCTTGAAGTTACGTACAATTGAGGGCGTGCTGCTTTGAGTGACAGGCGGGTGAGTGTATGCTTGCCACAAACCAGCATGCACCGAAGTTTTGGCTCCACACACATCCACACCTCTTTGCCCATTTTTGAATTAGATAGGAGTTGGGTGGAGTCAGGCATTGCCAAAATGGCAACGGTGGTGGTATTGGTGTTGAAGCAAGACTATGCCACTGCTACATTTTTGCCTGGTGTTGACGAACTAGTTTTTCAGTAACTCTCTCTCTCTCACACACACACACACACACACACACACACACTCTATTAACAGTTGCATCAGTTCTCATGTGGACCAGAACAAATGAGATCATTTTAGGCTCTAATTTTATTAAAAGGCAAAAAGGACTCTGAGCTATGAAATGGGTGTGGTGCCAGAGTCACAGCGAGTCTTTGATCGACTCGCCGGAAGTAGCCGAGATAATCCCAGAGGAATAACGTTTTGTGCTGCCGCAGTACTGACAGGAATTCTGAGAGCCAGTGGAGATGTTGTTGTCAAGATGTTGCTGTAAGAACCACAAATATGCTGCACCACAAATATAAGTTTCATTTTCATTTATTCCCTTGAGCATCTCCCACTAGTGTATGCAGATAGTATACACAGCCACACATACATATGCAAGCTCCAGCCTCATGTTTTGAATGTTTCATGAACTTGTTCTCCCTGTTGCTTATATTGTCCCTTGTGTATTTATGGACCTTGTATTCCTATTTCTGTCTTTTATATTTTCAGCTTATTAGTAAGGACACGTCATCTAAACCAATGTAAACTGCTGTTATAAAAATGTGAAGCAAAGCATTACTGGAAAAAGAGAGAGACGAAATATAGAACTAATGTTGGATTGTAATAAACATAGTGATAATAGGATATTTACGTCAAGTCTCATCAGAGGCACATAGCTGCTAATGTCTTTCACTGTGGCTGCCCCCTTACTGCCCCTCATTGCTCAGTGTCAACAGTCAAATACTTTATGTCCTATCACCGCAAGTCACTTTAACCTTGTCTTACTACCACCACTGGCGTAGTTTACCATTTATCAAGGGTTAATAAGCTGTAATTAATGTGTTTATCAATGGTTAATAAATCAGTTATTATTGCTTTATAAAACAGTCACAAGAACAACTTTTGAGTTGCCAGGTTGTGGAAAATCCTCCAGTATATCTCTTTGGTTGTCTTTCCACCCTCTGGAAAATGGCTGTAGGACATTTGGACCACAACCCATTTATAAACTGTTTATTGAAATGTACAACAGTAGCTGTGTTATAGTATTACCATTTATCAACATAAATTAAGAGTGTGACCAGGTGTTGATCTGTGTGCAAATGTTGAAATAGTACAAATCTAGAGAGAACAACGCATTACAATGTGTAATGTTGACAGGAAAAGCCGCTGGAGCTCCCATTCTGTTGCATCAATGGTATTAATGGCTTTCTCACTTTTCTAGAGAGCCATTAGCACAGGTTATACAGTCACCGGCAATTAGAGATGTTCCATCCATTCCATTAACTGTAAATAATGGTAAGCATGTAATAGATGGATTTTGGTTCGGATGTCAAACAGTCTCCATACTGAATTTAAGATCTCACTAAAATATGAAGCGTTGTGTTGGAGGAGGATTTTCCACAATCTGGCAACGCAAAATTGTTCTTATTGATGGGTTCTAGATCTATAAAGCATAGTCAATTACATATTACCCAATAATCAAGCTATGTTTTTGTGTTTCTTTTACTGTGCTACTATATTCTTACAATACCTTCAGTCTAACTCTTGTCTAGTTTTATGTTGTCTCACACCTGTAACAGAAGTGTTTTCAGCTTGCTATATAGCAAAGCACCTCATGCATGGTGAGAGCACAATAGTCTGACAGTTACGCCTCTTATTTCACTGTCCATAGAGCAGAAGTGTGACGAAAGCTGTGGTGACAACACATGACAAGCTGTCACACTGCTTTGTTCTGACTGAGCCATTTGTTTTCCCACAGAGAGAGTGATGCTGTCCAGTCAGGCGCTGAGCGCAACTACTGCTCATCATGAGGAGTCAGCTTTAGTCTTTCTACCCACGATTAGCAGTCTAAGATCAACGCTGACACACCGTCATGTGATTTAAAGAATTTATAACAAGAACTGGTTCAGTCAGAGATGCTTGTGTAAAGAAAACAGTCATTTATAGCAAACAGTTTGTGGAAAATCTGGTGCAATCCCCCTGAAAAGAACATAACATGAACATAAAACGTTATTAAAGTCAACAATATCAAAAGCTTTAAAGCTCATAGCCATATCGTATGAAGGTAGATGTCCATGTCTTTTTTGATTATAAAGCAGGTCTAGGTTCTGTATTAATACTGTGAAAGTATTAAAGCGATCAGTCCACAGAGAAATGCACACAGCCTGTATTCAGAAACTGAGCCTTAAAATGAGCCAGCAGGACCTCTGTAACTATGTGATGTCACAACAAAGCAGTCACTGCTCTGAGCCATGCCACAAGCCAGACCCGGACCTGGACCCACCATCCAGCCTTGCAGGATTTGGTTTCTCTGAGTGTTTACCTGAAATCTGCCATATTTTTTATTAGATCACTCACTGACCTGTTGTTACTAGAGCTCCAGAGAGAAGCCTGAGAGTGGAGATGTAAAACTACATTGAGATGGTTTTTGGTTCTTAAAACCACAAATATATCTTCCTATGGATCAACACTTCAAATATAACACAGGAAAAGTGTAAAATATGGGATCTTTAAGTCATGAAGAGGAGGCTTTGGGTGTGGAAAAAGTGTAGCAGCAACCAGCTTTTGAAGGTATTGTCAAAGTATTGGAAGTGACAGGTTATAAAGGCCACCCTCTGCACCTGTATGAATATGATTGGTTGTTACAAGACAGCTGGTCACTGATGGCGATGCATGAATGAAGCTAAATCAAACGTGACTCCAGTGCTCAGCCCGAACTGACTCTATCAGTAAGTTTGTTTTTCATCTGAGAGTTAGACAAATGTTTTGCCTCTGGAAACTCAGCTGGAATCTGATTGGATGAGCTTTGACATCTCAGCAATTAAGGTAAATCAACTCAGCAGGAAACTTGGAAAACAACAAATAAACCAGACATAGAGTGATTCAGCTATTAATCGTGTTTTGACAGCCTTGTGTGCAAAGTTTTATAACTTGTAGTGAGGAATATTTTGGCCTTTTGATGATATTCAGGTTTACCCAGGAGCTATAATGAATCACCTGCTATCAAATTATGCAAAACAACTCAGCGGTGGTTTTAATAATGGCTTTAATGGTCCTAAAATGTCATTTCATCTTATGTTTTATTGGCACAAAGCCTCTCTATAATAGAAAGAACTTGACATCTTAATCTACTCTAGTATATTATTTGAAAGATTTAGAGTCATTTTTGAAATCACTGTGTCCTCCAGTGAATATAACACATGCCAGATATTATATCTATTATATTTTATATGAAGCCCTAAAGGTCAAAACATTAACACTGATG
The DNA here is from genome assembly GCF_021018895.1 of Seriola aureovittata. Classification (NCBI taxonomy): domain Eukaryota; kingdom Metazoa; phylum Chordata; class Actinopteri; order Carangiformes; family Carangidae; genus Seriola; species Seriola aureovittata. The sequence goes on from NC_079372.1 coordinate 25,759,142, forward strand.
GATCCAATAATAGTTAGGAAAGATTTTTACTGCAGAGTAGAAAGTACTTTCTTTCTGCTTTGATTTCAAGGCTGAAGTTTTTACCCATGTCACTTTTTATGAAGTCACGTTGTGCTGCGGGAAACTCCTACTGAGATGTTCATATTTAAAACCTACAAAGAACCCGAAAGAGGAGTGAAAATCAAAAGTGATGGCTTGACTTCTCTCATGTTTTAATCTCTTAGTCTCAACTCAGCTTCCTCTGATATGTGATGTAGCTGCTCATTTGTGAGAGGATGGCCCTGTGACATTTCACACATATCAAAGAAACTGAATATATATATATATATATATATATATATATATGTAGGCTCTGAGCCTCTCTTCTGATTGGCTCACCAACCTGTTGTTACTACAGCTTCAGAGAGAAGCCTGAGAGAGGAGATGTAAAACTACATTGAAATGGTTTTTGGTTCTTAAAACCACAAATATATCTTCTTATGGATCAACACTTCAAATAAAACCACAGGAAAAGTGTTAGATTTAAGAGAAAAGCGACAACATTTGAAATCCATTTAAAAGGTTTATGTTCACCTGACAGGGACCTCTAGTGATTCATCTGTCGGGACCAAAGGTGGTGGTAGTGTGACGGTGTAATAAGTGTCACAAAACTTTGCTGACCCAACCATGCACCAACATCCTCCTCCTTACAAAGCATGTACGTGGGACCACCTGTTGGTCAATGTTGGTGTCTTTTGACCATGATCATCCGGTTTAACTGTAAAAAATATATAGATTAAATGATTTATGATCCCATTTTCAGCCTGGACTAGTGTTTTCATGTGTTCCTTTGACGCTGCTTATGGCTTCAACAACCTTCACCGGTAAAGTAGGGCAGCATTTAGCCTGAGGGGCGAAAATCAGGGCAAAAGAAAAGGCTGTGAAGGACTCTCTGCTGATTGTTAACCTCACTGCTTTGAGCGCAGCTACAAATGCGATTTATGAGCATGTCTTTTTAACCACTTAGATATTCTCTTGTTTGGACAGTGGTGTTTATCATGGTCTAACCATAACCAGGAAAGTTTTTGTGCCTAAACATGACCGAATCCCAACCACAACCGAGACAACATTCTTATGGATCATTTGTGCTGTTCCTACCTGAATGAAATGACCCAGACGCATCCAAACAGCAGCCATGATAAGAGCTAGACCCATTCTCTAAATGATCAGGAAAGGAGCTTCAATGCTTCCTATCTTATCTCCTGGTCACATCTTTCCTTTGCCGCAGACGGGGAACCATTGGCAGAAAACCCAGGAAGCAACTGGCTCATGGCGGAACCATGACACCTCAAACATTCAAAACCAACAAGGTTTTGAATGTTTGAGGTGTATCTCGCCGATGACGTTCATATTGACAAGACTTATATTGGTAGATATATTTCTTCTTTGAGTTTCAACGGTTTGTTAAATCAAACTTAAAAATTTAGCTTTTTTTTTTTGACACAATGACATCAATGTGGGTCAAGCAGAAGCAGACTATAGTCAAACTAGAGAAGATATTCTTACATTTGCCACTAGCTTTTGCTTAAAGTTTCTGCAGCCAGACCAAGAAGCTAGCAATTAATTTCTTGAATTCAGGTGAATAAAGCAAAGTAGTTTCATGCTGCCAAAATGGACAATGTGACATGAATGGTTTTCTGGAACCTTGTAGTGATGTTTCTGTAAAGCACACTACATTTCAAGAACTTTTTTACTTTTTTATTTTTATGAAATCTTAGTATGAAAAAAACTACCAGGAATATTTTTCAGCCTGTCAGTGAATGTTTAGATCATAACATAAAATACCATCTCTCCAAGCCTCTGCACTAAATAACCATTCAAGCAAGGCATCGTACATACTGAATGAAGCATGAATCTGTAACTGCTCTTGAGTCAGATTCACTGAGAATAGACTGGAATTAGAATCTATGCTAATAAGAAATTTAGAAAAAAGTTTCACAGCAAACTTTTTACCTTCTGACTGTTTTAAAATGTAAAAACGAAGAATCACATTATGCAAAAATTAAGTAAGAGTTCTTCACACTGCAGCTGCTGAGATGCTGTTATTGGAATTCACAGTGACTTGAGATAAGAGACCAAAACTATCGTATCTTCTAATGTGCAGCAATTTGTCCTGGAATTTATTTCTGAATAATTTAACATTTATGAATCACCATAATTGCAGAAGACATCATTACCATAATACATGCAGGGGCAAAAAATACATCTCCAACCAAGAAAGTAAAAGAACAAAATGAGGCCAATCTTTCCAGATATCACAGCTGTAAATATAAAGTAGGAAGCTGCAGGGGACACTGCTCGGTGCCTCTGCCCATTCATCACACACAATATCAACACGATGCCCAGACTTGGTGTAAAACCTGGGGAATAGTGAATGCTGTTTTTATATCAATGTGGGATGGTCCTCCTTACCGGGCAGAAGGAAGATGTCATTGTTGTTGTTGTCACATGATAATTATCGTAACCATGACGATGAAGGTTCTTTAACTTTACAGAAGTACTTATTTTACCCCACCCTTGATCTTTTCCTAAATCTAAGCATATCTTTTTGTGCCTAAACCTAATCACACTGCGAGCACTGAATAAGCTTTACATTTTGTAACCAGGACAACAAAGGTTTTTTAATTTCTGTTTTTTTTTTTTTTTTTGTTTATGGACCAATATAAAAATGCACTTATAGTCTGTCAACCTGTTTCTTCAGCCAACAATAATTTGCTGATGAGATCAATCAGTCTTCTTAAAACTCCCTATGTTAATTCCAACCATTAATATATTGTTAAAATATAAAATTTAAGACTAAGATTACATGTGCTGTTGATGGTGACCAAAATATTCTTGTCTCTCACATTGGGTGCATATCATAAACTGATTTGTTTTTGCATCTGAAAAGCTCTAGTTATTTTTTTGTCAGGGTGCAACATATTTTTCTTGTGATATTGAAAAATTTACCTCGGCAACATGCAATACTTTAGAATAATGGACTCGGGTACAGAAACCCTTCTACATTATCTAGTGCCATTATTCCCTGCATCACAACGCCCTCAAATGCCTGCACAAACACCAAAAATACATATGGATGATATGTATTCACTTAGGCATAAATTGGGCTTTCCACTGATTAACCAAAATTTGATTTGACGTACTCACTGGTTGCTAGGTACTAGAGATAACTTATTCATATAGCTGATGTATTGTTATTGGGTATTTTAAGTTTTGAGGTGTATGTATGAATGTTCATTCATCTCTCATTATGTCCAACTCTTTTGGTCTGATTGATTCATGTGTGTTTGTGCGTCTTTGTCACCAGGCAGAGCAATCAACTGTGCATTTTGTCTCCTTAGTGGACTCACGCTGTTTCGAAGCACAGCTGATAGGTACAGATTGACTGCATTCATCAAAGAACCGAGAAAGCAGGACAAGAAGAAAAAAAAAAAAACATAGCAAAGAAAATCAGGAGAGAAGGCTTTCAGATTTCTCCATGCATGTTAACCGCAGTCGGTTCAGTCTTGCTGCATAATGTTTCGTCCTTTATTTTACCCTTCCATTTGATTGTGCACAGGCTCATCTTTCCAGCTATTTCTCATGTGGCTTGTTACCTTTCACTTTTTTTACTTTATGACCCCTTCACTTCCTTGTCTTTTGCTTCTTCTGTTCTCACCTGTTCTGTCTCTCTTCTGTCTGATGAAACGACTGTGTATTTAAGAAGACATTTAAAAGATTAAAAGATTTCATGGCATTCAGTTAACCCAGTTATTATGTTCTTAAAGTCCAATTTCCAATTTTCTCCGCAAACAACAAGCTGCCTTCTCACATCAGACAAACACAACATATAACTCATAATTATCTGATAATCTAATTTCAGGTTTAAGATTCCACCCGTCACTTTAAAGTTTTAGTTTTGTGGTGCAGGTTCTTGTCATGGGTGGGAAGCCAGTGAGGGATCATGTCTTCGTTTTAGCATGTATCATTTTCTACTTGTTGGTCAGTGGATGGATTTGTAGGGTCAACAGGTGATAGTTTTGCATTGTACCTGCCCTTCTTCCACCCTCAATGTGAAGCTCCTCACTTACAAGGGCCTTGTAAGGTCAATAAGTGAACTGGAAAGTTGGCAGCAATTGAAGTGCAGATTGGCCGTTCAATTTCAGAAAAAAATGTCTGGATTTACCTGAAAATTGCTGTGAATTATATGGTCTCATGGGGATGAATCCTAATGCATCTGGTGACTGCCTGACTTTTTCTCTGATGCCACCATCAGGCCAAAAAATTCTGCTTGTTCAATTTTGATATTTCTTATATACAAGAAAATTCCCATGGGATTAACTGAGTGTTACAAACCCAAGTTGGTCAAGGGGAAAGGGGGGTAACAAACCCTAGATGAGGGACTTGAGGAGCCATTTTGTTCAGTATCTCTGGCTTTTATTGTCATACCGCGAAAACACAATGTTTCTTCAGGGAGAGCCACAGCCAAAATAACAGACATAATAACCCTCACCAGAAACAAAACCACAATGTGAAGCAGCACAGAAACACTTTGCTTCACCTATGGGGGGAATGCAACATGAGCACATTCTCACAAGCATTTATTGGTTGAGCCTCTAATCATCATCAGTGCACTTTTGTATTTCGAGGAGTCATGAACATTGCAAGCAGGGCTTCTCCTCTTCTTTCTTCTTCTACTTCTTCTTTTTTTTATACTAAACTCATCGTGTCTCCTCTGGTCTCATCGCTATCTACCTGTCAATCAGTCAAATCATGTTAATCCCTCTGAGCTCCCTGTGCATCAGACTAATCCCTCGGTTCTGGCAGCCTTATGGCAGTGCTGAGTTATGACCTGATTGACCGTTTCCATGTAGAATTTAATTAAAATGGCCTAGCACACTCATACACACTGGGAGTATACAATGTGCATGCTAACACGGCGCCGCAGACAGCCACATAGCAGAATGCACAATACACAGTGGAGCATATGCATTCTGGACATACCCACAGTCAGTCGTATGAATCTGTATGTCCTTGACTTTATAGGATTTGGTTTGGAATACAAAGTGCTTTTCTGAAGTGTGCAGCCGGAGCCACACTTTTAACCCGAACCACTGCTGTGTGCTGTTATATTACCGGTGAGGATTACATGTCCTCACAAGGGCAGGGTAATAATGGAATCTGTCAGAAATGAGGCACACAACTTCTCCCAGATGCAATGTAAGAATGGATTAAGTTGAACTTGTAGCAAAGAGGTTAATCTCTTAAAGCCTCTGTAAGTAAACGCATTAGTTTGTCTTTTTTTTTTCTTTTTGTTCCTTCATTTGAGACGATTCTTCTAAAAGAAAATCACAGAGAATAAAACCAAATAATAGAAAAGGTCAAAGAACCTGAACATAGTGGAAGAGTAGAACAGCATGAATAAAAAACATATCATATATCAACATTATGCAATAGGATCTGACAATAACTGAACAGAGACGATATGTAAAAACAATAATCAAACATAACCAAAGCTTAAGAAGTTTTAAGAAGATATTTAAAGGAGGTTAAAAGTTTCAGCGTCTGATTTCAGGCGGGAGAAAGTTCCAGAGTGTGGGGGCTCTAATAGCGAATGCCCACTCACCCTTAGTCACAAACCTTGACCTTGCGGTGACCATAGGCCTCCTTCCGCAAATCTCAATTCTCCGTTGGGTACATATCATGTCAATAAATGAGAGATGTAATTCGGGGCATGGCCATTTAAAGCCTTAAAAGTCAATTTTAAAAATCAATCTGAAATCTAAAAGGGAGCCTTTGTAAGGAGTCAAGCACCGGAGTAATGTGATTGTACCCATTAATTCCAGAAATAAGACGAGCAGTAGCATTTTGTACTAGCCAAGGACGGCGGATGGAGTCCGTGCATGGGTTTTGCATATTCAACAAGCTATTCCTGAAAAACCTGGAATGAAAATGAAATAGGTTTTGCTGGAAGCTTGGTGATGCATTGACTAGTCATAGGGCTAGTTGGTGAGCTGGTAGAGCTGTGGCTAGTGCTCGTTGGTCATTCTCTCTGCTGTTCTGTTTACTTCGCCCCCTGGCATTTTGTTCACCATCACACACCATTTCATTTAATAAAAAGACATGGCAAAAGAGAAAATAAAGCTCTTTTGGCTCCACAATTGCTCCTTTGTGGAGCCGTTTATTTTCCAACAGAGGAGGGTGAATAAAAGTGAATGATGCTTCACAGCTAATAAGCTACAATAGCTTTTTTCTCTGTCCCCTCAACGCTCAAAAAGTGAAAGAAAAAAACGATTTGACCTGGTCGTTCCAGAGCCGGCGAGTCCTGGCAACTAAAGCCCTGTCCCCTGAAGGTCTTTACTCTATTTGTTGGAACATCTATCATATTTCCTGTCTGAGCTGATGCAGCGCACAAGCTGGTAGGGAGACGTTAGTCAGTGATGAAATGTAGTTTATTTTATTTTCATTTAATTATTTCAAGACAGAGCAAGCGAGCGACTAGGTCTTAACAAACTTCATTTTGAGTTTTGAATAAGCTCTTAGGAGGTTTTCAGAGGACTGACCGTTAAAACTGACAAACAAGATGCAAGAGGCTCCGAAGTTAAGCATTTTATTAGATTTAGTCACAGTTTGATTTGGTTTAGTGGAAAATTGATGTGGAAAAATGGTTCAACAATGATCAAGGTTAGGGAAATGAATGTGGTCACAGAGGGTTCCTTGTGTGTATGGTAATACAAGAGTGTGTGTGTGTGTGTGAGTATGTTTGTGTGTGTTTGTTCATACATAGTTAATGTTCGCTGTGTGCATTTCTGTGTGCCTTTATATGTTTTTAAGTGTCGATGCATGTCAGTTTGTCAGTGTTTGTGCATTCAGGCAGGCATACCCCCATGTCCCGCAGTTTGTGTGGGTGTGTGTGTGTGTGTGTGTGTGTGTGTGTATATATGAGCGTCCAGGTGTGTGTGTAAGCACTCGTGTGAGCACATATCCGCCTCCATGAGGAAGATAAAGTGGCGCCAGGCCTGCCTGCATTCACGGGGAACAAAAGGAGAATTTTATGTCCTGCTTCACTCCATCTCCCGTCTTTTCCGTTGCGTTTACTCTTAAAAAGAAAGGAAATGAATTCCAGACACACTGACTGAGGGACAGATAAACACATCCATCTAATTACGAAATGGAACCACTGATTTATTTTTCGTGTGGAGACACATTGGGTGTTGGGATGAAAGGAAAACTACCTCCTCTCCTGACTGTGACTCTCCTCTTTGTAGCATGTTTTTGGTCTCAAGAGCCAAATGCAGAGAGAGAAACAGGTAGGGAGACAATCTGCTCTGTAGTGGTGTTAAAGAGACATCTTATTATGTTGTTATTATGTTTTGAATGAATCAGCCTTTTCAATTCTTTTTTTATGAGTAAGAATTTGTGAATTTTCACCTCCACCAACCAGCGAAGCTGCAGGAAATATGGTCACAGTCTCTCCTTCCTGAGTTACAGCACTGAATAATGGACAGAAGTGTTTTTGCAAAACACTATGATGTCACAGTGAAGTTGACCTTTGACAATTTGGATATAAAATGTCATCACCTCATTTTATCCATTGTTTCATAATTAGTGTATGAATTCATGAGTTGTGGCCAAAAACATGTTTTGTGATGTCACAGTGACCTTGACCTTTAACCTTTTCCCACCAAATCTAATCAGTTCATCTTTGAGTCCAAGTTAATGGTTCTGACAAATTTGAAGGTGTTACTGAGTGTTACTGTATTGTGTTCACAACATAATGCCTCTGGCTCTGGCTGTCGCAGGTGTAGAGGTATAAAAACCACTCAACAAGAATGAAAATAAATCTATACCAAACAACAAAATTATTACAGTAGACATTAGAGGAAATTAAAATTGTGACTTTGAAACCAAAACAGTGAGCTGAAAGATGCTAAAATGCTCCATGGCGCTGCAGGAACTGCAGAGTCAGAATGATGACTTTCTGCTGGGGTCACCTTTCATACTACATTTCATCATTTGATCCATTGTTAATATAAAAATATTGACTAGTGTAGCTTGAACAAATTGACAATTGAAGAACTAGTTTAAAGGGAATTAATATGAGCAAGTTCCTGTCCATCTTGCCTGTAATCTTTTTGTATAAAGCTATTTCTCAACAAGTCCTCCAACCTAAACCATAAATAACAGTTGCTTGCCTTCCAAAAGTAATTTAGTAACTACGTTTAATAATCCCAGCAACTCTGTTAATTTGAGATTTGTTCAATGATAAATTCATCTCAGAAAACTAATGGCCAGAGAAGAATTTTCATGGTCCCCCAGAGAATGGATCCTAAAAAGGTTTTGGACCAAACTCATCAGGAATCATCATGTGGGGAACACAAATGAAGCTCAGCGTAAATTCAATCTTTACGTCTCACTCATTCTCAATTCTCTCTCGCTCTCTCCCTCTTCTCACCCCACTTCTTGTAATCAGCTGACTTCAGGTGTTTTCCAATCAGATTTCACCACGATCTCAAACAGCCAATCACGTTGTCACTATCAAACTTTAAAATCTGTTCTGCTCTCCTCTGCTGTCAGCTGTCATTTCAGTGCGTATTGCTGCGACCCTCCTCCACCCCATCCTCCTCCAATCTTCATACCCAGTTCCATCAGAGTCCACTCCATATCACATCACATCCAGATCTCCAGCATTATCTTCTCACCATCACCACCACCTATACTTAACAATTTACTCCACAAATTATTGTCTGATTGCGCTAAAATTTGGCGCTAAAAGTCCAACAACCTTTTCTTTTAGGTAGCAATATCTTGTCATATTATTGTTGTTGAAAATAAGACCTGGTCCCTGTGATTCAAAGTTTTGGACATTTTTTTCTCTATTTGCTCAATGGCTTGAACAGTTTTCATTCACCAAAAAATTGCCCAGACATAGTGGGTGTTATTTATAGCTGGAAGGTTCAGTGATTTGTGTCTATGATTGTGTGTGGGGGTGCTGAGCATTTATGTGATAATTACCTGCCTAATAGCCTCTGTGTGTGCATGTCTGAGTGTGTGTCTCCTGAAGAGAATTACACAGTATGTGGGCTAATTCATGCCACTGTTGGCTGTGATTCTAACTCTGAACTGCTTCAGTTTGAACTCTTTAAGGAACAGTTGAATATTTAGACAAACAGGTCATCATTCAACAAATGGAGTAGCTGCACAGAAGTACCACTGACATTTTTACATCACTGTTTGTAAACAGATTGAAGCAAGTATCATGTAATGAGTTGTATATGTGCTGGCAGACAAATTTATGAAAGCTGTTTCCCCCTGACTTCATGCTGGACTAAACTAATTACCTCCTGGCTGTAACTCCATACTTAACACAGACATGAGATTGGCATCAATCTTCAACACACACACACACACACACACACACACACACACACACACACACACACACACACACACACACACACACACACAAAAGCAAATTTACTTAACCCCAGTACTTAACCCTGTAATGTTGAGGTAAGACCTGAAGATCAGCTGATTAGACCTCACTGACTTTATTAAGTGACTCAAGATTATCATTTAAAGCAGCCAAACTTTTCCAACTCATGGCCCACTTGAAAATCTCAAAAATGTTTGTGGCCCACATCTGACCCCATAACAATACAAGTTTACAATTAAGTCAGGCGGCAAAGTGGTTTGGCCGGCGACATCATGAAAGTTCCTGTCATCGGCTTATTACAGTGATAGGCCTTAATACGGAAAAAAACCCAACAAGCTTTTAAGCATTGTTAATGCTGTTAAAGGTCATTGACCTTTAAGAGGTTTAAAAACATTATTTAGATTTTTTATTTATTTTTATAATTACATCTTTTCGGCTCACTTGCATTACTTTCGAGAGGCCACCAGAGGGTCACGGCCCACAGGTTGGGAACCACTGGTTTAAAGAAAAATTCTTATTGTTAGAACAGAATGTGGTAAAGCACTTCCAGGTATAGTTACATAAAGCTGATTTAGTTACATTCAGTCTTTGGTTCTCGCAAGTCCACTCATTTTTTTTTTACCACTTTTCCACAGCTTGACCTGTTACTGAGTGAGTGAGTGTGAATGTAAGTGTGTTTGTGTATTTGTCACTGAAGTAGAAGTGCTGGGCAGCTGCCCAAACAGGTAGGTGTAAACCTCAGTTCCTGAGATTAAGGTCAACTGTTTCCGTGGCGACTGCCACCGGCAGTGCATTCATCCGTGAGAGTTGATTAGAAACAGTAACCAAGCAAGGACCCAGTTTACCTCTGCACTGCTGAGAAAACAAACATATGGGAGGGAAAGCCTGTTGATTGGAGGCCTTGAAAGAGTCACCTGCAGGTCCACTTACTAATCAAGTGATAAATTTATGTGGAATGATCACAACGTCCTAATGTAATCCTCGTCCTGCTCATCCTGCTTATTTGTCCACTGCACTCAACAAGGTTAACAGTTCACTCTGGTCGCCGTTCCATTTTATTTCTATTTTCAGTAGCACCAGCACTTAAATACTTTCAGTTCTGATTCACTTTTGATGGCTTCATACTTCTGCACCTCTGGGCCTTTGCTCTCCACTAACATGTAATATACTTCGATGTTTATGTATTAACAAGAGATTTTTTTTTCAAATCAGATTTCTCTTTTTATTGTTTCACTCTGAATATTCCAAGTAAAACATCCTTGAAACTGTTGAATTCTTACAAAAGACAAACATTTTCTCCTGGGGTAAACAGAGCTGAGCCGTTGGATGCTGTTTGACCATTTTCTTTTTTTTTTTTTATTTCTATTTCGAAAAAAAAATCTTAATTTACCCACAATTGGTGTAAATTAAGTCTGGTTTAAGGTAGTCAAGAACTAAACTGCTTTGTGCAACAGATGAATTTAGCCATTCAGCCATAGTCAAAGTCTGTCTTTGTGAAACCGGCTCCAGGTCCTTCAACCGAAATGACTGTATATGTTGTGTGACCCTACCCTCTAATACGACTCATAGTAGTGCTTGTATTCTGCAGATAAACTGTCAAAAATCACAATAGGAAAATAAATAACAAACCATTTATGGTATGACAGTGCTATGGTAAAGGTTTTGTTAGGTATTGGCACAAAGACAACTCTGTAAGGTTTAGCGAAAGATCCTGGGTTTGGTTAAGATAAATTGGTTGGAGGATGATTTTCACCATGGTTGAAATAATCATCACGTGGTTACGATGGTGCTCATGGTTAAGAGAAATAGGACATGAAAAGTGCAATGGTTTGTTGACTTTGTCTCAATATTTCCTCCCGTCATTTGTACTACGGCCTCTAAAAGGCTCTGTCACTTGAATGTAAACAAGAGGTTTTGGGACATTTAATAAAAAAACTGATGCTGTGTCACACAACTGCTAAAATGTCTCTATGGGATGTAATAAGACATAACCAACCTATGGGGTTGTTTTTTTTTTAGGGGAAGACATTGGTCTCTATGAACATGCTTCACAATCCTTTTTCTGTGTTTCAGAGTTTTAATGGAAGTAGAGTTCTGAATGAAAGTCGCATTGGGGGAGATTGTTTTTCGGTATTTGAAAAGTCTTTTAGTCATCACTGTCATCACAAACTGTCTGTGCCATCTGTCAGATGCACGCACACACACACACACACACACACACACACACACACACACACACACACACACACACACACGGGTTACCCTCATCTTATTCCTGGCTGACCATGGCAGACACTCTGTGCCATCTGCCAGTCGCCGACCTTCTGAGTAATGCGAATGAGTGTTTGTTCATGTGTATGAAAAATTTGCACAGATAAATACACTTATGTGTGAATAGGAAAAAGTGTGTGACTTTGCGTGTTTGTTAGTGTGAATGGAAAAGCTACAAGGTGGGAAGAACAGGGTGACATGTTTGGCCCGAACAAAAAACGTTCAGACACACCAGTTTTTTCCGATCGTCCTCTTCCTCCCTTCACTCTGTCTCACAAATTAAACACACGAACAAGGTTCATTCAACATTTCAACATCTTCCACTTGTCAGTCTTTACTTACCGTGCTTCTTCCAACCTTCCTTCCCTCCCAAACTCTCTTTCTTGAGGTCTTTAAACCTTTTTTGCTTCTTTCTCCTAAACCTTCTCTGCTTTCTTTCTTTTCTGCTTCCTTCTTTTTCCATTTGATTGAACCACATGCCGTCTTTGCTTATTTTTCTTCTTCTGTGGTGAATATGAAGCTGCCAATTAACAGTATTTTCAAATGATTGCTATTATTCTAAACTGATCACTGTTTTTATGGTCAAACTATATATTAAGTGAATTGCTGATGGATGTGTATTTTGTCTGAACTTGCTGTGAACTTAGAGAACCGTTATGTTACAGTAAGTGCTTCTGAAGCATGGAGCTGGTTCTCCTCATCTCACAGAGTTTCTTATGCACTGCAGTTGGTGTGGTGGAGTATAATTGGCTGCCAATCATCTGCTCTTTAAGAATCATCCTTGCAATACTGCAATAATTACCTTAGACCTAAATGAGGTCTAAGACACATAAAATATCATTCACATATATATTATAGGTATCGATGATTAATAAGTTAATGAATTCAAACATTGGTCAAAATTTGACCCAAAACTCTAAAGGTGTAAATCCTTTTCTAACACATTAGGAGGGTTATAGTGGGGACAGGCGATCAAATAACACAGGCAGACATTCATTCAGTGACACACAGTACGTAGTATGTATGTGGATGCAGGAGCAGCTCAGCTCAGTTTTTCTGTGGGCAAAGACACACACTTAAGATTTCTCAGCAGAGTTCAAACCATATTAGGGTTTTAATATTCTGTGTGTCTATTAATGTTCAGTTAATTTTTTCCAGAGAGAGCTGAGAGAGGTGATAGCTTCAGGGAGAAACTTTGAAGACAGAGAGGCAGGAAGTGAAATGGTCCTGGAGGTGCGTTGGTTCCTTTTATTCTCTTGCCTCTCCGCCTCCTCTTTTGTCACAAGTTAGCTGTGTCTGTGGTCTGTGTGTGTGCGCTTGTCAGATGTGGAGGCTTGTGTACTTGTGAGGACCGGTTGGAGTTTCATACAGTGAGAGTGAGAACTCTTCTGCACAGTGACACATCTTGTCTAATCCTCAGTGTACAAGCTTGAAATTTTGATCTGCACCTGAGCTCGAATTAAAAAAAACTTTATGTGTGAACCAGGCCTAAAGCCAAGGACAATATTTGAAGCCTTTTTACTCTTTTTCTCTCTGATGCAGTTCGGTCTGCTACAGGTTTTCAGCCCATCCATCATGAAGCTGCAAATGTAGCATAGCTCTCACTTTAGTTAAAGTGATAGTATGAGTTATTTGTTGGGGGTTGTATGAGGTCCTTATCTATAGTCAGTGTATCACCTGCAGTAGATTCAGATCAGCATGCTCCCAGTTTAGAGAAGCAGCAGGAGAACTGGCACAGACGCTGAGTGATGAGCTGCTGTGGAGGAAGCCATCGGTAAAAATGTATTTTAAAATCCTTTTTTTAATTGCAGAAAAAGCTCATGTCAGTTGAAGTGTATGCTTCATTTTGAAGAATTTCCCCTCTTTATCTTGCCGACCCCAACTATCACTTTAACGCGCAGGCAAAGTCTTCATTTTTTTCTCCTGCTTTAAAAATGAATGATAAATGAAGCACTTACCTTACAAACACATTTTCTGAACATTTACAGACCACATAAGTTTTAGAGAACAAAGCCAGAGAGATGTGAGACACAGTTTCACTTATTTCATTATCTAGTTACATAAATGTTATACAAGTATGAGTCTGAGGAGGGAACAGGATTTGTTTCTTGCCATCTGCATAATAGCCTAAGAAAAAGACCTCCCAGTTTAATGGCATGTTAACAGAATGTGTGTGTGTGTGTATATATATATATATATACATAACGTACAGTATGTATATATGTGTGGGTGTTTTATCACAGGCATGGTTGGGACATTTCAGACATTTTCATTTCAGAGTACAGCGACAACCAAGGGTACAAAGCCTGGCTTTGAATGCTGTGATTGCTATGTGAGGACAGTGTGTTTGTGTGTATACACACACACACACACACACACACACACACACACACACACACACACACACACACACACACACACACACACACACACACACACACACACACACACACACACACTTTTGTTAGTCATGCTGTAGCCACATTAACCTGTTTTGAAGCAGTTTAATAATTTACCCTAACTTTAACCAACCTACCCAAAAAAAAGTGCTGTGGGCTTCAAACAATGTTTTTGTCAGCAGGAATTAAAACACGAGAAACAAACACCAGTGATGCCTTGAAGGACAGACGGTCCATTTGTGCGTGTTGTTATTCCCAGTTGTACAATTCATTGCGTCTTCCATCCCTCTTTGATGGCTGACTTTTCAGCCCACCAGTCGAGTTTTAAATACTATTTTTGCCTTCAGTCGTTGACAGACAACGTGCTGAGAGTGCACCGAGATCTTAGAGCTGCAGGGAATAAATGTGAGTCAATACAATGTCCTTCACATGACAATTACGTGTGTGTATGTGTGTGTGTGTGTGTGTGTGTGTGTGTGTGAGCGTGAGAGTGAGTGAGAGAGTGAGAGAGAGAGAGAGAGAGAGAATGACAATGAGAGCCTGCAGTCCTGACAGCCAAAGAGGCAAAACCCGGGAACACTGACAGTTTTGGTTTATGTCTTTTCATGGGGGGAGTGGGTGGGTATTATTGCTTGCTATACATGCGTGGTTTATATTAATATATATATATATATATATATATATATATATATATATATATATATATATATCTCAAAATAATTATCAGGCTTTCAACACATATTTGCTTTGCTTTGTTGAAACAATAGAAGCTGTGTTGTGCTGAAATGAAGTACATGCTGCTACCTGCGAGACTTTTGAAGCAGCAGCAGAGACTGTGTGGTGAGTTTCTGGCTTTTTATGTGATAAACAAGCATGTAAGAACAAGACTGTTTTTATATCTGTTGACGGCACAGAAACTCCTGAATGATTCATGAGCACTGTTGCCTTAGCAGTACAGTTATCCAGGCTCATATCAGGGGTGGGACTCAGAGCCAGATAAAGAGAAGAAAACCTGAGGCTGACACCTGTTTACTGGCTGTGTGACTGACACTTAGAGGAGAGAAAAAGCTGATACTGCACCGTTACCGTTAGTGTGCTATTAAAATACGTTTTAAGTCAAGCATTTGATAGCACAAACCAAGGTCTTTTCTTTTCAGTATGGTGACAGCAATACAACTGCAGGAGAGTTGCAACAAGACAGCAGTTCTCCGAAGACAAGTTGTCACGACAGTACTTGTGTAAATACTTTATCAGCAGTACGTGGAGACTGAGACATGACATCCTGTTTTCTACCGATGACAAAACTTGAGGAAAGTTCTGTAAGTAGTGTTAACGTCCTTTAACACTCCTGAACACTTTGTGTCACGTTTGAAGGATAGTCGGACCTGAATGCAGACAACAAAAGGGGGATTGGTGGGAAAAGTGATTCCAAAAAAAAGAATCGGAAAATTGGGTTGGAACAAAAAAATGAAAATCCAAAAAACACAAGGAACACTGGAGCAAGACAGATTGGAAACTTTACAGAGGAAAACTGGAGAACAAACTGGATTTCCACAGGATGACAACAGTAGGACAACAATATCACATCAACAATAACAAGAGACTAAATACACACCAGGGAGGCAACGGTGGTTGAACACGGCTGAAACGCATCAGGGCGGGGAGGACAATCAACGGGGAGAAAAAACACAAGACAAAGACAGAGAGTAAAAACACAGTGGACAAACAAGGAACTCTTCTACGAAATAAAACAGGGAGCGAATCAAAAATAAATAGCAAATAAAAAGTGTCCATCAGGACAAACTTGACACTTATGAACTGGAAATAAATCCCAGACAAATAACCTAGTCCAGTTGATACTATGACCTGGACAAATGAGAATATACACAGGCTTATTGCTCCTCTGTTTTGTTTCATGTCATGTACTCTATCATTCATTCAGCAGGTCATGACGCGCCCCTCTACAGCAGGTGCTCGGGCTCGGCCTTGCTGTTGGCGTGCGTGATTCAAAGCCTGACAGAGCTGAAAATGTCGGTATTTTTAAACACGGCGTCCTGCTGGGTTCCACGTAGTGTCAACAGCTTGTCCTTTACTGTCTTTACGTAAGCAGGAAGGAACACACGAGAGGAAGCGAATAAAGCTTTTTTGTTTCCTGCTTTTCTGATGTTAAATAACATCGCAGCGGTAAAATCAGTACACACAATAGTTCATGAGTCAAAACGTTTATTTCAAGTGTTTTGAATGTAATTGTCCATGATTGAACTTAGAAAAGCTTTTAACAGACAATAAAACTCACACTGCAGGTACCTGAAGTTTCTAGGATGCAATAACTCATTGTGACTTTTTGATTATATGTATTATTGAATGCATTGTACGCACACACACACACACACACACACACACACACACTTCCTGGCTTGGTGGTGTTTTTTTATGTCTTGGTATCAGAGCACAAATTTTCATATTTCCCCATGGCTTCAAAATCATCTAAGAGTCAGACAGAGCCCATATTTATTTAAGCTGTTGATAAGATTAATGAATTTTATTTTGTTTTAAAAACTAAAAATTGACTCCAACTGCAGCTGTTTCAGTGATGACTCATGTATTTATTCACATGGTACGGGATAGTGACGGTGGACACAGTTTCTAATGGAACTTAACTAAAATGTCAACGTCTCAGAATCTGTGTTTGGACTGAAAACAAGTGGGAAAACAGCTCCTCCATATACACAGACACTAATTAGTTAATACTAAGCAGGTGTGGAGGAGATGAGCTACAGGTGTGCAGATCAGCACATACTGAGGATGACCTGTGTGGTGCACATCCAATTACATTGATTGAAAGATTTTTTATTTTTTATTTTTAGAAATAATAATACTAATAGATAGTTCAGTCAGAAAGCAGTGACAGACCAACACACTGTTGGTTCATGCATTTCCATGGGATTTGTTGACAGGGGAATTAAAAAAAAAAATCACTAGAAAAATACTCTCCTTATCTTTTCAGCAGTGTCACCTCGTCCAGCTTTCACTTTAATACTGTGTTATTTCTACTTTAATAAAAGATCTGAAAACATCTTCCAGCTCTGACAGTCATCGTGTTCTCATCTAGTTTTCTCTTTGTCACAGATGATTTTTTTTCCCGCCACACTCTGTTCTTATTCCCCTTCTCTTTATTCTACTGTTGTCCTCAGTTGTTCTCTTTCTCTCTCTGCCATTTCCAGCTTCCATCCTCCCCCCTCTCTTTTTCAGTATCTCTCCTTTGCCCTTCCCTCCGCTCTCTGTCTCATCCTTTCTTTGTGCTCTCATCCCACCCACACTCCCTTCATCAACACACCGTCCTTTCACCCTTCCACTTTTATTCTCTTTTCCTCATTTATCTTCTCACCCCTCATCTTCCCACATACCCCATTTTAACATCCCCAGCTCCCTCGTCCTGAAGTGTCTGGGGCCATTTTGAATGGGTTTTTGGTGAGATGACTGAAACAAGGCCAGTCCTCGTTTAAGATCAGATCCTTCATTAGTCCCTCAACATTTAAATACACACAGGACCGTACCTACAAAATGGCACAGAACAAAAACAATTTAAAAACGATGATACATGTTAATTTCTCTCCATTATTCTTGCATTATCATCATGTTTGTATTTTATTTATTTTATTGTGCTTCAGTTTTTACTCTGGATTTATGGCGTGGTGGAGGTTTGGAGAGAAAGGGATCCTTTTATTTGTTGTGTTCAGGTTGTTTTTATATTTCCTGTATATTGTATTCTCTCGCTGGTTGACTTAAAACACTATAAAAAAAAAAGACAAAGCTTATAAGAACACCTGGCGCAAGTTCAAGCAACAGTATAAAAAGAAGCAATAAATCACATCTTTCAAAACTGGCTAGTAACTTTTATGATGAGAAAATGTTTTACGTTCATTGTGAAGACTTTGCCTGCTCTTTAAAACTAAATGATTCCCATGCTGCATCTGTCTGTTCTCCTTCAAAGATCCTCTCAGCCCTGGTTCTGTAATCTGATCACTTTGCTCCTCGACAGACACCAAAGGGTTTTCCATCTGACTGGCATTTGTGTTGCCTCCAGATATCATCGACTGCTCCCTAATCAAAAGAGACATTATGAATATGACAAGGGGTTGTAGAGCTTCACAGACAGAGATTTTGTGTGTGTGTGTTATGACTTGTCAGGGAGTTCGTGTATGAACTGTGAGTTCGTCAGGGAGTGTGTATTTTGATATTTTTGCAGTATACAATCAGAGTTTATGCTGCTCTGTGCTGTCTGGGACAAACAGTTTGCCTCATGCAGTGCTGCAGCCAGCAGGGAACCATCCATCAGCACAACATGTTAACCACCTTCCACCAAACATGATTTTTAATTTATTGTAAGAAAGCTATGGTTTGTTTATTTGCAATATCCCCTCCAACTGTGGCTAAACATTTCCTCCTTATTATTGGAATAGAGTGAACTTTTCTACCATAAACATAATAGTCACTATGTTATCCGTGGTAGTAATCTTGCTGTTTTATTGTCAATAGATTCCATAAAACAGTAATTCCATCTAGTACCAGCTAATGAAAGTTTTCACATTTGCCATGATAAAGGTCCCAGAGAGAAATCTCTAGGTGTGCAGAAGCAGCAGATTAGTGGATGTGAACCGGGGAATAGATGAGCAACAGTATCTGATGTGGCTTAACAGACAGAGGAGAGTGCCACTTGTAGAATCACAAATTTCATCATAAGAGAGGGAAAGACATCAGATGAATCCAAGAGAGAAAAGTAAAAAGCTGAGTGAGTATGAGCTCTCCAAATGCAAACCACTGCCCCGTGAGAAGAGATGGTAAGGAGCGGTGCAGATGTGCCTCTTTTACAATCACAATAATGTACGGTTGATTCTAAACCACAGACATGTCTGTCTTATCTGCCTTCAAAGATGCTTGGAGAGAAAACAGCGATGGTCATTTCCAGTTCTAGTTCCAACTTGGCTCAACCTCTCAGGCTGCACACTAATCCCGTCTTCTTCCCTGGACTTGGAAGACCTGACTCATTTCAAGAGCTGTTGCTCACTTGTAAAGCAACGCCAATACAGAAGAAAAGAAAAGAAGAAAAATAATGTTGTGGCGACTTTTGAGTGATTTATTTAACATGTCTTCGGTTGATGGAAATTATTAAATTCCAGCCTGTCATTTTATTTAGTGTAATACCAGATTGTGTCAGTAGGAGTCTGTGAGGATCAGGTAGAATTAGCACAGAGTCCCGGTGCTTCTAATAAATGAACTGAGAATGAAAAGGAGCATCACGCTCTCAACTGGTTTACAGTTTAGGAAGTTACACGGGTGCGCTCTCTTATAATGTTGATAAGCACAGAGTTGTGTCATGTATTGTTCACAGTAAGCAATAATGAAAGCCCATCCCCCACTCGATTGCCGTTAGCAGGAAGGTAAATGTACATGTTTAAGGCGTTATTGTTTTCCCGTTAGTTACGTGTCACAGTGTTTCATGTGTCTTGACTTATTTTGTCCAGTATGTAGCTCAAATTGCAAAAGTCCTTCTGATAACACAAGTGGGTGTGTAGTTGACGCACAGGTGCAGATGAAGCATTTTTTATGTGGATAAAACGTGGGACCACTAACAATGCCTGCAACATCACCCACACCATGTAAAGCTGCAGAATGAAGAATACCTCTTAAGAGGAACTTGACATATTTTACTCATCAAAGTGTTGGCGATTACTACTGCTTATGTTAAAGAGTTGCATAAAGCCTTTTGAAGCTCCAGAGGGAGCCGGACAAAGTCTGAGTAATTGGTTTGACTACGAGTCTGAAAATGAGAAAAATGTGGGGGTGTGGAGTTGGGAAGAAGTGAACCTCTGCAGTTCGCCCCTCGAGGCTAGCAGCCTGAAGTTACATCACCCGCTGCTAGCATAACACACCACAATCTCCAGTCAAACTGTATGTGGTCAAATTGCATTGTGGGTAATGTAGGAGCCGGGTTTTGACAAGGAAGAAGACTGTGCGGAATTATAAGGACAACATTTTAATTGTACTAAAGCGCTAAAAAAAAAGAGGTAGTTTCTTGTGTACACATATAACTTGTGGATATTGTCGTTTCTGTTGTAATTTCAAAAAGTCCTTCACATCATAATGACAGGTACGTAGTATCAACATTTCTTGATTACCTCTAATGAAAGTTACCCAGGGCGCATCTTGATCACCTCAGCTGCCTCCTTTTTGACACGAAGGAGCAGCGGGTCTACCCCAAGCTCCCTCCGGATGTCCGAGATCCTTATCCTATTTATAAGGGTCAGCCAAGCCCCCTTACAGAAGGAACTCATTTCGGCTGCTTGTAGGCCATTTGCAATCTCATTCTTTCAGTCACTAACCCAAAGCTCATGACCACAGGTGAGGGTTGGAATCTAAACTGCCTGGCAAGTCGAAAGCTTTGTCTTCTGGCTCAGCTGCCTCTTCACCACAATGTTCCACTACAACGGACGAGAGGCCAAGATGCAAATACTTGTTCACTTGAGGCGGGAACTCACCCCCAACCCAATGGGAACAATCCACCATTTTTCCGACAGAGAACCATGACCTCAGCCTAAAAGGTGCTGATTCTCATCCTAACCAGTTGGTCAGCTGCAAACTGTCCCATTGTGCGCTGGAGGTCACGTTATGTGAATAAAGCTGGGTTTTCTCCTCTCGTGATATCATTCCAATTAAACGTGATAAAGGTTTTCCAGCCTCTCGGTTGGCTCCCTGAGGCGTGGTACAAGGTATTTCCATTTCACTTTTGTGAAATACTGCTTTGTCCAAAAGTTTGAAAAACCACCTCATGTGAGGGTATAATTTTTTTTGAGATATTTGAGAGCTTTTTTTTTTTCCTCAAAATTCACTTTTCCATTACTCATTTGAAATTCACAGTTAGAAATCGCACATTAAGCAGGTTAATGGAAACACACCTTCTACGTCCACAAGACACGTGTAGACTGGATGAGAAAACTCCCATGACCCCTCTAGTAACGTTGCAAGGGTGAAAACTTGGTCCACTCTTCCAAGCCAAGGTAAGAATCCGCATTGCTCTTCCTAGACCCAAGGTTCGATGATGAAGGTTGAAGATTGAAGTTTAGCTCTCCAAGAGAGGCTGAGCTTTGGAATACCCCGATAATTGGGACAAACCTTCTGATCCCCCTCTTTAGATATGGGAACCACAACCCCGGTCTTGCCAGATACTGTCCCTGTCCTCCATACGGCATTGAAAAGGCGTATCATCCAAGACAGCTGGAGCTAGCCTGATAATGGCTTTAAATGGGTCTTTCATTGACATGGCCAGTAAGAGCCAAAGACATGCCGCAATATTTAGGGCACATTCAGAACACACACACACACACACACACACACACAACAAAAAACATAGCCAATTGTTCTTAGCAGCAGATTACAACCTTTTGTCTCACATAACACATCGCTTTTTTCATTGTTTCATTTCATTGTTGCCTCGGCAACAGTTCTTGTCTCATCTCTGAGCTCTCACCATTATTTCTACCTTTGATCCTTCCAAAAGAATAATTTTTTGTGAAAATTTGCCTTTGGCTTCACAGACCGGTTAAAAACATAATTGAGACTCACAAACATGTTTTTTTCCTTCCTGCCTGGTCGAACAAATCCAATTCATGTTGACATTTTAATGTAAAGTATTCATTCATATATAACAAGGCTCTGAGTCACTCAGTCGATGCTTTGATGCTATTTATCTTCCGGGAGAATATAAACAGTTTCATCATAGACGTTCAGACCCTGAAAATGTTTGCTTCACTTTGTTTGAAAAACACGCTGATGAATTGATTGTGAAAGAAAGGGTCAGAATTTTTTGTTGACATTAGCTTGTTTATAATTTGTGATGCTTTTATTTTAATCTATTATTAATTTATTTCTTCTTTTCTTATCTGAGGGATTATTCTTGTCGTTGCACCAGTTGAAAATCCCCAGCGGCTGTCCCCCACCACCTTTAGCCTTCGCCAGGAAAACGAACAGTGGTCTCCTGTGCTGAAGTCTGTTGTTTGGTCCCTTCTATCCTGACCTCCTCTTTGTGCTGACTTCATGGCAGGAAAACTGCATTTTTGTTTTTCTCATGAGCGCGCTACTCAGCTTTTATGTGGAAATCATGTCCTCAGATATCTGTCAGATTTCTACAGTTGTGAGAGATTTCTCTTCATGTTCCAGAAAACTGCCAAATAAATTCTGCATTGCTGAACACAAATTCAAATCTGATATCCCACAAAGTATCTGATAACCCAAGGTGCGTGGTGGTGTTAGCATGTCGTCAGTGATAACATGTCTGACAGGCGGAGTTGTCTTCTGCATCCACAGTAAAGTGAACGAAACTCTTAAAAGGAAAACATCAGATAGTGTTTGACAGGCAGCGAACAAAGGATGTGATCTCCATGAACTCCTGTGACTGTTTCACTTGTCAGAGTTGATATCAGGAGAAAATCATACTTCCTACTGCATCTAAGGTTTTAGCGGGACTACAAGAGAAAGAAAGAAACTAACTGAAGAGGAACAAAAAATACAGTCTTACATTCTAAAAGACAAGGCCGGGTTATACGTAGAGAACATTTCATTAACAAAAGCTACTTATTTTTTTTATTTCTTCATAGTAATGACCAGTTTTATTTCAAGTTCTGAGTTTAAAATAAGTCAAAAGTCAGTGAAGGTGGTCAAAAGTCCTTTACACATAAAATCAACCAAATCAAATCAATCAATCAAAATTAAACCAATAAAAAGTGAAGTAGAGACTCAGTTTTGTTCAGATCGTGTCGGTGAGGTGATGACTCATACCTGGTGTATCTGGAAGCCGTATTTATGGTGTTGATGGGTTAAATCACTATAATGGGTTATATATTATAGAAAAAAAAGAACTATACAAGGTACAACGACCTTTCGGGGTCAGACCATGACAACTTCACACCTCCGTCTCCTATTTTAACTTTTCTTATGTTCACAGGAAAGGCAGCATTTCTATTTTGCCTGATAAGACTTTTACTAGTCCAGCTATCTCCTCGACTGTTGAACCATTACCAGCTCTAACAACATCAACTCGGGCTGCTGTGGTTAACATCCCAGAGCCAGGCCCACATTTCCTCATTTTGCGGGAAAACCTCTGCCAGATAGCTTCTGTGGTTCAGTTATCTCCACTAACACAACCAAACGGCTGGTTGTTAAACGCAGAATTAAACCCCCCCCCCCCCCGAGGAGAGGAGATCAGTTTTTAATAGTTTTAACTGATGTTGTTATCTTTTTCTTTTATAGAGCAACCAAACAGCTGCTGCTTTTACACCAGATCAGATGCAATCATCTGCAGAGCAACCTGTTAAGGAGGATGGATGTCTGTCGGTAGATCTGTCGCCAGGGAGAAGCGTGTGTGTGTGTGTGTGTGTGTGTGTGTGTTTGTTTGTTTATTGACATTTATATGGGTGAAAAGCATGAGTCACAAATGTGTTTGTGTGTGTGACCTTTGTCTGCAGTGTCCACGGTTGTTAAAAAACTATTTAGCCCCATTAACACTCTCCTCATCGATCGCTCCCTCCCTCTGCTCCTTTTACGCTCTTTTTCCCTCTGGCCTTTTGCTCTTACGATTCTTCATTTGTCTATGTATTGGTTTGTTAAAAAAGGGAGATCACACATTAATATACATCTCATCTTTCTCTGCGCCTGTCATGGTTTGCTATGGCAGACACCTTTTGTTAGTTTTGTTTGGACTTTTCTCACTTCCTGTTTTATTTTGTAATTAGGTTCCTTGTGTGTGTATATATATATATATATATATATATATCCATCAGCTCTTCCTGAAACACATCCAGCTTTATCTCCTCTGGTGTGCTAGTGTTTTCATTGATGTCGGTATTGGGTTGAATGTAGCTTGTGACGTTGGGTACCAAAATTCAATGTCAGGACGACATCTGATGCCAACATCAACGTTTTACAAGAATACTGATGACAGCTGACGTTGATATTTTGTTGGTTTCAGGCATCGTGTTTTCAGGTTGTCTGCCCGTATGTATGTCCATTCATCCCATTCTTGTGAACGGGATATCTCACTAATGCCTTTAGGGATTTTTTTTTTTTTTTTTTTTTTCAAATTTGGTACCAACATTTACCTGGACTCAAGGACAAACTGATTAGATTCTGGTGGCCAAAGGTCAAAGGTGCCAGTGACCTCACAAAACATGGTTTTGGCCTTGTGAACGCAATATCTCGGGAACTCTTCAAAGGAATCCCTTCACATTTGGCACTAATAGTTACTAGGACTAAAGGATGAACTGATTCAATTTTGGTGGTCAAAGGTCAAGGTCAGTGTAACTGCATGACTCTTGATAAACGGGGATGTAACCTGAAAGTAGTCTGAGTGGCGGAGGCATACAACTGCAAGGTGGTAATTCTAGTTTAAACTAGCACCACTTCCACTAACTACAACAGTTGATTCATTCATGCATCAGTGTTATAAGCTCATACATGACAACTATCAGTGAACATTTCACTGAATAATGTTTATGTGCATTTTTTGGACTGGTACTGTACTTGTGCATTTTGCTAATATTATTTGCTCATTATAACTATATATGAAGTATTTTTTTCAATGCATTGAAATGTAATATAATTGTGTGTTTCAACTTGATGAATGCAACCTAATCATGAGAAGCTGTGCACTGACCATAGACCACAGATTTCTGAGTGGCTGAGTAGAGCTGCAGATCCTGGAGTCCTGCTGTCGCGAATAAGTACAACAGCAGTTTATGTACAATATGTGAATAGAGCAGCTGCCAGCGACCTGCATCAGGGCAGCACCGTACTGTGATGGAAAGAATTAGATATTTTGACTGGAAGTTAGTTACACAACAAACATCTTGCAAGAGCAAAGCCGGCCACGACTGAAGTGTGAGGCAGCCAGGGCGATGTGAGGAGTCAAGGAGGGGTGAGAGAACTTATTAGAGGAAATCAAAACTGCAGGGCGGAAAAAAACTAGGTGCCCTGCTGACAGCAATAATGAAAAGCCACCCTCAAATGAACTGAAAAAAAGGTGCTTTTTTTTATTCTTTTACATTTAATGGTGTTTTTTTAAGTCCATCATCATTTGTACAGTTAACCATTCTTCCTGTCCGCAGTGGCTGTGAAACTCCAAAGATATGTGGGACAAAATCCAGAGTCCTTGTTCTGTGCAAAAATGATGTTCTGTAAGCTGCCAGAGGAAACCAAATCAAGTATCAGGTATCATGTTACTATGTCTCAAACGCACCTCAGCAAGTTAAAGTGATAGTTTGGGTTATTTGATGCGAGATTGTGCCGCACATTCAAAAATGTAGTTCCAAAGGAAAAAGCAGTTTGACGGCAAGATAAAGAGGTGAAATCTTCCACAGTGAGTGTACACTTTAGCTGATTTTTTTTTTTTTTTTTTTTCCTGTAGGCATTTTTTTTTTTTAAAGTGGTTAAAACATGTTTTTGTGGATGGCTCCGTCCACAGCAGCACATCACTCGCTTTCTGGGCCGGTGCTCCTGCTGCTTCTCCAAACTGGGAGTGCACTGATTCAAATGCACTGCAAGTAATACACTGACTATAGATCAGTACCTCACACACAACCCCACATCAAATAACTTTCACTTTGAGCACTGCCCCGTGAAACTCAGGAAATTTAATCTTTGGAAAATACCTGCTTGATTTTATTAACTCGGACTGTGGAACACTCATTCACTTCAGATGAACTTTAAAATACATTTTTGCACAGACTGAATACTGTGGGTTTTGTTCATGAATGCATTCAGCGAGCTGGATCTTGTTGTTAATTTGCTCCAGTGGCCGACCACAGATCAATATTATTACATAATACAAGATAAATCTATAAAACCGTCAATTATTTGTTGAATTATATCACCTTTAATATTTATTTCCCAGCTTTTCGTTTGTTTTAGAAATAAAATGCTATTGCTTCTTTCAATAAATACAAGAGCATGTTTGATGCAGCATTAATTATCAGACCAGAATTCAGTGTGTAAAATATTCTGCTAACAGCCTATGATCATCTTAGATTTCTTTTTCTACACTACTGAGAGTGATTATATTAAACTTTGTATCAGCCCTTATCCGGGAGCACCGTAGGCGGTCGAATATTAAAGTTTTAAATGCTTTCTTATCGCCGCCCCAGCAGCGACTCTGGTCTCCTCTGTGTTTGGATGCAGCTACTTTGCCCACTGAGTCACCACATAAGCTTCAGTTCAAGACATTAGTGCTGCTTGTTGCGTCCCTCCTTTCATCTCCTGCACACTAGTCTGAGCTTCTCTCTGTATCATTTACCTCCTTCTCTTTCTGCACCACCCTGGGTTCCAGATGAAGGAAGATGGAGGAGAAATGACAGAAAAGCAGCAGTGACAAAACGTAAGTGGACAATAGGGAACTCCTCGCTGTCCATCTCCGATTCAAACCCAGTGACTCCATCTTTTTCTTGTACCAGTCATTTCATTGTCAAGTGCGGCCACTCCTCTCCTTTCCCTCGTCACCCGGTTTTCTCACTTTGTGTATGTCTGTCACACTCTCTCTCTCTCACACACACACACACGTAAAGGAAAAAAAAAATCATTAAATAAATAATGATACCTGTGTACAACCTTGTCTCGAGAGCCTGTATGTGTGTGTGGCCTAAGACTATTTTATGCTTGACATTTCACTTGGTACTCTGCTGTGGCACTAATTGCCTGCGTGAGAGAAAAAGTGCAGGGAAAAGTCACAAACACACAGGTGTTCACACACACACCTGTACTTAGTTTTCCCTTGGTGTTTTATTTCAGTCATGAAGGTAACACACTGATATAAAGAACTGTTGCTGAAAAGTTGATCAAAGTTTGACTACATCCAATTACTAAAAAAAAAAAAAAAAAAAAATTCTAATTCCTGATCCTGTTCACACTGACATCATTTTGGCACTGACAGGCATCTTGCTGTTGCTAGGCAACCACATGATAACCTGTCAAGTGGTTGCAAGCCTGCTTTTGTGGTAAGTAAAGCTACAGCACTTTAGCCATCAACAAGCATCATTTCTTCAGCCTGACAGTTCGTTCTTGAAGTTGTAAAGAGCTGATATTTGGTACACACATTCATGTTCCCCGCAGGATGAGTTCCTCTTCAGACACAGCACTGGGGCTTATGGGTATTGTAGTATTTTAAAAAAAAAAGTATCTGCTACACTGAACCTTAACAAAACACGCAATTTGTTCAAAACAGAGTTAAATAAATGAAACTGGTGACCACAACATAAACCTATAGTATTGCTAGAATATCCAGGAGACTCCTGACTTTCTTCGGTGAGGACTATAGAGGACATTGACTTCTGGAACCAATGGCTTCTCCTAGTTCCCACCTCAATACAACTCTTTACATCAAGTCAAATCACTTATTTTTACAGCAACAAATTACAAAAATCACTTTCGCTTTAAAGGGCTTTGGGACAATTTAATCTACCAGACATGCAATAAATGCCATAAACAGTACACAGAAACAACAACAGTAACGTTACAATATGGCCAATCAGAATGATTAATATGTCAGGCCTGGACTAGAAAGAGGACTCAGATGCGGAGTGTCCAATAAGGCAGACTTTATTTATATTTCTCCGAACCTCGGCTGTGAGTGACAAAATAATCCAGCTATGAAATTTATACTATCAAGTCATAAAACTAAAATAATCAGGAAGAAAATAATCTAATAAACAAAAACCACTCCAAATGGAGGGACAAAACTGCAGAAACAAAAGGAATAAACCAACAGAAAATCACTCCACAAGGAGGAAGACAAAAGCTAAATACTATGAACACTGAATCTCTCCCTGAGGAGGAAAACCAAAACACTACACTATAAAGACAAAATAAAAGCACTCTCAAAAACGGAGGCTCTACAACTACACCTAAGAATCTACAACTAGAACAAAAATTCACTCCAAAGGAGGCTACAAAAATCGCTATAAACTTGACAGAAACAGATGACTCTAAACTATGAAACTACAAACAAAAAAATCACTCGCATGGAGGTAGACAATACGTACAACAAGGCAGAGACAAGACAAGATCTGTGATGACTGGCTGGGGTGAACGAACAGAACGAAACACCCTGGCACAAGACAAAGGGAGACACAGACTATAAGACACATGAGGGCAATGGGAAACAGGTGGACACAATCAGGAATCAGGGAAGACACTCTGACAGGTGACACATGAGGAAGGGCAAGTGACCTGAAATGAGAGGAGAGTTACTTTTCAAAATAAAACAGGAAATGACAAGACATGGAGATAGGACAAAACCCCAACTTGACCTCACCGCGTGACATAATATATGGAAGATAAACTGCAAGCATACACTATACAAACAAAATGGGCCAGGGGTGACGTCGAGCAGCTTCCAGGCCAAAACGACCTCCTCCATACCATAAAAGAGCTAAAACTCAAGGTTAACGTTCACACAACTTCTGTATTCACATGATGATAAAGCTGTTTTCCATTTGGCTGCCTGAACTATCAAGGTTTCTTATCAACCTAAACCACTGTAGTGTGAGAAGTGGCTCTAAGATTTGTGACTCGGTCTCATGCAGAGGACAGCTGATAGGCTGTTGTATCAAAAGTTCCCCTTCCATATCTTGTCTTAACTTCCATGTTCCACATTTCCTGAAATTACATTTTGAACAGTGGAAATTTCACACTGGAAGCACTTCAATATCTTTTTATAGCGTTTCCTGCTCTGTGGGCATCAATCACCTTCATTTTCAGATCCTCAGTCAGTTTCTTAGAGGAGCTCATGGTTCTCGAGTTTTACCATAAGGCTTAAAAGAGTCAGAGAATTAATTTATCACATCTGGAAATGTCATTATCTGATAATTCCCAATGTCAATCCTTGACCTAACGTCTTAACAAGTCAATTAAGGCCTAATGAGTTAATGGGTGTTGTACAAGTCGAAAGGTGCTCAAACTATTGCAACTAATTAAATTAGTTCAAACTAAGTTCATGAAATAAATAGTAACATTTGAAGAAAGGTTCATTTTTAATAATAAACTTTATCAATAGAGCACTTTTCATACAAGAGATGTAGTTCAAAGTGCTTTACAGTAAAAAGAATGAAATAGTACAATGAAATATGGGCGAAATGAAGGACAATGAAAATAGACAAGAGAAAGGCAGTAGATGATAAAATATGTAAATAAAAATAAACACCAGTAAGAATAGTAAAATATGGTATATAAATATGTTTGCAGCTCTTGTTCAAAAATGTTCACTGAGCATCTTTTATGGCTCTTGGCAGGGTATTTCATAGTTTCGGAGCAGAGGTAAAAAATGAAGAAGCTACACAGCCTATTTTCTTGTGTGTAAAAGTGTTTGTATTTAAAAGCCTGGCAGTGGAAGAGCTTGTGAAGGATTAGATAATGACTGAAAATCTCCAATGTAGGCCGGTCCCAAACCATAAGGAGCTACAAAATGTGTTTGTAATGCGTTTTCCCAGGGGTGCCCAAACTTTTGCACACAACTGAATATGTGGATTCCCCATGTAGACACCTTAGACAACATATGAAATCACCTTTAGGTTAGAAACACTCAAGGTTATTTGAAAATTACCATCTTCATCTGGAAGGTGTTTTGCCAATCTACATTAAATGTAAGAAGTATCTCACAATGAAGAGTGATAATTAACTGCAATTTGTTCCCTTATATATATAAATACATCTTACTGTTGCTGCTTGAGCAAAAGTAGGGAATAATTACAGACCTGATATGTCTAATTGCTTGACTAAAATCCAATTACCTTCGTCATTACATCTAATTATATTCTTTGCATTTGGCATTTATCAAGACCGTACGTCTGCTGATGATCCTTATTAACAGTAAAGCAGCTTTCAGACACTAATATAGAATGTGGCATCTTTCCTTGCAATCTGTTGACGTCTTTGGAATATATTAGTTTCACATGAACTAGATCTGAGACTCTGTATTTTTGTTTGATTTCTCTCTTAATAAAAAGGTCAAGTGTTAAACTGGATCACCTCCTCAAAGGGAAGGGCAAAGCAGGAACATGGGGCTGGAGAGGCGGGTCACTGCCTTGGGACAACTTAAAAACCAAGTACAAGGTAAAGCAAATCACATGCCTGGGTCTTCTACATGGAAATACAATGTGCTTATTAATTAGCTATCCACACAAAAGTAATTATGAAGGGCTTGTAACAGTTAGAATATCGGCCCGTGTGCATTCTGCCACATCTGCTCTGTCAGTTAACAGTCTGTTATCCATGGTGCTAATCAGAGTTTAAGAACCCCCCCACCGGCACAGGCACGGACAGTGGTGAGGTAACAGCAGCTACTTGGCCGTGGTTTAATGAGATTCATGCGGTACTTGGGGGAAGGCTGTCCATTCAGCCCCCCACCCTCTCCCCTCACTTGTTCCCTCATGCGCGGTGCCAAACCATGGCCAGACTGCTGATGAAAGCCTCGTTCTCTGGATGTGAAGCGCCCTCAGAAAGGTCACAGATAGTGAGGAGGTGTCCGTGCCCTTCACCTGCTCCCAGCCAACCACTAAGAGGCCAGAGAGGAGTGGGGGCATATTGGCGTACCTGAAAGTGGAAGAGGCAAGGGATGCTGCAATGTATGAGCAAATTTTTGCTGAATTTATGGAGCCCTGTTGTGCATATTGAAAGATGTCAAATGCAATCTTCAGTTGCTGAATGAATGGAATAGTATTGAACTAAAATCGATCAATCCACAAACAAAAAAACAGCTTGGTGCAGTTCAAAGTGCTTCAAGAGCTAAAAAGAAAATACTATTAATTAATACTAAAATACATTTAAAAAGCTATAACATTAGCAAAAAAAAGAAAAAAAAAAAAACTTAAATTAATAATAAAATACAATTTACAACATAGATACACTAAAATAAGTGAATAAAATAAAAAAGGAACTAATTACTAAAAACCATATTAATTAAAAGCCAGGCTGAAGAGGTTCGCTTTGAGTTTGTTTTCTGGCTGCTCTCAGCACAAAAGCTAAAAGCTGCCAAAGGTTTTAGTCCTGCACTTTGGAACAATTAACAGACTTGTGCCAGAGGAGCTGTATTGGTTCAGAGTGTGAGACATACATGCCAGTGTAAGACCATGAAGTGCTTTAAAAACATGTTAAAACAATTTTAAAAAAAATCAATACGGAAGCTGACAGGTAGTCATTGCAGGAATGTCTTTTCACGCTCGGCTTCTCGGTTCCCCTGTTTTGTCCCTTCATTTGTCCAGACCTGCTGTTTTCCCTCCTCCCACCACGTCTCTGGACCTTTTTCCTGTTCCAACTTACTCACCTGTTCCTTATTTGTAATCACCTATAGCTTCCCCGTCCACTCACACACCTGAAGCCACTTCCTTGATCACCTTCCACTGGCACCAGCTCATTGAGAGTTCCTGTGTCTCTTTTCTGCATTTTTACCCTGGTTCCTGTATGTTTTGACTTTTTGCCTAAGTTACTGGATTTTGGATTCCTTGCTGCCACAAAGTGGGTTTGTTATCCTTTTTTGAGCTTTGAATAAGACTTCTGTATTTCATTGTTGAATAAATCTGATAATAATTGAACTGCACAAACTTTGTCTTTGAGTCGGCATTTCTGTCTGAACTGTTCAGCTAACCCTTAACGTGAAAAATTTACAGAGCGTTACCGATTTTAGTGTTTCTTAGGCATCGCATGGTCTTTGCGTCTTTCACAGGAAGACCCGCTGTAATAAATATAACAAAAACAATGTGAAAGAAAAGGAATGTTCGTGATTGATTTATGTGAAAACAAAAATGTCTTCTTCAGAAAAGTTAAATTATTGACTGAAAACAAAATAAAGCCATTTATTCACTTTACAAAATTATATATTGAGGATCTTGCAGAGGTGACAAGTGTTAGCAACAAACCAGTGTCCCTGGTCAGTCTGTGCTGACTAATTCTGACATCCATGTCCATCCCCGTGCACATGTGGTGGTGGTCCTCAGCCAGCTCCAGGATCTCCCCAGCAGTTACAGAGCACTGCAAACACTGCTGAGACAGTAGGAGCAAAGGTGTGATCCACGTCTAGGACTTTACCGCTGTGCTTTAATCATGTTGTTGTTGTGCCTCCACTCTTCCCCTCACTGGTTCCCAGTATGGGGCAATAAGGTTGACTGGTGCAGTTTGATACGAGTATCCAGCTGGTGGATAACACCACCTGACAAACACTGGATTATTTCTCGGCACCCTGGTGTCATGAACTGAATGAGGGTAACCAACAAATATGTCCAGAAATTTGCTAATCGCTGTCCCAGCTTGCCTGAAGCTGGATGGACTTCAGGTAATCTTGTGCATGTGGATCATGGTGAACCCGGATGTGGACGTGGCATCCATCAATAGCTCCCACCCAGTGGCTGAAGGTCTGTTGGCAGAGTGTTGGACACCATGTCCAACTTACAGGGACATGGGTGTTGGGGGTGGCATATATTTTTGCTTTCAGCATGCTCTGTGTCCAAAACCCATACCAGCATCCTCTTACCATTTGTGAACACAATAATATGAAGTTGCTCCTCCCTGCTGTGAACGTCTCTTCAGTTTCACTGAAAGGTGAGTCACGCAGCAGCGGCAGTAGCAGTAACAAGCTCCTTATCTCCCATTCTGCTCTGATACTCCTCAGCTGCCCTTTTTATAGGCCACTAATTGAAGATCATTGGGATATAAACTATTCAGCTGGGTTGATGAGTTATTGATTGGCCATTGATTGACTGCAGAAGTGTTGGGCCCTTGATTATCTGATAGTAACATCATTGGGGAAACAGCTATTCTGTTGCATTACACATCCATAGCCTGTATCAGCCAAACAACTTCAAAGCACAATCAAGTCAACATTTCAAGGTGTTAACTAATGGTTCTTAAGATATTATATGCATAGAATTTTTAATTTTTTCTAAGTAAATTTCTATTTCATCATGTTTGAATCTCAAAGGAGCTATATGTAAATTTTGCTATTGCTACACAGCCAATTGTGGCGGTACGAGGGCCCATACAATGTTATGGTACAGATTTTAGCTTAGCACCATTGGCAGAACTAACATGCCCTAGATAGCTCACCTCTTGCTGGAAGAACGAGCACTTTGACAGCTTAGCCTTCAGGCCCTCTTGTTGCAACCACTGCAGCACCACCTCCAGCCACTCCAGATGTTGTTGAAAGGTGGAGGAAAAAAACCATAATGTCATCTAGATACAGCAGCAAAGACTGACATTGCTGGTCCCCAAAGATCCTTTGCATGAGCCACTAGAAGGTGCTAAGCGCGTTACACAGCACAAAGGGCATGCGGTTCCACTCGAACAGCCCGAACGGAGTGCAAAAAGCGGTCTTGGGTCGGTCGGCCGGCCTCCGCAACCGGAACCTGATTGTACCCGCTGGCCAAATCCATAGTGGAGAACCAGCGGGCTGCGGTCAGCGCATCCAGTGACTCCTCAATACGCGGAAGCGGGAAGGCGTCCTTCCTGGCCATCAGACTCATCAGCGCAAGGGAGAACTCCTGAAGCGTTTCCCCCTCTTGCTGGCGTCGTGAGAAAAAGGCTTCCTGTAAGGCAATGTAACTGTCTGAACAACCATACAGCTCCCGCAGAACAGCAATAATTTTAGCTGGGTCACTTATGTCCGCGTTAGAACGGTAATTTATCTCTTCACGCAGCTCTCCCTCCAAGTGGCCAAAAAGAAAAAATGCCTGATCAGACAGGGAAAGGTGGCGAGCTCTCATACATGCCTGAACCTCTTCTATCCACCCTTCTAGCCCTAGGCCCGTCCTACCCCTAAAGACTGGACACTTCCTATCTCGGGGTACCAAGACCAGCCTCTCCTTTACAGGAGCGCTAGAGGTGGAAGGAACACTGGCACAAGACAAAGGGAGACGCAGACTATTTGAACACATGGGGGTAATGGGGAACAGGTGGACACAATCGGAATCAGGGAAGACACTCCGACAGGTGACACATGAGGAAGGGCAAGTGACCTGAAATGAGAGGAGAGTCACTTTTCAAAATAAAACAGGAAATGACAAGACAAAACACGGAGACAGGACAAAAACCCAACTTGACCTCACCGCAGTGTGACATCTGGCCAGTTACCAAATTAACAAATGGACACAATCATTCAATTGAAATGAAAACTAAATAATAAATGACCAACCAATTAATCCGAAACAATACGATACATTCGAAGAAAACATAAAAGTACCTGATCCCATCTAACCCCCCCTGCACCCGCTCACTCATCCACACACAGCCAGTCAGTGAGTATGACTATTCATCCCCTCTCTCGGTCCTCACAAACAAACAAACACACCCACACACAGTCCTGATGGGACAACTCTCGCTAAAGCCCGCCGCCCAGAGCGGGAGCCGGGCGCCGGAGGACCGGGGGGCCGAGCAGCAACCTGCAGAAAACAGTCACCGTAGCAAGCAGTAGCAGCGGCAGCAAGCGAAGCAGAAAGCAGCGAGCGAAGCAGAAAACATGCACAGCCGACAGTCCATATAGTGGGGCAACAGAGCAATCCCCAGCACCCAGCCACCGCGAACCGAGGGTAGGCGAAGCAGCAGTGTTCCTGCACCTCCACAGTTAGCCACAGGTCCCAATCATCAGGCGCCCTCCCGTTGAGGAGAAAGACGAGGAGGCTCTGCACTGCTCCGTGCTAACCGGAGCATCTGTGGTGCGCCGGTGAAGTGTTCGGGATCCGCTATGAAAAATGGACAGGTGAGGTGTTTAGCACCTGGGCTAACAGGCTATAGTGGGAGCTGAACATAAACACTATGGTTTCCATACCTTGTCCTTTTAGTGCCTATGGCGAACAAAGAAAATCGCCACCATCCCCTTAACCACAATGGACCACTACAAACACAAAATTGAACCATTTAATGCAGAGGCTAATGAGAGCTAAAAGAAACGACCTGCAGACAATGCAGCCTCGCACCTACCCACCTTGAGAACAGAGGAGGAAGCGGAAGGCCGGGAAGCGGGAGGGCCTTTGAGCCAGGAAGTGAGAGGGCGAGGGAGGGACATGGCCCCCTTTTATTCCCTCACCCTCTGCACTGATAGGCTACGGCGCCAGGTAAAGTGCAGAGCGGCAGACTTGCCTGCAATCATACACAGCAGCATATCATACTGCTACACAATGTTAGCATCAAGAGCTGTTTACTTACCAGTCTAGAAGAACGTTGTGAGATCAGCATCAGACTTCATTCCTTTACTCACCAAGAGTTGTCTCCAGTGGTGGAAAGCAACCCTCTTGTTTTGCTTATATTTTCTATCACTTCATTTCTATCATCACTTCACATGCTAACCAGCTAACCGCAGCTCAGTTGGCTTGTCTCGTCACTTTCTGATACCGAGTCACTGTAGTGTCCGGTCTGCCCTGAAAATGTAGCGCTGCTCAGAGGATGTATTATAACCTCGTTTTGAAATTGATGGCTTAAGCTCTCGGCAGCGCTGGTAAGTAAACAGCTGTTTATGCTAATGTTGGCTACATAGCAATAGCAAAATAGCTCCTTTGAGAATGATGACATGTACAGTAGGAGATTTATAGGCGTAACATGTCAGGTCTATCTTGCATAAATGTAACAATTAGTTGCATACAATCATTATAAATTTTAGTGGATAGGGTGAACAACCAGTCTCAATGTGACTGTTGTGACTGGCAACCTATATTCCTTTTTTTTTTAATTTCGATTCCAACCTCATGAATTAATATTTTTACTGGGTTGTCCACATTTATACAGCTTGTGTGAAGCAACATTGTGAGAATGAATGGGACGAAATATCTACAATGTGCTTTTAGTAGTACATCTTCTGAACATTGTGGTTTCACCATGGCAGACAACATCCGCGGCCACAGTCAGTACAGTTGGATTCTCTTATGAAAAGACAACCAAGTCCTCACGAATTCTCCTTCTTTCCTTGACCTCATGACATCTTCCATCCAGGTCAAGGAGAAGGGATTAGGAAAGACTCTTAAAATAAATAATAAAAAGAAGTAGTTGCTGAGCTGAATTCTGGGGTAATCCTTTGTTAACTGGAGAGATATTGATCACATTGTGTTCTGCCTGATAAGTAGTTTACTAACCACTGTGCAGATTCAACAGAGAGATAAGACACTAATATCTCAATATTACAAATAGAAGCAAAATCAACAACAACCAACAAAAATGGGTATTTGCGAACATTTATTGTCAACATATTTGATTTCTTTTCCCACAATATCCACTTAGTGCAAATAAAGCATGATTAACATTTTAATGGTTTGGTTGAGGTCTGAGACATGTTGTTGGTTAAACATTTAAAGAGCCAATGGTTGCTTATTTTACTTACTTACTTACTTATTTTAGAGTTTTTGTATCCTAAACCTAACTATGAGACACAGCATACAAGCCCCAGTGTCCAATATCAAAATCCTGTGCTTTGCATTGCACAAATTAAATATAATTTTTAATTGACGCAGTTGAGCAGTACAAAATGCATCATGCAATAAGTAAAAGGTTTGCAACCTGCAGGATGTTAACAGTTTGTCGCTGGGAAATTGTTGCTATGAGCTGCTTGACAAATCTCAGCTCAGTTATTTTACAGCTTAAATTTAGAAACAAGATCTCCATTAATGAAGCAATCCTCAGAAAACATTACCAGGCTGACCTCCATCTTTACCATGGCAATGTTCCATTCATCATCTTTTAGCTTGGCTGAACATTGACCGCAGCCTTTAAATACTCCTTTAAGTTGCAACAATTATCTGTGTTCTTTTCCTTTCCCTGCAAAAATCCAAGATACGTGAGGGTGTGAAAGAAAGAGAGAATTATTATGAGGGTTATTGATCTCCTTCTGATTTATTTGGAGGGTGAGCCTGGTATTATTATCATTGCCTTTGTCACTAAAATGATTCATCTGATGAAAAGACCTTTCATTAAAAAGAAACGTGCAATATAAATGACTCCCTCAGCACCCATAATAGATGTAGAAAAAGATCTAGTTCTGCAATAAAAATCAGATGCATATCTATCTCTTTTCTTAAAAGCACATTGAGTTTTCATGGTTAAACAGCGTCTACTTACACCTATTCGAATTAAATGACTGTGGCACTTAATGAATGCTATATTGAATGGTGTATTGTAATTTCTGCCCACAAACTTTAAAGGAAGATCCTCAGTGAAAAAAGATGACATTATTAACAAGTGTTGAGGCTGTTTTCAATGTTTAAGGTAAAGAAAGTCCAACTTGGGAAAAATATTGACCTTTAACTGCCTCCCTGACTTTATTCTTTCTTTCTCTCTCTCCTTCCCACTTGTCCATCAGAATAAAAAAGCACTGCTATAAGGGGATATTGTCTCTTATTTTCTGACACCTACACATGTCATGCATTTCATCAGAGTTTCATTGACCTTCATTCACTAATCACTATTTTTACTGAGCTGTAACAAGTACTAGTACGTTCACATACCATAATATCCCATTGGCAGCAGTGACATAACTCAAACTCAGAGTGAGCGCAAAAGGAGAAAAAAAATCTACTTACATGAGCATTGACATGGTTGTTGGTAGAGCTCCAGAGAGAAACCTGAGAGAAGATGTGAAACTACATTGAGATGGTTTTTGATACTTAAACCACAAATATGGGACCTTTTTAAAAGACGTCTCAACATATATGGTAAGTGACCAATGAATGTAACTAGAATCTGCTTGAAAAATTAAAGTATCATCTTTTAAATCACAAAATTTCAACAAGTACTGTAGCTAGATCTGCTTCATATTGAAATCAAGCATTGGAAATTTCAGTCTTAATATTTGTAGATTTTCAGTAACTGTAGTATGATCATTGGATTTCAAATTGTAATCCCCTGCACTGCTGCTGAAAACATGACACCACATTCAGAGGAGGAGTGAGGCCGTACGTGACCTTGGTATATCAATAACATGCACAATGCATGAACTACCGCGCACATGAAGTAGCTGTTCTAGGTCAAGTTCATTTGTGCAACTGTAGAAATGCATTTCATTAGTGTTGCATGTGAGTGTTTTACATGGAGATAAAACATTACAAATATCAGGTATAAGTGGAAGTGTATTGTTTTTTATTACATTAGTCTCATATCATCGATTTCACTTAAAGAAAATAACACATCTTAAAAACGTTGCTGATATCAAGATGTTGCCATGTCAGTGTAGCAGCACCATGACAAACCAGAGGGTTTCAACTGCTTTAGTTGTTTTAACTCACGCATTTATCACGCACTGAAACCACAAGACGAGGACTCAAGAGCGAAAATTAAGACACAGGCGAAGGTTTTTAGGAATCAAGGTCTTTCACTGGCAAAGTTGGGTACACAGGTTAATCATGGCAAACAAATCTGAAAGGAGTCAGCCGAGGTCAGGTCAGAAACTGAACTGAGGTCAGGTATACAAAATGAAAGCTGGTACCCTTGACAAGAAAGGAGAACACGCACTAAATACAATAGGAGAGTAGAGTCAAAGGGACACAGGTGCAACACATTAGGGCAGGGCAGCCAATCACAGCAGCAAGAAACACACAAGGGCAGGAAGTGAATCTGAAAGGAGAGTTAATAATGTCAAAATAAAACAAGTGTATAAAAAGACAAGACATAACCAAGCATGAGAACATGACCTAAGATGCAGAGCTGGACATTCATAAGACATTTCGGAAAAGTTTTCTTTTTTCTCATCATACTGTCATTACTGTGACTTATTAGGACCTATAGTGACATTTTATTGTTAGGCACCCTCTAGCTGTAGTAATTATGAAAGGAGTAAAGGAGGAAGTCAGGTGAAGCATTTTATAGAGCGAGAAAGTCTGTGTTAGGAGGAAGAGGGATGGGTTGACAAAACCACACCCAAAGTATGATCTTTTCCTGAATCTATCCAAGTAGTTCTTGGGCCTAAACCTAACCAAACTGACCGTTCCTTAAACTCAACTGCGGTTATTATTCTAACCATGGCGACGGAGGCCAAGTGTCCCTGTCACTGCCACTGTAGGGGCAGAGTTTGCATGTTCTCCTTGTGCCTCTGGTTTCCTCCCACAGTCAAAGACATACAGGTTGGGTTAACTGGCAACTCTAAAGTTGCTCATAGGTGTGAATGTGAGCGTGAATCGTTGTTAAACCAGGTCTGTCAGTCCTGTGATAGATGACCGACCTGTCTAAGGAAGACTCTGCCTCTCACACAGTGTCAGCTGGGATTGGCTCCAGCCCCCCTGCAACCATCAAGGTTAAGAGATATAGCTAGTGGATGGATGGATGGATAGATGGATGGATGGATGGATGGATGAATGAATGGATGGGCTTTCACTATAAAGTCTTAGAACATTATAGAACATTAACCTGTCAGGTTTATTTCTTCATGATACCTTGGAAATAAATCAAAGGTGGAAAGTCACTTTACGCTGTCCCCTAGACTGAGAAAGGATTACGGTATTATTGCATTTCATAATAAAATACAGCTAAATGTGTATTTTATTGTTATGGTTTTATTTGTTTATTATGAACTTTTTCGTTTGCCAAAATTAAAATTATTTTTTCCCAACAAGTACTCATTTGATCTGTTGCAAAATAGATAATAAAACTTTAGAAAACGTAATAATTATTCAGTTCTTAAACTTCTTTGATGCTGCTGAAGGTTTATCTGCTTTGGTCATTTAATAAACACAATATAAGGGCCTTATACATGTTGAGGCACTAGATACCTAAAGACCCCTCTACATTTTGAGGCCCTGGGTACTTAGTTCCACTATTTCCTTCAGTACTACACCTCTCATTGTTTCCTTTCCTCAGCTCTAGAAACAGGTCCTGTTCATTTTTCTGCCGGTTGCAGGTCTATATCTTCCGTCTCTTAAAGTTAATTCAGATAAAAAAGAATTCAAACATACTGTCAAATCCACTGCATTTGTGTATAAGCAGTGAGAGTCAACTATGACATTATATGGGATCGTCTGGATTCAGGGCACTCATCTGGGTTCTGGGGCCTTAACCCAGGAAGAAATAATGTCATAGTTTGTTTTCTTCATTGTAAAGGCCTGTACCACCTCATCAATCACAATGTTGCCCAAAGTTTTTTAATTTCCTTCTTTCAATTGAGCTGAGTGACAGCATTTCCCCCTTTTCATTGCAACCAATCTGATTTTGCCATGATCTCTGTTAACCAATTATCCTGTTGCTGTCAGAGTTTAAACACTGTTCCTTTCAACTCTGCGTGAAGACTGTTGTTATTTCAGCGTGTGATTGACACAACCCATCCCTCCACCTCCAGTTTCCTCCAGAGCCAGCCCCAAAGTGTTTACAGGGATCCTGCATCAGGGCACACCCATCCAGATTTTCATCTGAGGGCTCAGTGTTCTTCAGATCTTTGTCACATTTTGTAGTAATAGTTTTAGGTTGCAGTTATTGTTGAATGGATTGCATCCCATGGGGAAAAAAAACCCACTCTGGAACATCTGAAAACACTGAGAAAAAAGTGAATTTTCTTTTTCAAATATTAGATGTAAATGTATAAAACATGCTAATCCTGTTTGTTTTTTATCCTTCAGTGGCATCATGTCATAATGTGGC
This sequence comes from Seriola aureovittata, assembly GCF_021018895.1. Taxonomy (NCBI): domain Eukaryota; kingdom Metazoa; phylum Chordata; class Actinopteri; order Carangiformes; family Carangidae; genus Seriola; species Seriola aureovittata. The sequence continues at coordinate 25,799,900 of NC_079372.1, forward strand.
GCACTAACAGTATCACACAGCAGTAGGTCAGTAATTGTTGTTGGTCAGATAGGACTGCCAAATCCACATCAGTGTCTCTGCTGGGAGGACATGACTCTCCTCAGTCGGGGGCTTTGTTTTCCATTAAAGCAGAATGTTGCAATAACAGATACAAAAAAGAACAAAAGATAATTAAAAAAAAAACCTGCGTAAGATGAGAAACATCATTCAGCTGGATATTAGCCACCTGAGCTCCAGTCTTTTCACAACAAGTAGCACCTTTGATGGTTCAGCAGATAATAGAACACGCCTTGTTGTTATAAATGCTCAGTGACCTTTGACCTTACAGTGCCTATCAGTTGTTATGGTGATTGAGCTTCAGGATGAGGTTCACCTGCCTACCTTACCTGGTCACTGACCATGTACTCAGACAACAATGATACTGTGACAGTTCATTTTCCTTCCCATTTTTTATCCTCTGTTTATTTTCTCTAAGCTCTGTCCAGTTCTCTCTGTTGTCTGTCTGTGTTCATATATTTAGAGCTTCTGATGTTTCCATGCTGTCATTGCTGCTTTCATTCACAAATATCACACACCATCATCTCACCATTCATCTTTTGTTTCCATTAATAATCATAATAATCTTCAAAGTACCACAGGAGCGTCATCTGAAATTCTCTGTCATCCACCGGCAGTCAAGCTCATCCTGCCCCAACGCTTTTATCTTCATGGACCTGTGCCCTGTGAAGATGCCTTACATTAATGAAGTCCACCTTAATTCATAATACATTTTATCATTAATTTCCGATTGAACATTCCTCATTTAAATATGAGCAAAGCTTGATTCATTTTTCTGTCTTTTTTCTTGTCTTTTGTCTCAAGGCTTAACAACATTCAAAATGCTTGAATACAATAAGAAAAAATGATATGGTAATTTAAATGGTAATAGTCATGTGAGTACAAAAGACAAAATAAAATCAATTGTGTGGTCATATATAGCAGAAACTACACTTGATTGGCTACTTCCACTACCGCTATGCTAATGGCACCTAAATATTCTTGTGAGTGAGGGCATGGATCACTGCTGCCTGCCAGAAATCTCTGGGTGGATGTAAAGTCACCACCTTTAAGTTCAACCTGGACGAGACTGAGTTTGGCCAAACCTACTCAGACAGCAAGGACCCTGGATGTTGATGAACTGCCATTCTCAGCAGACAAGCACTAACTTGCTTCTGTTGAATCCTCATGTATATTGGTGGGCATAGGAAGCACAGGGCTTCAACACCGGAGTCCAGGGTTTGTGTCAGACTCTCATTTGTGATTAGGTAACCATAGAATTTTCAGGTAAAGGTTGTGGTTTTGGTCAACTGTTAAGACATGGTGTCTTGTGCACTGCTGACCTTTCCCTAACTTTAACCAAGTGGTGTGGTTGCCTACACATAACCATAGTAATGTTTAATCAATCCTGCAGTTGCTACAAATGGACATTTTATGCAAGACTGGATATTTTTGCAGGAAAACTAATTAAATAGGTTGTTAGTGAATATTCTCATGAATCATTCAGGAGCTGATTGCAAGGTTTGCTATTGCTACATAGCCATTGCTAGCATTAACAGCCCGTCTCGTCACTGGCCAGGCTGCCCTGAAGAAGTAGCACTGCTCAGAGGACATATTATAATCCCTTGTGCTGTAAACACAACAATGGTTGAAGCTCTTAATGCTAAACTTACGATTTGCTTTTTTAAACCTTATTTCGGGGCAAAGTTACCACATTTTTTAAGGTTTTTTTTTTTTTTTTAATCTGTTTGGGGAGAGAGCCATAACTGCTATCACCTATCAATTCATTTAGATACAAGTCTGGTCTTGTTAGCTGCCCAGGGGCACTGCCAAGATGGCTGCCAAACGGCGAGATTTGCTTCTATGCAGTTTACTTTAAATATAAGTTGCTTTTGACGAATTAATGTGATGTATTGTAAGTAAGAAAACAGTCAGCCCGAAAAAATACTGCTGTTTTTCACACACAAGGAATTGGTATAACAGTTATATATCTAATGGAGAGATGGATGATTAAATCTAATGAAAAAATCTGTAATATTTCTGTGGCAACTAGTTGATCATCCCTCACATTTCTAATGGCAGGCAATAAAACGTGAGCAAGCATCTCTAATTATGTCCTGTAGCACTTGTCTTCTGTTGAGTGATTCATCTCTGTCCACAAACAAACTGTTGGCCATCAGGGGCATTAATTAAGCTTGAAATATTACACAGGTTTGTTAAAAGGTTATTAAATTAATATTCATGATTTTGTTAGTCACAGCTGAAGAGACCCCTCTAGATTAGAGTTTCCCCCCACGATTCAATTTCAATCTTGATGTCTCCCTTTTGAGTTTATATTAAACATTATTTCACATCTGATGGATATTTATAACAAAATATAAAATTTATTGTGAAAAATTCATTGTACACACACACACACACATATATATATATATATATGCCTTGTATATGTACCCGAACTACTTCAATACAAAAATGTTTGGAGGCTAGAGAATATGAGAAAGCAATAGTGGAGAGAAGGAAAGAGTCTTACCTGTTAACACTTAATAACAGTTAATTATATAGGTCTGTAATTTCCTAATTATTTCCAAGACTTTTCTGCAAAGACCTGTGTAATTTTATTCTAATTATAGGGAAACTGACAGTGTTCAACTGGTACATTTCCAATTAATTTATTGGTGGTTAGTGCAGTTCAGCTGAACATATGTACATGTTAGATTTGCCTGCAGGCAAGTATTCATACATCAAAATTGAGTTTCCAATACAAACAATAAATTAGTATTTACTTACTCTTTCAAGGAAGTCCCAGTTTCCCCTACAATTAGTAGCAAATTACAAAGCTCTATTTAAGATATCACCTAAGAAATAATTGGGGAATTAGGGACAGTCTGTAGCATGTGTCTTTCTGTAGATGAAATATTGTGCATGTGAAAACTCATTGATTTACGGTTGCATTAAGATGTTTAAAAGATCACAATAACACTAAAATTCAGTTAATACAAATACACTGTTGTAAAAATGTACAATATAAAATTTGGGAACATATATGTTACTTTGACTTCGCTGACTGCAACTATTAGCATAACTACATACTCTAAAACTTACTTAATTTACATGGGGTCCTAACTCTCGGTACTGCCTTCAGTGCATTATAATTAGATCACTGTAAACTGCATGTAAAGTGAATATATTAACATGTGATTTCCATTTCACTGCCAAACACAAATGAATGCTTCAAAACTGGGGCTGGAGACTCAGGTCAAATATGATCTGGAAGATCTTGAGCTAATGATCACAGTGCTCATTATTCAGTGAAGCATATTTCATGCAAACATCATTAAGTATTTGAAACAACTCAGAAAAGGCTGCTCACACATACTGTAGCTCTGTGACTATACATGAGCTGGTTCCTCTGTCTCAACATGTATCATACATCAAAACAATATCAAAACAAAGGAATTTATACATAAGATATTATTATCTTTACTTTTAATTGATAAGTGTAAACTGTTGCTTTATTTATCCTTCACAGTTGTATGTTAGTTTCATCTTTTTCCACATACTTAGTTTGTATATATTTGTCAGAAACCATAATGTGAAACTTGGCTCTATCAGGAACCAAAGCACTTGATTATTTAAAGGTCCCATATTAATAAAGGTAGGATCCATGTCTATTCTGATTATAAAGCCGGTCTAGGTTCTATATTGATATTGCTACAAAGTATCAAAGCCTCAGTCCACAGAGAAATGCACACAGCCTGTATTCAGAAACTGAGCCTCAAAACGAGCTGTCAATACTTCTGTAACTCCGTGATGTTACAACAAATCAGTTACTGCTCTCAGCCATGCCCCAAGCCCCGCCCACCTGGAAACGCCATCCAACCTTGCAGGATTTGGTTTCTCTGGGTGTTTACCTGAAATATGCTATATTTTTATTCAATCCTATCCAGCCAATCAGAAGAGAGGCTCAGAGCCTTATTCTATCTTGCTTATACAAATGGTTTTTGATTTTATTTTTTTCTTTAATATAATGGTCTAGTAGACTGATTTGTGAGTGACAGCTTAACCCAGCTTCTCTTCAATTTCAAAAGCCTTCTTCATGTCCCGCTGCTTTGTCCACTTTGCTGACCTCACCAGCAACATCAGTGTCTATGAAAAACAACATTTGCAGTTTAGTCTGGTGTGTCCCTGCAGAATGAGAGCTGAATAAGTATTGATATCTATACATATTTAGTTCTACTTGGCCAGTATTCCCTCAGGAATCAATTAATTTCAGACCTTTTTTTTCAAATAATAGAAGCTTTTTAACATGGGAGTGGACTCAAGCTGGGAAATGTAATATATTGAGGGACATGGAAACATCTGTTGTACTGTGATAAGAAGCCAAACAGCTGGAATGTGTCCTGTGGTGAGACCATGGGAACCAGTCTCCTAACTGTCAAACGTTGTCCCTAATACATGGGTGGTGCAGGATTGTCTCTCTTTCGTTTTGTCATTACAAGCTCCCCTTACAGCGGGTGACCCAAAGACTGATGAAACATGCTGTGCCCATGTGATGGGCTTGCCACCCTGGAGGTGATGAATTCACAACCATGGCAGATCGTATGCTGGTCGGTCTTTGATGTCCTCGCTCATAGGTGCATTTTATGTCTGTCTGTTCAGATCAAATACAGAGCAAATTTTAGAGGTGGTGTGTACAAAATCATTTTTTTATGTTTTATTTTTTGTTGCTCTGTTCATTGGTTCAATGAATTTTGACTTCCAACTAAAGTGCTAGTTAATCTCACTAAAACATCGCCTCGTGTACAACTTGCATGACTATTTTAAGACTCCTGTTTCTTGGTCTGTTTGGAGCTATTTTGGGGCCCTTGAGCAAATCCCTTAACCCAAACCTGTGGGCAGTTTGTGTGATCAGACAAGAATAAACCATAGTTTTCTATTAATCCATATGTGTGTGTGTGTGTGTGTGTGTGTGTGTGTGTGTGTGTGTGTATGTGTATATGTGTATATATGTGTATATGTGTATACGTGTATTTGTGATGGTCATCCAAAGATTAATCCGGCAGTGTAAACCTTCAAGTTTTGCTGTCACTGTCTATGTCCTGGGCATCAGGACACTGTGATTCCCTCTCTCTGTTGGTTTATTGTGTGTCTCTCTCTCTCTCTCTCTCTCTCGTTTCTCTCTAGTCATTTCCATCCCTCCCTTTATCCGTCTGGCATGTTCGTCAGTGATGAAGAGGGGCCCTGTGGGCTTTGCTAATGCATTTCTCTGGCTGGGTTTTGGATCTAATAAGCAGGGATTTACAGACAGGACAGACTCACCAGGGCGGCCCATGGTTTCATAATGAGCGAGCACAGAATGAGAAAGCATGACATCCTACCAGTTCTGGACAGAGAGTCTGAGACAGAGAGATGGAGGGAGGAAAAAAGACAGGAAGGAAAAGCAGAACAAAAAAGGGACATGAGCACAGAGATGCTTTTAAAATTAAATAAAACAATACTACGTTAATTTCAATTTGTAGTTTCATTAGTTGGATTGGCAGTGAGTTGAGTGAACTTTGGAAGAAAAACATGATGGGAACACAATATTTTCTCTGCTGTGTAACGGTGGATTGATCACTTCAGGTTGGGAGAAAGTTGTTGCTTGTTCCTGAGTAAAAGTATGACGGGACACAAAGAAATGTGCAGGCCAATTGGTGCAGGTAATGCGACAGGTTTGCATAAAAGGTAGGACTCCCTGTGAGGAGTTCATACATCTGAAAGGAGCATTAGAGCATAGGACATTTGAAGTATGCCTGGACTACCTTGGTTAGCCCACCATGACAGATGTGGACAAGAATAGATGGATGTGACTGGCATCCATCTATCAATTTTTGCACTGTTCTACCAGAGTAAATGTGAAATCTTTACACAACAGGGACATTTTATGATATCCCAGACTTCCCCGACACATAGACACATATAACCACATCCAGAAGTATGAAAACGATAATGAATTAAGGTGGAGGAGCGAAGTTGATAAAGGGGTTAATAAAGGTGGAAGAATTATTAGCATTAGATTATGTAAAGATGAAGTGCAGTCTCACAGAGCTACTAGCATGGCTGTAGTTTTATTGTTGTTCAATCTCACTTTGACATTTGATCAAGAGCTTTATTCATGACAACAAAGCTTCACGTAATTAAAACAAAACAGACTTTAGATTACATGCGCAAGAAACCAGGTTACCAGGGAATCAGAGAATGTGTCTACGTACAGATTAAGGAGAATCAGTGAAAAGGAGGAGAGACTGTGAGAAAATGAGGCTCAACATTTCAGACAAGCACAGCAAGCAGAAATTAAAATGCTGCTGAAGTTCTGGTCTGCTGAGGGAACATGTTGAAACTAATTAAGGGGAATTAAACCAACTAGGGAACGAGGAGGTGGGAAGAGAATAAATGTGAAATTAATATGATGCGAGTTTCTTGGACCGCCATGAACAACAAAGCAGGAAGGAAGGTGTGAAGTGTGTGGACCGGGGGATGACCAAAGCGAGCTAGGGCAGGAGGGAGGACAGAAGTGATGTTGAAAGGAGAGAAGGATGAAAAGGAGGGGAGGAAACTCTGACAGGGTTGATGGAAGTTGAAACAAAAGTTTGGAACAGGATGGTGACAGAAAGGAACAGAAAGTGATGCAAAGAGATGAAAGGAGAAGGAAAGAGGGAGAGAGCTGAAGGAAAGAAAGATACATGTTGTGGGGTGATAGGAAAGGACGGAGATGGATGGAGCTTTTGAGGCTGGAGGAAGTGATTTAGAGGAATGGAACCAGACAGTGATGTAGAGAGAGAGAAGTAGGGCAGCAGGATGGATGGCAACAAGGAGGAATGAAAGAAATGGAAAAAACACCCACATTGAGGAAACAGTGAAAGTTAGAGGAGGAAGTGAAGGGAGACAGAACAGTAAAACTAAAAGCGACACCAACAGGGAGATAATGAATAATTCGATCACAACAGCTTGACTGACAAACACCACATAAGTGTGTGAGACACTCGAGCTGCTTTCAGAGCTTTCTTGACCTTTTTGTAATTTTCAGGTCATTTCTGTGAAGCCAGCTCAACTCCTTCCACAAGTTGCACTTTTTCTGCTTCTTCCATCAGTTCTTGTCTTTATTTGAGAGTATTTGTAAGAAAATTGTGGCACAAATTATTAAAAGGTATTGCTAAGCGTAAGATTCTGAAATATAATTTGTGGTAACGCAATGAATATAAATATTAGGTATAACTGGTTTAACAAAGTTATTTCTCATCCCTAATGTTCATGTGGGGATGTGCACCTAGTACATTTACATTTACTCATTCAGCAGATCCTTTTATCCAAAGCAACTTACAAGTGAGGGACATCATTAAGCTTCAGTGCAGTAAGAAACCTTGGCGCAAGTACAAAGTGCTACATCTATTCAATAAGCGCAAGGAGATCAGGTAAAGAAGTGCACCGAGAGTGCATAGTAAGTGCTAGTTAAGCATGTTAGGGTGTTAGAGGTGTTAGGAGACGAGGTGCTCTTGGAAGAAATTAGTTTTCAAGAGATTCTGTTACCTGCTTCCCTGCACTGGCTACCAGTCAAGTACCAAATTGAGTCTAAGATTCTTTTATTTGTTTTTTAAGGCTTTAAATTGTCTGGCACCCCAGTATATTTCTGAGCTCCTCTGCCCCCTGATAGGATTCCAACAGACAAGAACAGTCTGAACTGAGATTTGCTTGTGTGCATGGATGGAGAAGATGGTGCAGTATTTGTGACTTGAATGTGATTCAGGTGGCCATGGGCTGCATTTTGGACCATCTGTCAGGGTTTCACTGTGTGTGAAGGATGAAGCCCTCCAGATGGGCGTAACAGTAGTCGAGACGAGAGATAGCCATGGTCTGTACCGAGAGCTGGGTGGCGCACTGAGTCAGGTAAGGCCTGATGTTTCTGATGTTGTACAGAGCAAAGTGGCACAACAAGGAGAAGAATGCAACATGGTCAGAGAAGGATGGCTGGTCATCAAACATGTCACCCGTGGTTTCCGTGCGATCTTGGTACAGGTAAGAAATGAAGGGGTTACAGTAAGGGGAGTGAAGCAAAGCCATGTTAGCACTGGTGACTGTGTCTCTAAATTGAACTATTTTCAGATCTTTATCATTCAAAACTGCAACAAATCCACATATCCACCATATCATCTAATCCAACAAGTTTTGATCACTGTGATGAGTGAAAATCCACAACACTGAAGATGAGACAGACTGGGGTTGGGAAAGAGTCAGGGGAGACATGAGGATAAAAGAAGAAGAAGAAGAAGATGAGAGGGGAAGGAGGGCGGGGAACAGACGGTGAAATGAGGGGGATCGAATTTTGTAAAGGTTGAGAGAGGACTAAATGCAGGTCTAAAAGGAACTGGAATAAGGCAGTGAGATGAAAGCCAAAAAGTTGTAAGAGAAGTCCTGACATTTTTGACGTTGGAGTATCTGAGGTCTCTTACCCTCAGAGTGAGGCTCATTAAACATACTGGCACTCTGATGAGACAGAGACCCAACAGACACGGGCCCTGAAGAGTGGGAAAGTTCAGCACAGAGTCATTTTAGTGAGGGTTGAAGACGCTACACTGGAACTGCTTTGAATGTACTGATTGGGATCTATTTAAAGACTCTTGTTCCGACAGATTATCTTACCGGCTCGCGCTCTAGTTACATCTCTCTTCGTAAAAAAATTGGCGATTCCCTGCAAACCATTTTCCCCTGGAAAGCCCTGGATTAGCGAATGGCTTAAACATGCTCTTAATTAGAAGAAGCTGTCTCATTATGAGGGAGATGAAACAAAAAGAGGGAGGCAGAGAAAGTTGTTAAAAGACAGATAAAGCTAAAATCAGGTATGTAAGTTAAGTGGAGGGTGAGCTGAATAGCTGCTGAATAGATGAATTGCTAGAAGAGCTAAATAAATTCTACTCTCGGTTTCATATCTATGATTTTAATGATGAATTTTCTCAATTTAGAAGTGGTCCAGCAGGCTGGAAAATTAAAATGAATAAAGTGAGTGTCTGGTCGTATTAAAGAGAGGACAAGCCCTGGTGCTGATGGTATAGGGGGTAAATTATTAAAGGGTTGTGCCCTTGCAACTGTGCGGTACTTTTTCACAAGTCCTCTTTAGAACAACAGTAAGTTCTGAGCATCTGGAAGGAGTCCATTGTGGTGCCAGTGCCAAAGGTTAAGTCTCCTAAGGCACAGAATGATTGTCGCCCTCGCTATAAAATCACTTGAAGAGTCTTTCCTTTGAATAAATTGTGGCTGACACCAACTGGATTCTCATTGATTTTCGAAGGAGGCCTGTATGTAATTACACTGTAGGTGAGCCAGTGGCAGCAGTTGAGCAATGTTAGTATTTTGCTCTGTAATTGACGAGAAACTTAAATTTGATGCAATGCAGATGCTTTATGTAAAAATCAATGGTTGTTGTTTTTAGGAGGTTTTAATGTGGACATGACACGGATGAAAGCGTTTTGTTCTTCTTTTACTGAGCCTGTCCTTTTTTTCTTTGATTTGCAGCACCTGCATAAATAGAGGGTCATCTCAAAAGAAAAAGACTGTTGCATGTTAGTTTTTGAAACAAACCATAATCCTGTTTCCATAATTCATGGTGACATTGTCGGAGACTCAGATCTTGTGCTGTTTTGAATGTATATTTTGGTCTGTACAGTAAATTGCCGCTTGGTGACATATTAACAATTTTCTAATCTTGAATCTGTAACATCATCTTTCAAAAATCACAATGATGATGATGATGATGATGATGACACTTTGTGTAATGAGTGCATTTGCAGTCATTATGAATAAAGCAGATGCCTGAGCATTACAGCAGTCTAGAGGTCTCTTTGAGGAGTTGTAAAGTGCCTCTAACATATAAGTCATGTCATTCATTTTCAATGAACTCTTTGGTTAATTAAAAAGAAAAAAAATTCTCTATCACTTCCCCGTGTTGAACATAACACACCATGGCAAATAAGACATGATGCAATTACAAACACACAAGTGGAAATGAGTGCCAGCAGCAGCAGACATGGTGAAATGAACATCTCTGTTAAAGACATGAAGCTGAGCCGGCAGATAGACAAATAAATGAAATCAAATAAACAACAGGCCGGTTCTCTGAGCATCTTCCAGCAGAACGCAGCTGAATCAGGCGTTTGGAGGACTGGAGGACAGCCATCAATTCACAGCCTTAAACTGAGCACACAAACCAACATTTCAACACTTCTTCATCAGAATCAAAGTGGATAAAGACCTGAGGCAAGCATTTATAGTTACCTGGACCAGACGGTCAATTGTCATTGGATAATTGGTTGAACTGGGTTTCAAATCTATTGGATGCAGTTTTCATTAAGGAGAAAATTAACTATAGAGACTAAAACTGTTTTTGTACTTGGCTGTTAACGTATTTATTTCTGCTGTAAAGTTGACATTTTACCATTGGAGTCTATGGGGATTGACTCACTTTTGGAGGCAGCCTCAAGTGGCTATTCAGAACTGCAGGTTCATGTTTCAGCCCTGGACACTGTCATTCATGTTGGTTAAATCATGAGACATGGGATGGGTCTGCTGTTTTAGATGACATTTCAGATGTTAGTATGATAATATCATTACATTGCCAAGTACTAAAAAGCACATTTATCAGATCTGGATCTTATTCTAGGTACAGTTATAAAACCACCACAACATGACTTGAAAGGTCAACTGAGCCAGACTCGAGCGCTACACCATTAAAGGAGAAACCAAACCCTGTAAGTTTGGCTGGAGGTGGGTCCAGGTGGGCGGGGCTTGGGCCATGGCTGAGAGTGTCTTTGTTGTGACATCACAAAGTTACAGAAGTCCTGACGGCTCGTTTTGAAGCTCAGTTTGTGAATACAGGCTGTGTGCATTTCTCTGTGGACCGAGCACTTTGATACTTTCACAGTATTAATATAAAACCTAGACCTGCTTTATAATAAAAAAGACATGGACATCTACCTTTATACAATATGGGGCCTTTAACATCCAAATCATCAAACCACTGCATATTATTCAAGTGCTATAAAGGCTGTGGTAGAAGCAGATTTTTTTCTGTATGGTAATTTGCTCAACTGTTTTCCTGTTTATGTCCTCATTCAGTAATGTGATTATGTTGTTTATTCAGTACTGATAATTCTGGTTGGAGGCTCTGAATCACCTACTGTGCTTTCTCATCACCTATTACAGATGTGTGACGGTATTAATGTATTTGTGTGTGTGCAAAACCAACTGCTGCACATCTTGAAAACCTTGGGTCTTGAAGCCCTTCTGTGAATGGAAATGAAAACCAGCTTGCCACTGGGCAGGAGATTCTATCACATCCTGCCTCGTTAATATGGCTCTTAATTGGCAAATACAAATTGGTGCTTGATCATCATCACGGTGGGATTCAAAGCTCAGTGTTGGTCTGAAAACAAGGCAGTCATTCATGATCCCTGAAACGCTGGTGTGAATGGAGGGTTTAGAAGCAGAACAGGCAGCACCATTAGGGAATCAGATTGAGATGCCAGGAAACAGACTTGAAAAATGATTAGAAAATGAAGAACATGATTAATTGTGTCTCTAGCATCATAATTACTCGGTGCCCATCCTTTGTCCTCCTATCCTCCTTTGTCTGCTCAACTGCTCTGACTGAGTAGAATGTATGAATGCAAAGCAGTGGTAATCTGAAAGAGATGAAAGGCAGAAGATAGATAAACCCAAACACAAAGCAGTTCCACCCTTCCAATCGCCCACCTACACATGGGCTGAAATGGTCTGAGCAATAATTCTTCCATTAGAGGCAGCTGCAGTAAAAGCCTCGCCTTGGTGCCCATTATTGTCTCTGGAGGGGAGGAATGAAACCCTCAGGCCACAGGCTGATCAGCACTAATCAGCGATAAATTATTCAGCCAATCAGCTGGTTACAATTCATCACCTTCCCTCTATTGATTCAACAAAACCCTCAAATCATCAAATTATATTCTCTCTATGATGGCACTTGAGCTCTTTGCACAAGGTAATAATATTTCCACGCAACTTCACATTTGACAGACATTGAATATGACATGTTGGTGACACTGTAGCTGCGTTGCAAATGATGAGGGAACCGCGGCCAGCAGCGTCTCCGCCAGACAAGGATTGTTAAAGTGAAAATGTGAATTAAACTTGATGTTAAAGCTGTTGAAGGTTATTTTTCATCCAAATTCAGAATATTTTACAATATTTTCACACATTTTGCTCCTGGTTGTTTGGTTTGGATGGTGAGTAAGGCTGTCAATTGAATCCTACAGAATAACCACCAGACAGAGACCGCTTGAAAAGGAGGGTCTAACTGTGTTGTATTGTGCTTGTATCCGACACAAGATACTTTGGCAGTCCAGTAAGTCCATTAAAAAGTCATCACATAGCAATAGCACAGTAACACCCCTGGTATATTCCTGTAAAAGATGCGTCTTTGTCATTCTGTCTGTACCCATCTCTCATTGTTATATTAATTTGCAGTCTAATAATTGTAATAATGACCATAATAAATTATTTCTTCGTGAGCTGTGACACAAGACAACATAAATATACACATGAGAAACATTAAAGTACAGAGTGATCTGCTGTCAGTCCCCAGAATTTAATTGGACTAGGATTTAACCAACACATAGTCAATCTTATTATTCATCCTGTTTGACTTTATGCATTGCATCAAGGATTTGTGCACTTCTAGAAAGAATGCTTTGGGCATTTCTTTATGCTAATGACCAATTATCTTAACTTGGTTTCAGAACTTACTTCAGTGGTTCTAACAGGCCTAGACTTGTGTTGGAAAACAACCCGAGACAGATAGAAATTTGAAAGCTGGATCAATGGCAACTGAAAAATTGCCACAAAAATAGCAACGAGTGGGAATTGATGTAGCTCTACAGGTTGTTGTGAGTCATTGTTTCTCAAACTTTTTCAAGGACCAGTTAACCATTAAAATAAAACTCAAGGATCACCTAACTCCCCAAAAATCAAGAACGAAAGTCGGAGGTTCGAAGACGATCAGATACCGTCGTAGTTCCGACCATAAACGATGCCAACTAGCGATCCGGCGGCGTTATTCCCATGACCCGCCGGGCAGCGTCCGGGAAACCAAAGTCTTTGGGTTCCGGGGGGAGTATGGTTGCAAAGCTGAAACTTAAAGGAATTGACGGAAGGGCACCACCAGGAGTGGAGCCTGCGGCTTAATTTGACTTAACTCGAAGCTATTCAGCTGCCTAGTAAGATAGCAATATGCAAATGTGCAGCACACACACGTAACACTGACCCAATTTCCAAAGGAAACCAAAAGGCAGATGAGGATGCTAAAAAAGCAGCACAAACCCATATAGATGCGTTTACTGTAAAAACTGAGAAAGTGACACACATAGACCATGATATCTTGAAAGATATGCAGACAACATCTCCTAGAGCAGAACAGAACATGTGGAAAAAGAAGGGAGCAAAACAAAACAGCAGAGGCATCTATATATGACCACAAGGCAAACCTATACTTCCACATAATTTGTTCAGATATGCTGCATTATTGAACCATGGACAATGTCATGTCTCAACAGGAGGGATGGTTCATACAATAGAGCAAACATTTACAACATACGGGTTTACAAATTATTCTAAACACATCTGTATGGATTTTATTGAACTTAACAAATGTGAAGGGAAGAAATACTGCCTGGTAATAATCGATATGCACACAAAACGGGTAGAAATATTTCCCTGCGCACACCCAGACGCACTAACAGTTGCAAAAGCTTTGCAATCTGTTCCCTCCGACTGCAGAAACCCGACCACCTTACTTCAGCCCGTATTCAGTTAATTACACCTGTATCGAGCGAAGAGGATCGGGGCAGGATGTGGGGGAGCTGTCACGTGAAACATTACATTATCAACTAACGGCACAGGCATTCAGGACGACCGGTTAAAGGACCAGTCCACTCCTCGCGCTGATGTGTGGTGGTTCTGTGGAGGTAAAACACTGAGGTCAATGTTACCTTATGACTGGAAAGGGAAATGTGCTCTGATCCAATTAGTTATGCCATTCTATGTATTGCCCTTGAGTGATACTGTAGCATCAAAAGGAATGTTCAAATCACATAGAATAAAACGCAGAACAAATCCTCTTGGGTCGTTTGATACACATGTATACATCGATGGGATCGGGGTACCTGACGAATACAAAGCTCGAAATCAGGTCAGGATTTGAGTCATTGTTATTTTGGTGGGCCACAATTAATAAAAATGTAGACTGGATAAATTACATTTATTATAACCAACAACGGTTTGTGAACTACACACGAGATGGGTTTAAAGGAATAGCTGAACAATTAGAGAAAACAAGCCTGATGGCATGGCAGACCAGAATGGCCCTGGATATGCTCTTAGCTGAGAAAGGAGGTGTTTGTAAGATGTTCGGTGATATGTGTTGCACCTTTATTCCAAACAATACAGCTCCTGATGGAAGCATTACTAGAGCCATCCAAGGCCTGACAGCTCTCTCACAGGAGCTGGCAGAAAATCCTGGCATAGATAACCCCTTTACCAGAATGATGGAGAATTGGTTTGGGAGGTGGAGTGGATTAATCTCTTCTTTTCTAGTCTCTATTGCAGTTGCAGCGGCTCTTCTTTCTGTCTGCGGTTGTTGTTGCATACCATGTCTACGAGGACTAATCCAAAGGCTGATTGACACTGCCATGACAAAAACTTTGATGTACCAACACATACCAACTGATATTGATGAGGATGATGATGAAAGTATTGTTTAAAAATGTGCCTTGTGATGATGGGTGAACGAACTATGAAGTACACTATGAAAATCTGTGAAGAGGAGTAGTGTGTGGAAAATACGGATGTACCTAATTCACCTGTATGTATATGTATATAGTAAGAATTCTTATTGTGTGATGAAATGCTTTAATTGAGTTTTTTATTTACTAGAAGTTCATAAAGTATTAACAGGAGGGAAATGTTGGAAAAATTGTGATACTTTATGATTAACATAACCATCTTAAAGGGAAACTATTATCCTGTATAGAACTTTTCATTATTGTTTCTACTTTTAAGACAGGAGTTGTCAGAGAGGAGCGCAGTGACCTTCGCTATTCCTCCTGGCCACTACACCCAACATTAGCTATGATAAGGCATGAATCGAGTCTCTATTGTGTCTGTCTCATTTCAGCAACAATGTAAGGTCACTCTCATATATTCTGGGTATAAATTCTGTGTGAATCTTGCATCCTTTGAACATTTGCACTGCAAGCTCTGGTGTGTAACTTGTTCCCTTGCTGCAAGAATAAATATCCTACTCTTGTCAATTTTCAGACGGTGTTCCTGAGTTTATTTGATAATTTACTTAACAAAGACCAATAGGGCCCATAGGGCGTGGAAGAGTGTCAGCTGGGACAGACTTTTAATTATCAAACGCCTGTATCAAGTCTTTGCACCTTGCCTGCTGTGTCCGTTGTGTCGGCGGTTTCAGCCACCGGTCCATGATCTTGTCCGTTGTCCGGGTTTGATAGTTAAAAGGCAGCTGATAACTGGTGAAATTTAGCACAGCCCCAGGGCAGGCTAACCGTTAGCTTCATCCACATTTCCTTTCAAATGTCTGTTTGACGAATTCTGTCAAAAACGATCAGACTGTAGATTGGCGTGGCTACGTGAGCAGACGGTGTTGCAAAAAGGATGGATGCAGTGAAATCCAGCAACAGTGCAAAACAACCAGTTTTTTAATTTTATGAGTTGACTTAATATTGAGAACAACACATATATACTACTTGCTACCAGGCTTTGTGGTCACTCACAGACAGTTTGAGAAATGCTTAATTTAAAACATGATACCTTAACAAATCTACTCACAGGCCACTCTTTGATAGGTGATCTTACATAATTAAATGTCCCATATAGTATAAAGATATATTCCCATGTGTGGCTCACTAACCTCTTGTTAGAGATCCAGAGAGAAGCCTGAGAGAGGACATGTAAAACTACATTGAGATGGTTTTTGGTTCTTAAAATCACAAATATATCTTGGTATGGATCAACATTTCAAAGAAAACACAGGATTCCTAAATTAACATGAAAAATCTTATTTCAGTTGTGCTTAGCAACCGCTACAATAGCCTTCGCGTTAACTGAAAATGTTGTTGGTGAGTTGGAGACATCAGTCACTGCAGTCTGATTATGGAAACACAACAAACCAAAAAGAAATCTGCTAGGAGCAGGATATTAAGCTGAATAATAATAGTGTAGCAACATAGCGGATCAGTCTGCTAATCATGCCGTGATTGCCTGGAAGGTACGTCCAATCAAGTGAACTCCTGATTGCTAAGGAATTTCATGTGGATGATTCAGATTCACATGATTCAGTTTTCACTTGGGAGAAAATATAAGAAGAGATTCATGACTGAGACCCAGTGTGGTTAAAGTCAAAGGGGTTTCTCTGACTGTTACTGCAGACGATGAAGGTAATAATCCTGCGTTGAACCATTCAATTTGGTTGTTATAGTCCTGTGCCAGTAAAGGCGCAGGGGCTGATGATGCAAATCGTTTCTAATTGTCAGGAGAAAAGAAGCAGGAGGTGAGAACCTTTGAAAAGACAAGATGTTCTCCCGGTTACCTCTGACCAATCTCACTCCTGGGAACTCAGCAGAGCTATTCCCGGTTTGGAAAAAGCTCATAAAATAGCCATTTCTTCTTCAGAGTAATTCACAAAGGCATTTTAAACACTGCTCATCCACCGTTGGAATGAAAGTGCACCAGCTGGGCCATTCAAAGAAATGACAATATGATCGTTGTTCTTTATGCAGCCGTGACACTTTGAATTTACTGCTCAAGGGAGTTAGAGAATATTCATTGCCAGTTTTTAACGGCTAACAAGTACCACAAAACTGCAGAGGACACATTCAGCAGACACAGAGAAACACCATCATCCCCCTGGAGTCATCTTTCTGTCAACCTGAGTCTAATATTCACTCTCTAGTTACCTTTGGTTTGGTCTCCACCAACTCCTGAGAAAAATATAGGAGATGAGAGTGAGAGCCATGAAACTCAACATGTGCAGTGTTTGTGTTTTTTTAACCTTTATTTATTCATGGAAGTTTCACTCTCCTTTACAGGAACGCCTTGATCACATTCACACAGTACCAGTACAACCACAGTCTGGCTTGCCGGCCGCTGAGCAGCTCTACTGGTGCAGTTGGGGTTAAGGGCCTTGCTCAAGGGCACCACAGTGTTGATGAGGGTTGAATAAGCACTGTTCGTTCACCTTTCCCAGACTTAAACCTATCATCAGTCAAATTCATCTACATTGTCTTTTTGTAATAAGACCAGATATCAACTAAAGACAAATATTACTCTTTGTTGTTGCTGCTGATAAAGTTTGTGTTTGTAACAACAGTATAACCAGCCTTTATTTAAATTATGACTAAGCATTGATTTGTATAAACATTACTGCAGTTTAAATGGCCCTAACAATGTTCATCTTTTAATCATTTGGAAGTTGAGATGCTAATTTGCCTTGATGCTAACAAGCTGTCAGGCTCGTAAGTTTGGGGTGACAGGGCGGTGGTTTGAGCAGCATATGCATATTTACGTTTATACTGATAATATGTCATTTAGTTGCCCTTAGCTCATTAAAAAGGGGGACAAGAGAGGGAGAATGAAAGCAGATGACAGCTAATTATGCACGATTCTGACAAAAAGTGACGATCTTGCTCCATGTCAGGAACTGTTGGTGTGTGGATGAGACGGAAAAAGAATTCTACTTCACAAAATGTGTTGCTATAGTCCTTAAATAAAAACAGCCAAGTTTATTTACCAAGTGAAAGTGACTAAAAAAGTCCACCAACAGAATCATCTGGGTGGAAAATGTCGGCCCAGATCTTGAAGTCCCTAATGTTGGGACTGCTAAAGTAAAAGAGTGGCCAATCAGAATGGTTCCTTCCTCCCAGAGATACTAACACTGTCCTACATGTTTTCAAAGCCATTGGTATATGGGCAAAAAAACCCAAATGATTTCAATGATATTCAATGTTTTGTTTTCTTTGTTTGTTTTTGTGTCATAGAACATGCATATTATCACTCACATGCCAAGGGATGGCTTTTTCTGAGCCTAACTTATATATATATATATAATATTTTCTATATATGTTAAATTTCATTTTCTCTATTGTTCCTATTAAATAAAGAAACTGAACTAAACAGCCTGGGTTTCAAAGGGGGAAGGCTGGGAGATGTAATAGATTTATACCACTATATATGAGGGAGGTAGTAATTACCAACACTATTCCTTTTGCATATGTAATTTTCAATTACTAGCTTTCAGCTAGCATGATGAACATCAGACGGAGCAGGGGTTCACCACCTGAACACATGAAAGCACACTAACTCCAGCAGCTGTTTCCTCCAAACCTGAAAACTGTAATTAATGCAGCAAATTGTCAACTAAATGCTTTCTGTGTAAAATTAAGCAGCATGCATACATCTAATCACAAACCAAAATAACTAAGGGAGTGCTATGAATAAATTAGATATGGCAGTTTCTAAAACATTACGCAGATTGAATATTAGAAAGCAATGACTTCCCTAAGTTAACTGAACAGAGAGTGAATTGAGCCTTGACCTGGGTGTGACAACTTCAGAGCAGAGAAGAACAGGTTTATTTGGCATCATGGTAATTACTTTCAGGCTTCTTACCAACGCATACAACACATGCACAGACTCATTAATTCTGCCTCAGGCTCTGTCTCCCAAACACACTAAACAACAATTTATTTCTTTGGTTCTCTTTGTGTCGCCTGGAGCTGCAGTTGGCTGCAGTGAGGAAGTCAAACTGCTTTTGTCCGAGTGAATGAGAGAGAATACGAGGAAGTGTCTTCAGAGGGATTTAAGTATATGTTCCTTCTATGTGCAGGGTTTTGTCCATCGTTAAACAAAGGGCAGCGTATGCAGAACAATGTGTCCAATGAGTCCAATGATTTGCTTCATAATCTACTGTGGAGAAACATTCATCTTATTTTTCACACCCACAGTTGAAATTTAGTTTCATTACATGTCATGAGGCTCTGTGGATTTATCATACTGACATAATGTATTTCCTTCCTCCCTATTTTGTTGGATGTAGTAATTATCTTCAGAGCAAACCCTGGCATATAGATCTAGTTGCTGCAGTGATATTGTAGCAGATGCAAAATCACTATACATAAAATTGTGTTGTGTATTATGTGAAACCACCTTAAGTTGTACTTGATATAGTGAAAGTTGAGACTGTCCTCCTGTTAAGTGCGAGGTTGTCTATGTAAGCAGATTGATCACAAACCATGGATATGTTATAATTCACATTCAAATATGTTATGCTGTTTTTCGATTTTTCGAGCATTACATAGAGCACATTGGATTGTTATAGATGTGCTCTTCAAATAAAATTCCCTTGCCTTCAGTCTTTTGAAAAAGTTTTAGAAATGATTTAAAAAATAAGCAGCATCAATGCTGCACCTCCACACACTGCTGGCTCTGTTTTTGGGTTGCAGATCTTCAAAATGTACCTTTGTGATGCCCTTTTGAACTTTTTACACATTTTGAATTCTGCATGTTTCATATCTTTTGTTTCTTATGAATTTCCAACAATCTGGTAACCTAAAATGTATTAAATGAGATGCACAGATTTAATAACAAAAATACTTCTGAAAATACTTTAGCTTTAGTGAACTCTTAGCTTTCTTCCTCTTTGCCCTTCCTCTCCTGCTGGAATGAAAGATTTACAACTCTGGCTGTCCTTGGAGCAGTTTTCCTTTTTCTAGTGATTTTTCTATTTATGTATTAAAGATGTTTCTCCTCCATCTAACATTGTGAGGAAAAATGCCCTGGAGCTCCGGATACATGAGAAAACGCCCAGGGGATTGTGGAGCGGAGAATAGCAAGGACATTTTAAAGGAAAAATTACGAAAACGGACACAGGAGGGGGAAAGCAAGGTGACTAGATAAGGTGAGATGAGAAATGATGAGAAAATGGAAAAAAAAGGGATGCAGCTAAAGATGTTAGAGTAAACAAGAGGAAATATTATGAGTGATGCGAGATTTCATGACAAGAAAGAAAAGACGCAACGAGAGATAAGAGGAAAGGGAGAGCAGGCGATGATAGAACAGAGAGGAGGAGGAAGCACGAAAACTGATCGGGAAGTTGATGAGATCAGAGGTTGAAGAAAAAGAGATGAGGGAAGAAGATGAGGAGTGAGGAAAAGATGTGAAGAGAGATGAAAGGAGAAATGATGATAGTGAAAGGTAAATGGAGAAAATACGGGGAAGATGGGAGTTAGAATTGGGGGTAGAATGGTTAACATAGCACAGAAGTGAAGGTGGTAAAGAGGGAAGAGAAGGCAAACCTAATAAAAGAGGCTGGAAGCTGCTGAGCTGGTGATAATTTTCATTGGATTTACCTCTGAAACACTTTTACACTGTATACCAAAATGATTAAACAGTAAATTAACTCAATTAACTCATAATCCTTGCCCCACACCCAGTGGTAGATCAAAGAACTCACATTATTTTTCTATAGTTCTGCACATCAACGACACAGAAACCTGGAACAAGAACAAATGGAATGACAGATAAGAGGCGAAGATGTCTGAATTATGTATTCTGGCAGTGGGGGTCCCACAAGCCTCACTTCTGGATCCTCATCAGGCTGAATGTGTGTCCTTTTTTTCACGCACCACTCACAATAATATGTTCAATTCTGGTTGGTCATTCTCAGCAAAGATAGCAGAAGCAATGCCAAAGTACTTGAGTGCAAAGCTTTGTCCAAAGGGAATTACTAGGAACTCTTATAATGTTGCTTTTCAGTTATGGAAAATGAGAAATCTTTCCATGCCTGCACATAGTCTGTTATAAGCTCTACTGTCACTAGATAGCTTGTGCTTGTTCTAAGCAGATTTACGGACATTTATTTACGGTGGACGTTGGAGATTTGAGTGAAATTCCTGGAAAGCATATGTCAAACTGAATAGAACATGTAACATGTACATATATGCAGATTTGACTGAGTTGTGAGTCAGAGAGGGAGTTATTAAGCGGTTCTCTGTCCTATTTTTCTGACCGACATTTTGTGCTCAACCTGTACTTTCATTTCCTAATCTAGGAAACTTTCTGGTGGTGTACCTCAAGAGTCCTTTCTGGGCCTTATTCTATTCTATTCTCAATCTATATGCTTGCCCCTGGTCATATTATTAGTCGACAATGTGTTGAGTCTTTGATGTGTTGATTTTCCCCTAACATTAACCAAAGCATTTTTGTTGCCCAAACTTAACCACAGACATGACTCTGAATGTGAACTCAGGTCTCTGATGTGACAGACAGTATCGTAGTACTCAAGTCCAGGACTTGTGACTCTTCTTGAAATTGAGGACAGTCTTGGACGTGGACTTGAGCGTTGACTGCATTCTGACTTCTACTCGAATCAGACTCAACCTTGATAACTCAGATTTGCTCTCAGGTGATGGAGACTGGACTCAGTTGACCCAGTCCCCAGTGTTCAAGTCTGAGACTCAAGGTCACTCAACTTTATTCATTTAAAAAATACTTTTTTTTTTTTAAAATACAGTTTGCTTATATATATATATATATATATATATATATATATATATATATATGAATATAACTTCTGTGAGACAGAGGGGGTCACACAGTCATTGTTTCTGGTGCATCTGGTTGGTGGATTAGTCAGATTAGTTGGCCAGACTACAATGACTCACTTCTTACTTCCCACTTGACCCTATCACCTCACACAGTGTCTTTGCCTCACATCTTTCCCTCCGTACCCCACACATCCATCTCTGCCACAACCCCCTGGAGAGGCGTGATGCACGGCATGAAAACCCCTGCAATGTTAAGCATTGCCACAGTGTATATCACTTGATTACTGGAAATGGTTTAGACTAAAGTTGGTGTGTATGAAAACGCTTTGTGTGTGCACATACGTGTGTGTGTGTGTGTGTGTGTGTGTGTGTGTGTGTGTGT
This sequence comes from Seriola aureovittata, assembly GCF_021018895.1. Taxonomy (NCBI): domain Eukaryota; kingdom Metazoa; phylum Chordata; class Actinopteri; order Carangiformes; family Carangidae; genus Seriola; species Seriola aureovittata. The sequence goes on from NC_079372.1 coordinate 25,822,004, forward strand.
GTGTGTGTGTGTGTGTGTGTGTGTGTGTGTGTGTAAAACTGTGATGCAGGCTTGAGGCTGATTGTGGGGAATTTATATCATGTCCTTGAAATTTGTGTTTTTAGAAATTACAGGCTCGATTCACTGTGTTTCATGACTTCAGGACATGATTAAAAAGAAAACCTTTTTCTCTTTTTTACCCTATTTTATGGATTTGTGCTTTATTTCTTCTGACTACATGTTTATTTTGCAGTTTTGAGCACATTTAGCACACACTTCGCACAATGCTTTATTTTTCCTCATCCTATTAAATTAATATCTTTTTAATGTCTGATCTCTATATTTTCATCCCATTGAGTGCACAACACAATTGAGTACACACTGCTCAATGGTTACTTGTTTTTAGCAGAGGGGGAAGAGGAAACCAATAAATTTGAAAAAAAAAACATGTTAAATTAAAAGGTTTATATTTAAGAACCATCTGCTATAAGTCAGGACACCCTTCATTAGTGTGATTCCACACTTTTACTTTCTTACTATTTTGTATTACGGACTTTATTTTTGAAGTCAGAATCGGTCCTCCTGGGCATTGATGATACCAGTCGTGCAGAAATCTACGGAGAGATGTTCTGCCACGGATGATTATTTTCTGCTCTTTGCTGGAGGGGCTCTGTTGTTCTACCTTTCACTTTTAAAAACACTTCAAATATCTTCTATTGGATTCAAGTCAGGGGATCTGTGTCATAGTTTTCACTTTTTTTCTTCTGTACAAACTCTTGTGTGATTGTTGTGAGTGTTTGTGTTTGGGATCATTGTGACATTGGAATATTCCTCACCTGCCAAGCTTCTTGAGACAGGGGTTCATCTTTTCATTGGGGTATTTATTTGGGTAAACAAACTTGTAATCATAGTACTATCTATAAATATCATCACCCCTAAACTTTTTACCCCACTTGGTCTTCTCTGATTGGTAGTATGGCTCATCCTGTACCTCCTAACCACCGCTGTAACTGAGTATTGGCTTATATTCAGTTGCCTGCTGATGCTCTTGTACCCTCTCACGTCTTTATGAAGTCTCACCAGCTGGTTTCTTATTAACCTCACCATGTGGAGCATTAGACATAACACAGGCCAAAACTGTGGAAGCTGTGGCATAGATGACAATATTTCCCCAGTAGCTACAGGGGCTCAATTGATTTGCCGGTCCGGTCAGAGAGACTCGGGGGAAATGACACCAAGTTGGAGTTATATTATAAACTTTATGAAAAGATTCTGGGAAAACATCCGAGGCTGGAGCCCTACGAGCCGCCCCCCTCACTCGGCCTGTGTGGGAGATTGTAAATTTCATATAAACTACAAATTACTCTGTGCATTGATTCATACACTTTTAAGGGAATACAGGTAGAATGTTTATGCTGCATCTGTATTTCATTTTGATATGTTTCACTAATGAACAACAACAAATACCATGACAATGACCTTGAGCCATTTAGGACTCAAACCACCATCATTTCCAATCTGTGTGTAAGCAGTCCTGACAAATTGTTTTGTTAAACAGGTCTCTGATTTGTAGACCAGAGTCTGCTTTTCTTGACCCTGCCCAGATTTGCCAACAGCTTCCACTCATCACAGATCTTATTGAATTTTTGGGGGCAAACAGCCGTGAACTGAAAATCCTCTCCAATCTTTTAAAGTGAGAGGGAGAAAAACTCTCAAAACTATTGTTCTCCCTGTCTCATTAAATCAGTATGCTCTCTCACACACACACACACACACACACACACACACAGCCAAATTCATGAGAGATTGGCCATTATCACTTCAGCATAGAAATTGATTATGGTCGGAGTATAAACATTTATGTCTGAACAATGAAACACAGATGGACAAGAAAAATGAAAGAAAAAAAAAAAGTAATCTCTCCTCTCCTCTTCACTGCTGTACACAACGGTGCAGCTCTCAGCCGCTGATAAAAGCTGGAGTATTATACCATAAGATGATGGAAGTGTCCCGCAGCCTTCTGAGAGGCTTTTGGCTCCATTTCACTTATTTCACACACTGTATGTGTGATGCTGTGTGACAGAACAGGGGCCAGCACTTAGACCAGGTTCACACTGTGGCTCTTCATGTTCAATTTAGAATCACAGCTCTTATCTGCTGACCAGACATTAGTCTTGGTGACTGTTCACATTTTTTCTGGGAAGCAGCTTGTTTCTTGTTTCTATTCTATAGCAAGGAGGGCTGGGTGATAATATAACTTATCAATAATGACAGTGTGCTCACATGTGTTATTTGATTCTGTGAGTTAGTTAAAAAAAACTGAAAATATTCAACTGTCACAACAATTCTTGGGGAACATTATACATTACATGTCAGCTTTGAAAATAATTCATATTGTGCAAATTACATTCTGGCGTGTTACAACCTGCATGAACTCATGTATTGAGAGTGACATTTCATTTCTAGAATGACTCTCACAGAAATGTGTTCGCCTCTTCTCACGTTTCTTGGATGTTTGAGCTTCTGTACGGCATTTGGCACTAGAGGGTTGTTTTCAATCTCCAGGGCTGAAAATTTAAGCCAACACTGAAGTGCCAAAAACTGCAGTTCTTCAAAATGACTACTTGAGGCTGGTTCCCATAGACCCCCATGTTAAAATGTCCAACTTCACAGCAGAAATAAACATGTTTACAGCCTGGTACAAGAAAACGATTTTGGTTTCTACAGCTGATTTCATCCTTCATTTTTTTTTATTTAACTCACCTGTTTTAATTTTACTAAAGGCTTAAAGTTATGCATAATTGAAGGCATGGCGAGTGACAGGCGGGTGAGCATGTGCTTTGATTAGCCGAGAGTTAGGCGGAATCAGGGTCCAATATGTAACTTGTAATAGGGCGATGTGGACACCCTGAAACCTCCAGGATACATACTCTTAGAATGGACTTTACAGTCAAATAAGAGACAACTTATATCAAGGAATTAAACCTTTCAAATGTCAAATATTTGCATGTTCATAGATTTTGGGAGGGAAAGTGAGATTATGTCATTTTAAGAATTTTTAAGTGTTAATTAAACAGAACTTTTTTTTCTGGTAAAACTGCATCATACGAAATTATTATGATGAATTATGATGTCAGACACATCCAGGCAATCAGCCTGAATAAGTTGTAAACATGCCATCTCACTAAAAGATATCAAACATGCAAACATTTATGAGCAGAGGCCCTTCGTCTTCCATATCACAGTCATTCAGCCCCAACAAAATCAAGTAATGTAAGATGTAAAGTTGAGGGAATGAATAATGAAAGCAGCTATAAAATCGGGGTTTGATAGCATCACATTAATCATCCACACTGACACATACATTAGCATTCAGTCAGTTAATGAGCTATACTGTCAGTTCTACATTTATTAACACAGTTGTTTTGCATTTTGACATCAAGTTTGACAACTAATAATAACTAAAAAATAATAAGAATGAATGAATAATTAATTTGTGAACATTACAGATTCTAGTGTGTTTGCAGCTAAAAATTAGAATAATTTCATTAGTGAACCTTTGTGCCGAACTTTCACGTGTTAGAAGTATGTTTTGAAACCTGCAAACGCTGCCGTTTATGTTGAAGCCTACAATATAAAAAAAGAAATAAAAATAAAAAAAAAGTGCAGTGCGTTGCTGCTGTTAAACTGTTAAACTCACAGATCTGTACATGCTATTTAAATATGTAGGCTACAGGTGGAGGGCACGTGCTCTGGCTCTGCGGCTTGAGAGCCACAGAGAGAAGAAACCACAGTGATCACCAGCTGGATGATGGGCAGTTCAAGGCTCATTTGTTTGACAATGTGCTGTCAGCCGCCACAATTTCTTCGGATATGTCTTGCAGCTTGTCTAGGAATGATGATATGTAAAATGAGATCATCTTAGTGTAACACAAATCCCAGCAAAGGAACACCTCTCAATTCATTGGATTGGAAAAATGGAAAAATGGAAAAATGCTGATGACATCGGGTGTTTTTCTACTCCGAGTTGAACTTTGTTCAACTTGAAGCGTTTAGAGCGCCCGTTACATCCCAGAGAAATGTCAAGGGGAGAACGAGAGAAACAAATGAGTCAGAAAGGAAGAAAGGGGAAACTTTTTACTGGATAGTAAAGAATTTGTTTACAGTATAACCAAGCAGAGTAAATGTGGAGCAGCAACTCAAAATGAACCTCCTCTTCCAAAGGGAGGACACTGGTACTTCCAACTGATTTGATAAATAAAGTGAACTTAAGTTAGACCAAAGTTGGAGAACAATATTCACCCAAACATCACACGAGCCGCCATATGGCCCTGTCTGATTGTTTCCTCCTGCTTTTAAACTCCAACTCTCAATTACCAATTTTAGCACAGGTGAGAACCATCACCTGCAGCAGAGGAGTGAGGGGGAGGGCAGAACCTGCAGAGACACAGCGTGTGCAGATGCAGTATGTTCTAGTACATATGATTTTTTTGTTGTTTTGTTTCTCATAAACTTGCAGGCAAGCTAAAAAAATACAAAAAATAAAAAAGGCTTAAAGTAGGTCAGGATATGCAGTTTTCAGAGACCAAGCGAATCTGAGCCAAAAACTCTGTCCATTACATCTAAATTCTGTCTCAGAAAACATGTTTTCTCCTGTCTGGGATGGCTGACATTTTCAATACGAATAGCCTTTGCTCTTTCATCAGTTACTGGTGGGAGCCTCACAGACACACAGCTGCATTCGCTTTGCAAAGACATTAAATCTGTCACTGAGATAAATTGCAACTAAACAAGCCGTGCAGGTAAAATCACATTTTACCATTTAATATGGAAATTTACAACCCACATACGGCCTCATCAGGGTGCTCGCAAACAGCAACTCTGACACACACACATGCACACACGCACACACACACACACGCGGGAAGAGTTTTAGACATGCGCCAGAGAAGTGTATGTTAAAATTGTACAATACAGCATAATTACACAAGAGTGTAGATATGACTGGCAGCTCCCAGACACTCAATGTCTGGTGATTATGGGTTTGGAAAAAAGGATATGCTGAAAAAGCAAAAAGAGTTTCGATAATTACCTCAACTTTCCCTGTTAACTTTTCTCTAGTTAACTTTCTGGGATGTCAAAAAAAAAAAAAAAAAAAAAAAAAAAACAAAAAAAAAACACAACTAAAAACAAAAGCAGAAAAGTCATGTCAGATAGAGAAACCTCTCCAGAATATTTTCCAGCTTTTCTGCCCTGTCTGCGACACACAGCTCCGAACACACTGGTTTGTAAAAGTAAAAATATATTGTTTGTTTTTCTCATGTCCTAAATAAGCTGTGCACTGTAGCTTTTTAGGAGTAAAGTTATTGGGGACTACTTTTAGTTGCAGATGTATTGACATTCAGGCCTGTGAGGAGTATTTCCGGCAACAGGATAATAAGCTGCCTATTTGTGCTTGAAAATGTCGTTCTTGACCATGGAAATATCAGTTTGACAAAATTCCACTTATTTAGTTTCTCTGAAGCTTTCAGCACCTTCTCTTGGCTTTTATCATGGACCTTGGAAGTTATGATAATAATAATAATAATAATAATAATAATAATAATAATAATAATAATAATAATCACAATAAAGTCACTTATCAAAATCAGAGATTACAAAGTGCTTCACAAGGATAAAATAACAAAACAAAAAACAAACACAGAAACAGAAATGAGCAGTGTAAAAATATGTGAAATATTTAAAAGAAATTATTCAAAAAGTTTGTAGAAGAAATGTGTTAGAAGCCATTTAAAAGAAGATACTTGTTTTGTGACTCGGGCACGTGGTTCCAGAGTTGTGGTGCCCTAACAGCAAAAGCTCCGCCCCCTTTAGTCTTGCATCTTGACATATTTTCTTCTACGTTATTGTTGCATCTGTTGTGCAATGGGACACAGTTAGCCCCATATATTTCCTATTTTGAACTAGAAACATACTGTTGTGTAGTCTATTTTGATCTGGCTGTTACAACAGCTTGTTGCAACCGTCCCCACCCCGTGACACATGCTAAACATGTCATTTAAAAAAGTCGACAAAAACAATGATTCAAACCAAGTAACTTTTGATGAATTGATTCAAAAAGGCCTGGACAGTTCAACAAAATACAGCTCATGAAAATTGACTTGTTGAATGTGTCTGTCTTAATGGGGTGTCTACTGAGAATAGGCAGAATGAGTGTCATCACTCCAGCGTGTTTCTGATTGGAGAAATAAGACTTGTGTGACCATCCTTTGTTGAAACTGTCTCCACTCTCCCCTATATGACATATTCCTGTGTTCGAAGCTGCGGCACTGTCCATGGTGCTGACAAGGTCAGTGTGACAGATATCCAACACTGCAGGAGCAGGAAATGAGAGTGCAAACTTAGAACTTCACTACACGCATTTAATGTTTTTCAACTTCATTTGCAGCTGATTCAGCTTTTTCAAAGTTACTGCATATATTGCCGCCTTTATTTGATCTCTTGTGGCAAATTATATTGCTCAGCAGACTGAATAATGTGCAGACTTCACTGTTGGAATTAAACGTTTCCCTTGTTTCAATTAAGAAAAAGACAGCAGAGAGGCTGTTAAAGGACAGTATGTGTTGAGAGGCCTGGCTGTAATGAATATCAACTTCTTGATGAATGAGCCACCCACCCATCAGTCTGCATCTACTATTAATGCAATGTTACTGATGGCGCCAGTGTTTTTTTTTTTTTTGTCAGTCATTAATTAATCTTTAAACAGCCTAGCATTATGTTTCTCAGACATTGTTCTACATGTGAATGTGCTGATTTAAATTTGTGAGGTAGTTAAGTGTTAATTATTATATGCTGTTATTTTCCCTCATCTCAAGAGACTCCCTGGTAATGGTAAAAGTAATGTAAAATAAACGTTCACATTGCAATTGAATAATGCAAGGTTATGAAAGTTTAGGTAAAACCCTCAGATATAATTCTTTTCCCATCCGTGCAGAAGTGGGAAAAATACATATTTAATATTGGGAATAGAGATTATAGGGAGCGGACAGAGGGCAAACCTGCCGTTTCCTGAAAGCTGTACATGGTGATAATGATGTTCTGAGGTCTAGATGTTCTGGGGTCTGCTCCACGGTAAAAACAGGCTAAAAGGACTTTGTCTGAAGTGGAAACCTCATCCAGGAAACAGAATAAAAAGGCAGAGCGGCTGTTGTTTGTCACAGGAAGAGAAGAACAGAGACCAGTAAGAGGTACGCTGGAGAGAAAGATGAGGGCGGCTAATTGTAGTGGTGTTGATAGGCTGAATTTTGAGGAACGTGAATAATATGACATCATATTTTTTGGTAATGTTTTGGTTTTCATTATTTCGCTCAATGTAACTTAATCCAAGTTCAATTAAGTGTCAAAACAAGCAGATGTAGAATTTATATATGATGTCTAACACACAACCTGATACACAATTGTTTTCCACTCCATGTTTACTTCTTTCTAATAATAGGTGCTGATTGCCTGAGCACCCACGGACAACAGTGAGCACTCTCTGGGAAATCAGACTCAGACTATGTGGTAACCACATGGGGAGAATAATTACAAGATGTTTACAAAGCGTAATCTTATTTAGAACAACCCCATGAGCTCTACCTGCAGAGTATTTTTTGAGGTGTATACAGCAGTGGTTCTCAGAGGGGGTCTTGCAAGATCTTGGGATTCACTGACATTTTTTTTTTCCATTACACATAAACAAGGCAACATTTATAGGAACACATTTTCATAACGGCTCCAAACCCTGTTAAATGTAGAGTTATATCGCTGGTAATGCTGGTAAAAGATAGGTCATTGTTGTTGGTTGTCATTGTAACAAGTCAAATTTTATTTTACCTTATTATTATTATTATTATTATTATTATTATTATTATTATTATTATTATTATTATTATTATTATTATTATTATTATTAATATTTTATATCACATATTTGGCTCAAGGGCTGAACAGCTGGAAAGCATATGACAACCTCCAGTAGAGTGGCAGTGGTGGCCTAAAGGTTAGAGGAGCAAGCGTGTTTGATCCCCGTCCTGGCAGGATTACATCTGGTAGGGGAAAGTAAAAGAACAGCACTGATCCAAATCCTCATCAACACCACTGTGGTTCCCTTGAGCAAGGCCCTTAACCCCCAACTGCTCCAGGGGATTAGCTCAGTGGGCAGCAGGTCACACTGTGGTCAGTGAAATAAATGTTCTGGGAGGATGCTGAGAAAGTTGCTGGTGCCGCCAACAACTAGAACCTGAGCCACACAAATCCTCTCCACCATGAGAACAGGACAGACTACATCAACATTGATTGAACAGGTTGGTTTAACATATGCTGTATAGAGCTGTTTCTCTTAGCTTATCATGTCTTTTGGAAAAATCCAAGAAGATTGAACTGTTTTGTTTTTCTTACATTGCTCTTGAAACGCTGCTGCACCAGTTCGAGTGACTCAGTGTCGTGTCCAATCAACACCAAGCTCTACCTACATGCATGAACCTCTTATGTGTCACCCCACCGTCTGCCTCTCTAAACAGTGGCCAAACACACACACACGCACAGAGCTTCTATTGCCCGGCAACAGAGCAGTTGTCAAGCTCTGCCCCCCCCCCCAAATGAGATTCGGGGCCAGGCTCAGAAGGTTCAGGAATGAAATGAATGACCTTAACGACGCCACTGGACTACACAATGCACAGAGGTAGCACACCATGATTTCCAGCATGCAAGTTAGAAATACTGACTGTTCAGGGTGACCAACAGAAAGATTCTTCATGTGAACATAGCTCAAAGAAAGGCTGATACAATTCCATCCTCAACACACTCTGAGGAAGAAGAAAGGAGTGAACACAGAAGTATATTTAGACCGTGAAAGTGAAGCTACATCCAAATCAATCTTAATTAGCTGCTCCATGTGCAGCTCATTCTACCACTTAAATCTTTAAGCAATTTTTATTTAAATTACTCAAAGTAAAATAAATAAATATATAAAAAAATAAATAAATAATACAGGCAGCTTAGGACGTGTCAGAACAGTCACCCACACAGCGGTGGATGCGAGGCGTGCAGTGGTGTGGGAGGCGACGTTGTGACAGACTCCATCATGGTCCCATTTTCAGGCTCCAGAAAAGCAGCATTTCGACTTCCTGAGTTGACAGCACGTCTTACTCTGTGGTATTTTAAAAATCCCTAACCATGGACAAGCAGAGAGTCATTGTTGGATTATAACAGTATTCATACTTACGTGACTCACAGTTCAGTTACGTGACCCGCTACCACTGCGTCCCGACCTCAGTTAAGCAGAAGAAAATGGATGGATATATAAATACTGCATATAAAAGATTTCCGGCCATAGATGGAGAGACTATCATCAGATGTAAAATGAAGTGAAATTACATCAGTCTTCTGACTCCACAGCAGCCCCAACAAGTTCATTTGATATGCTTTATTCTTTATATGCTGTGTGGTCCGGTTGAGAGCTGTGTACTCTGTGTGTGTGTGTGTGTGTGTGTGTTACATAAGCTTCAAATATCAAACTTAATGATAAATCCAGCATTTTAAGTCCTGCTTCTGTTAGGACCAGAGTATAACTGACCTAATAATATTAATAATAAGTTTTATGTTCCAAATTAAAAGGCTAATGATAAACATGACGCACCACCCTGTTTAAAGTGCAGGCTCTTTTCATTGAGCTCATTGGAAGATAAATCATTTCTATTTTTTTCCTACTTGTTGCTGCCTCTGCTTCAACCTCCTGCTAAGAACTGTACTTAGCCTTCGCAGCAGGAGGCCTTTGAACCAGTTAACAGCTACTCCAGAAATGTGGAGCAGAAAAAAAAAGATTGTGTTTGTTTGATGTCAGGCCTGGAGAGGCGTCTGGTAAATGCAGCATAACATGATAATACAGCTCCAGAGGAGAGAGATGACCGACAGTGAGGTGATAGATGACAATAGATGCACATAAAGAAGGTTAGGGATGGAGATGTTCACATTTCTTTAATTAGCCTAATTCAATTCAGTTCATTCAGATGACATGAGGAGGAGGGATTTATACTTTTTACTCAAATCAGTTGACTTGCAAAGTTTGGATATCTGACCCTAACTCTATAGACTATAGAGTGTGTAGAGTGAAGATTTTTCTTCTACAAATAGAATTTAATCACTGAGCACGCCAGCGAACATGGTAACAGATTTGATTTGGTTGCATAGACTCACGTAGCACGGAAATCTGTTCTGTCCATTTGTGGTCTCAGAGTGCCTCCTTGGCCTTTTCATATGTCTTATACCTATTCTACACAAAAGACCTTTATAAACTAAAATGAAAGGCAAGTGAGATTTTTTTCATCTGTGAAAACAACACACGAGAGGCAAGTGAAAACATCCTTTGATTAAAAATTGTGTGTATCCACATAGTTCTTGTGGTTGCAGGTAATTGTGTTTCCACCTGGAATGAAAGGAGCTGTATGAATGAAGATTTGCTCGCTTGCTTACATCCTTGTTTAAGGCTTAAACTTTATTTCTTGTGCAGTTTTTGACACCATTCAGGTCATCTCAGCGGCTCCTGTGTGAATGAGTCTGTGAAGGGCTGGGGGAGGATTTCAAATTGAACACAATCACTTCATTTTTTTTTCCTCTGCAAAAAAAAAGGTTCCTTTGAAGTTTCCTTCAGTTTTATTATGCGTTCACTTCTCTTCAGTTTGTGTATCTCTCCTCAGTCAGAAATATTTTTTCCCACACTGTCATGCAAATCACTTAAAACGTATTCTTCCTTTGTGATGAAATGATGGGAGCCAGCCTTTACAGTGGCTCACTAATTTAAAATTCCACAGAGTTTGTTTTGCATCCAAATGAGAGCAACTCTGAGTTTGTTCCGTTTATCCCTTGAATTATGTCACGCTGACTCTGATAAGCGTCTTTGCTCAACAAAAGGTGGAGAAACTGAAAAGGTCTGATACCTCATGAACTTTCCTCCAATGCTTAGTCAATAAAAACAGCTTAAAGAAAACCATCACCTGGTGTCGCAGCTCATCACCACCAACTAATGTTGCATTCGAGAAAGCCAGGATTTCAGATCTCGTATACCTTGCTGCAGGTTGTCTAAACCGTCAGCCTCAGGGCCTCGGGGGGGAAAAAAAAAAAAAACAAAAAAAAAAACGGCAGCCTTAAGTTGCTCAGCTGTAACACTATTCAGCAACACTTCTTTGAGGCTTTGCCAAGAGCCCGAATGTTTCCCTCAAGCATCCCTTCTGTCATCTCTCTAAGCCCTTCATCGGTGGCGATGTAAGCAGGAAGTACACACTTTATTCTTCTCCAACGTCCTCTCTGGACGTGAAGTATGCATCACAATACAAACAGTCCTCTAAGCACCTTAAGAGGCTGATAAACAAGTACAAAAAGCTCTGTTTTTCTCCTGTTGTTCTCTACTGCTTCTGATTATCAGCCCCCCCTCACTCCCCTCCCCCCTCCAGCTGTTGCCTTTCATGATGCAGTTACCTGAGCTTGAGAATTCTATAACACTCCATGTAACCTCCCACAGAGAACTTACCCAAGTCAGACTTCAAAACTTTGAGGAGTTCTCTGAAGAACAGACATGGAGACATGGAGGAGACATGGAGGAGACGGGAGCTTTTATGCTTGAGAGCGATTCATTTCAAGTGCAAGGGGATTATTTTCATACAAATAAAAAGCAGAACATGAAGTGGCAACAGTAGCCAGAGATTGGTTATTATGTTCATGTATAAAAACACCAGAATACATAAACCCAGAGATGCGGAATGAACATTTCCTGGCAAACAAAAATCTACTTAAATATACATTTAAATTTGATGGAGAAATGTTTCTGTGTTTTCAACCACCACCATTTCTAAGACTCGTCCAAATGAAACTGTTATTTCATGAAAGGAATCCAATCAAAATCATAAATGTTTCATTTTGTGGCAGCTAATCTTGGATAGGAAGTGTTTTCATGTTGCATATTTACAACCTTGTACAGCTAAGTTTATGTACAGCTAGTGGGCTTCTGCATACATATTTTTAGGAACATAATGAGGAAACTTTCTTAGTGAATGCATTATCCAAGTCACAAATGACTCATTCCATGTAATTTCCCTATAATATCTCCTCATCACTGCTAAAACATAGGCCTCATGTTTGTATGCGTTTTGAGCACATGGTTTAGGTTAGGGGAAGGTCATCATCTTGTCCAATCCGGACTGTGTGGGTGTTGAGGTGCAGTTTTGTGATTGGCATGATGACATCATCAGTTTTTTCTTCAAGATGAGCCCCGTCGACTTCAAACCAGTGGAAAGAGCACACACACACACACACACGAAAAACAACAACAGAAACGTCTTGAGAGAAACTTAGGCAGTAAATAGTGCTTTTATGGAGGCGCATTACTCAGAAGCTCAACAAGCTGTTTGAGAAAATCCAATTTCAAAGCCAAAGAGCTTTAGTTGCCTGAATCCAAATCACACACGGGACACAGGATATAAACCAGACTCTGGTGTCAAAGTCCAGCACTTAATACTTCCACTCTGCACATTATTCTGCAGTCTTCTGCCCCTTGCATGACATTTAGAAGTTCATTATAAGTTTTCATTGCTACTAGGCTCCTCTCTGATTCAAGCTGACATGAACTACACTCATCCTGATGTGGTTACCTCATTAAAGACACATTAAATGCTTTGTGTGCCTCATTTTTAAAGCATCTCAGGAGTGGCAGGTTTTGATATTTAAGCGGGTTGATTCTTTGGGGAGAGCATCACCTTCCATGTCCCTACTTCCAAAACATCTGGAAAACACATCAGGTTTATGGAATTAATTATTCTCTAAAGTAAGCAACAGGGTTTAATTAAATTGTGCCCATGTAGCTCAAAGTTAAAGAGCATCAAAGTTAATGTCAAAATTTCCAGCAGAGAGTTTAATATTTGATGCATCTGGGCCAGTCATCTGTTGAATTTTTAATTGGTAGGTGATCAGGGCCAAAATAATAACTTCATCCATTTATAAATTAACTGCAAAAAGTTATGAGTCACCCACTTATTCATGCTCTACTTATGGAGCTTTCAAACTGGGCAATCTAATATCACTGCCCTGCTTTGTGAAAAGATGCATTGTTTCAGTAAAACAGGGTCAGTTTTCACAATCTCACATCAAGAAAAACATACAAGTACATGATATATTCTTCTATCTCCACACACACACACACACACACACACACACACACACACACACACACACACACACACTGTACCAGTGACTCACCCCTGGTCGAATGAGTTACAGCCTTTGAGTTTAGTTCCAGGAGATTATTTTGTCACCCACCAGAAGAAACTAAATCATCATTTTGCTGTGTTGTGGTGTGTGTTCAGCTGGCAGTGGTCAAATTGTCCAAGTCCAAGACATCAAAAGATCCATCATGTCTCACCATGACATGATGGATTGTGGAAGCAGTGTTTAGCCATGAAAGCAAACTCACTCTTTAAATACTACAAGTCAATTCAATTTTATAACAAAAAAACCCCCCCACAAAATCAGGAGGAATGTGCCTCAAAGGGTTTTACCAGCTTGACAGTATACAACGCTTAATATCCTTAGACCATTGGTCCAAACAGGTGTTTTTCAGAGGGTTTGTGTGTTAGTGTGCATGAGTCAAAGCTAATTTTTAATGAATAACCAGGTTAGTAAAAGAACAAATACTGAAGTGTTAATTAAATCTCTTAATAATATGCATGTTAATATCACCTGGGATTAATATTAAACACAGGCAGTGCATTGTTCCATATCCAGTCTAAATTCAAAAAGGTCCTAAGCTAATTGATGCAGAATTGGCTTGTTAGAACAATAAACAGAAAATGAAGATAAGAGTTGATGTTTAAAGCTACGCGGCGGGGGGAAGCCCAAAGGAGTTCGAATTAATTGCATCCGTAACAACACAATTTCCACTGGCTTTTAAAAACATGGCATGTAGACAAACACAATAACTGAGTGTCTTTGTGTTTATACATCATTGCAGAGCTGAGAGGCCACAGTAACACTGGACTTACTGCACACACAGTTAAAAGGAAATGTCTGGATGTGGTGAGTCAGATAAATGTGTGAATGATTACGGGTCTGCTTACAGATCGTTAGCTCCCAGTGTTTAGAAACATGACAACATGCTTACATTTGACACAAAGCACAGCTGACCAAAAAGTCCAATGGCCACAAATGCAAACCTCATGGTAGTGGAAGGGGAGAAACGTGAAGGGATCTCCAAAATCATAGTTTAAGAATGTCTGCACCAAAGTTTGTAGCAGTCAGTCTATTAGATGTTATTTTCATGAGATTAGCAAAACGTTTAAAAACTGATTGGATTACAAGAACAAAAGTTTGGGGATCAAAGTCATCAGGAGTCATCCTCTGGGAACCATTAAAATTTCTCTCAAGACATGTTTTAAACTCTGTAAAAATACTCTGCTATGATTAATATTTTGTTTAACAAGGTTTTTCCCCCATAACAAGTGAAAAGTGGAACAACTGGGGCTGGAAGCACAGCTACTCCTGCTTCCTCATTGAGAAATTCTGGATCACACCTTGTGCCCTGCATACCACTGCTGCTGGCGCTGGGTTGTCCAATGAAAGAGCAGAGAGTATCAAGATGCTTAGTGGAGGAAACATCAGAGACACTCGGGAAATTGTTAAGGAGTGAGGAGTTTGTTCTGTACCACAATTGGCGACGAGCAAATGTATCAGAATGGTTAGCGTAGTAATTTGTTTATTAGCTTGTAACTGGCAGTGGCCGACACATTGGTCGTGGTAGTGCTAACGCAAACTCTAGCGCTAAATGTTGCCTTGGTGACCGGTGAAAGAGCAGTGCATATCAAGATGAACATCGGAGAGACTTAGCCACATGTTTGAGTCTCAGTCAGACCCAGACTCAGCTAACCAGTGTTAGCGGTTGTGCTAATGCAAACTCTCGCTCTCTGTAGTGAGATGATGGTAGACTGACTGAACGACAGACATTGGTATTTATGGAATGATGCCACCAGTGAATCATCGTCACTGGCAACATTATGCTACTGCGGATTAGTTCTTTGAGAACATCGTTTTCAAGAGAGGTCTTTATTAAATAGGATTTTATTATATCAAATTTATATTTTTAATAGTTCAATGACAACATGTCTTTTCAGAGACACTGTTCAGGTTACTGAGTGTATGTCACAGACCTCTTTTTATGAGCGAGAGAGAGAGAAATTATGAAATTCAAAATACAGAGATACATATTTCTCTACATGTGTATTGAAAAACTAAAATCGTAAGTCAAAACATTTTATACATTTACATTTATTTGATGCATCCTGACAGCAGCTAATGCAACATCACTTCCCAGTTTTTGTGGTTTCTCCTTATCTGTGCTTTTACCAGCACAGATAAGGAGAACCCAAAGAGGACCCAAACGCAGACAAAGGCAAGCTGATGTTGCGAAGTTGCTTTTAATAAATGATATCAGCCTCACAGGCAGAGTGGTGAGCGAGCTGGAAAGCAGGCTGACAGGCTGCCAGACAAACAGGCAGTTGCAGATAAACAGGATTCCAACATTCTGTCAAGCAGGCGGTCACACACAGGGGAACAGAAACACACGATCTCACAAGGACCAAAGAAAGTAACCTGGTTTATATGGTGCAGGGCTGATTATAGAATGGGGTTTAGCTGGGGAGAGCTCAGGTCACTACAAGGTAGACGAGTGGGAACAGAGTCTGAATACACTGACATTTAGTAGCCTATTGTGTACACCGTGTACTCAATTAGTACATTGTTTTTCTGCATTTTACCTTTATTTATATATGCAAAAATAAAACATGAACATTGAGATCTATTAGTATAGGCATCTCAGACATACGCATGCAAATATCATAATTTCAGCCAATATGCAACTATCCATGTATTTAACCACATACTCCTTTGCAGGAGCACACATACAAGACCGCAGCCATGTCCATAAACATTCATTCATTAGTCTCTGTGACGGTCGTATTACTGGAGCCCATTTAATGTTGAAGACATTAGTTCTTAGTCGGAGTCTGGCTGTTATACTTTCCATCAAATAAACACTTTTTAACCTTTCCCTCCATTTTGCAAATCAACAGCAAAAGCCTAAGTAAGTATATTTGATTTTCAGAATCTATATCCTCAGGAGTCTTCTCTAGTGTAAAGAATGTTGGCTCTAGAGGTAGGTCCCAAAATTTGATTGATCTCCACCTGAATGTCTCTCCAATATTGTCACAATTTGGGACAATCCCAGAAAATATGGGTGTGATCTCAAATCTTACCACATTCTCTCCAACATAATTCTGAGGTGCTGCTGTAGCTCGCTAACACGATCATCATTTTATTTTCCTGTGTGTGCTCCGTGTTTCACGTGATGCGGGAATTAGGCCGCCATCGGCACCGACAACGTGTCACCCCTTTCTCAGTCAGCATTTCAACATTACACAAATACACTGGTGGTCCCTCCCCTTCTGCTAGACACAAAGATGGCGATTGGCGAGGGTGAGAAGTGTCCAGTGTTTCACACATCTCTCCTGTGGTTTGCTCTCAGAGTATCTAGACCAACAAACTGTACTCATGAGCATTTCCTTCTCTGACACTCCCCTTTAATAAACAAGCAGAACCATCGATCTTTAGTTCCAGAAGAACTACACAATGATCTCCTCAGGGGTTTTTAGTGTGCCTTCAATTGTGTGTTTGAGAAACACATCAAGTTGCCATCTCCTTCCCTTAACTACATTAATAAAGAAAATTGCAAGGAAGGAAAAAAAAGCTCAAGGACAAAAGTAAATAAATACTGAACCCAAATGCAGACAAAAAGGGGAAAAGGTGTCTCTAATGAGAAAAAAGGAAACCAATCCAAACAACCAGGCTGGAAAAAATACTATAAACTACAAGCTTGACAAAAAGAAATTTATCCATGAGCAGGAACAAAACTGGAGAACAACAGGATTGAACAGGTTGATGACAGACAGACTGACAAGATCAGAGGAAGCACAGAGACTAAATACACACAAGGGGGGTAACGGTGATTGAACACAGGTGAAACACATTAGGGCGCAGCAGACAATCAACATAAAGACAGTGAAACTAACTTCAATACGTTAGAGCCCAAACAGCAGCAGTGAGGCTCCTCACTCCTCCCATCTCTGTATGAGCCTCCCTTTGCTGAATGTAAATCAAATATTGAACTCATTCTCAAATTTTTATATCTGTTTTCAAAGCAGCACCATCAATGGCTCTGAACCACTTTATAATCCTGACCTCTCCTATTCTTTTTCCATTACCTGGCCTCCTCAGAGACTGACCAATTCTTTCGATGCTCCTAGTTAAGATTCAGGGGTGATTCATTTCCCATAGCCGCCCACAGACAGAGAATCAGCTTGTATCAGGTGTATCTGATCTGCATGTGTAATCTGCTTCTATTAACATTTTTAAGACAAGAGCAATATTTTTACATCTGCTTTTGAGGCTGCAACTGATAAACAATGTGACCGATTTATTGTTTCCTCATTGTTATTTGTGTGCAGTGTGCAACATGTCTCCTCTGATTTATGTGTTCAATTAATTTTTTCTTACTCTCATAATAGACGTGGGGGGGGGGGGGGGGGGGGGGGGGGGGGGGGGGCTGACAAGTGCTGGTAAATTTTAGTGTCAGAGAGCTGCCCCTACACAAATACCTTGTTGCAAGTGTACTTAAATGTGTGTGTGTGTATGCAATTCAATTCAGATGCTTCAAAGTTCTATACATGTTGAAAAACAACCCCATTCACATATGTAAAGACACATCCAGGTGAAGGTGCAGATCCCTGTAATCACTGCAGCTCGAGCTGGAGGTAGCTGCGGCTCGTTGGGAGCAATCAGCTGCCACGAGGTCACCTGCATCTGAACGGTCCTCGTCAACTCTTACAGTCACATGAACGCTTCAGCTTCGCCAAGTGTTTGTGTTCAAGTGATGTGTTCATCAGTCGCCGCTAAACCTCACCACATTTTAATTAGCCCGCTTTAAAGTGGGCTAATTAGAATTCCACGTATGGTGTAAATAATTGCTGCTCCACTACCTTGTTAAAGTCCACATTTCTGGCCTGAATACATCTTAATATCCCATTTGATGGCAGCCTTCTCTTACCTGATTTCTGAGGGACACGACCGGTGATTGCTTTGCAGAACTCGGTAAGCCATAAACACTGACCAGTTGTTCATTGACACTTTTCAGGCTGTAGTATTATGTTGCCACTATGTGCTTGCAGCTGCGGATCAGTCAGTGGTAAATATTTGACAAAAAACAATGAAGAAGAAGGACGAAACAGAGGCCAGAGAAACCCCCGTTTGTTCTTGTTATTAGCCTGGACATGTTGTTAATCACTGGGTGTTGCAGATAAACAGGTTTTACATAAGGGACAGTGTCAGACACGTTGTAAGTCCAAGTTTGTAATGAAACATTCAGATAAAACATAAATTCATCTTGCAGCGGGCCCAGATTTTTGGGCCCATATCTGCTGCTGTGATCTGCACTCAGCTCTGACAAAATGCTTCTCCTTGCCTCTCCTCCTGACTGTGAACAGACGACTGTGGAGCTGGAAGGCAGAATTCCCAAACCTCTATCTGATAAAAGAGGGTGAAGATCCGGTCATCTCCTTTTGTCTGGCGGCAACCTCCCATGCAGCTGAGACAGAACCGACCGTCCCCAGCACCAGCACCATTTATCAATTGGAAGTTTTGTGTAAGGTCCACAACCATCTGTGCCATCCAATTTATTTAGTGTTTATGTGCATCATACGGGTTCTTTTCTCCCTACATCTACCTCAGTCTTTTTAATGGTAGGGCTCGCTCCAACAAGACTTTTATGTTAAATGATTATTATTTATTATCAGCTTGATTTGATGTTTTTAACAGAGACATGCTTACAATTTGGGAATGACTAAACCATGCCCTCCATTGACTGTTTTAGTCAGTCCAGATGAAATGGGTGCGGTGGAGGTTTAGCTGGAGTGTTTCGCAAATGGTTAAAATGCGACCCCATTAAGGAGATTGATAGTTTTGAGGTACATGCTTGTAAGATCGAATGTGCAAACTCCACCCTCTGTGCAGTTGTCTATCATCCTTCTAAATCTGCACCAGACATTTTATCTAAATTCTCTGATTTGTTTTTAAATTTTTTATCATCCTTTCTTCTGATGCAGTTATTTTACCTGGTGATTTTAATATCCATGTTGACAATGCTTCAGATTGATTTGCCACAGAGTTTGACATTAACAGTCAGTTCAGTTGGACTGCAAGTACAACATGCTCTTGTCCTTGCTTATAACTGTGGACATACTTTAGACCTGGTGTTTGCCTATGGTACTGGTGTTAGCCCCATGAATTTCAAGGACTTACATATCCGATCACTCTGTATTTAACTCGATGGTACTTTCCAAAGTGACATTGTAAACAAGACACAAACAATATGCTCACACACTTTTAATGAGGAAACTCTAGGGGCATATTCATCCATTTTTCATAAGCAGGTTAGGAATAAGAGGAGAAACCATTTCTCTGTTTTAATCCATATTAATAAGCACAGTCCCAGAACTCTTTAACATATTGCAGAAACAATATGAAGAATGCCTCTGGACACATAACATGGACATCTTCTAGATCCTCTAGTTACCTGGACATGTTGTTTTCCCTGCTTACTTCCGGTGGCAAGGTGAAGTGCTGGTCTGCTGAGCAAGTCACTCAAAAATGAAAGTGAAAGTAAAGGGAAAAAAGTAAGGAAACATAAACTAGTTCATGGCATGAAAGAGAGGAGAGAGGAAAAATTTGGGAGGAGAGGGAAAAAAGCATGTCATAGTTGGATGGATGTTGGTTTGCTGTCCTGAAAACCTGTTTAAATTTGGCACAAAATGAAAATTGAGAGAAGTTCTCTGCTTGTACATGTCTCCTGCATCATTTCAGTAAATCAGGGCATTCATTGACCTCAAAACAGTAAACAAAGTTTGTTCTTTTTTATATAATCATAGTTGTTATCCGGAGCACATATGTGTGGGGACAGGCAAGTATTAATCAGCGATGTATTTTGACCTTTACTTCCTCATGAACATGAGGAAAATCTGTGGTTATACTTGTGTATGTGTTAGGAATGTCCCGATAACCGATACTTCGGTACCAAGTTGAGGCTAAAATTGTAAAAATGTGACGGTTCTTGTTTTTCTACAGAACCAGGGGAGCGCAGGTTGAGTTGAACCAGTTTTTACTTTCAGTGTCTTTACAGTGAGGGCACGACAGTAAAATCTCCAACTAAAATATACATATATATTTCAGGAAGTGATGCATCCCTGGGAATAATCACTTTAGATTTTAAATGAGCAGACTTGCCTATTGTTAACCGTTCCTGCTTCAGCTCCCCGACCGTCAGAGAGCACAGGGGAGACTTGTTTACCTCCAGGGCCGAAGTTGATGCTGCTCACTTCGGGGTTAACCCCCTTCACTTTTACCAGCAGTTGGAAAGCAACACACAGGAGCTCCACTTGACCTTGAGAAGCTGCCGCCTTTATTAACTGACTTACATTGAAGATTTACTGCTCAACGGACTATTTTTGCTGCTTGCTGCCGACTCGTTGCTCTACCCAGCTCCTGCTGCACACACCATCTCCCGATCCCTTTTTTTGCTCGCTCGCCCACTCACTCCACACACACACACACACACACACACACACACACACACAGCCCTGTTTCTTAAAGGAGCCACGCTACTCTTATAGCACTATTTTATGTTTGAATTTAGTGTTCTTTGTCTCGTACCTCCTGTTTTATTTTGATACTCACTTCTTGTCTCGTTTCGGGTCCTTTAACGTGTTCCACGTGTGTCTCTCCGTTTACCCCCCCGCCTGAGTATTTAGTCTCTGTGCTCCCCTATGTCTGTGTCCGTTCGTCTGTTCATGTCCCCGGTGTAACCTGTCCTAGTTTCCTCATGCTTGGCATTCTGTTTATGTTCCTTGTATTGCCTTGTGCTTCTGGTGCCTGTTCCACTGTGTGCCCTAGTGCTTCGGTTCAGTTGGTTCACCAGTTTGTTTGTGTAAGTTCTTCTATTTATTGAATATTTTCACGTTTCCCCTAGTTTTGGCTGCATTGTGGGTCCTGCCTTACCATAAACTGTGACAGAACGAAGGGCCCCGCAGTCTACGTACGCTTGATGGCCTTTTTTAGGTTGCCTCACGGTCAGCCACCATCCCGTTGCTCGCCAGGCCCCTTTGCACTCTGACTGACCCTCTGTCAGACTCGGATCTGGAGGGCCCTGAGACGTCTCTTTTTTGGGGAAACCGGCTAGCCTCCTATCTAGGGGTGGGAGTTCCTGGAGGAAACGCAGGTTGCAGAGACACCTGTTCCCCAAGCAGCCTCAGCAGAGGCCCCGTCTTCGCCGCTCGACCTCAGGAGAGACCCCTTCTTCCCCGCCGTCCTCCCGCTTGACCTCCGTAGCGACCCCTTCTTCGCTGCTGTCGTCCCGCTCGACCTCAGCAGAGGCCCCGTCTTCCCCGCCGCCCTCCGGCTCGACCTCCAGAAAGACTCAGTCTTCGCGGTTGGTCTCCAAAACGTGTTGACCCACTTAACTGCCCTGCCTGTCTGAGCGGCCTCCGGGCCGTCCTCCCGAGTTGCCCTGTTTTGTCCCTGAGCATCAGTAGATGTTCTCCTGCTCTGCCCCTGTGGTCCCAGGCTCCTTCCCTTGCCCGTTCCACTGGCCACTGGTTGTGTTTGTGTAAGTTCTTCTATTTATTGACTATTTTTCACGTTTCCCTAGTGTTGGCTGCATTTTGGGTCCTGCCTTACCATAAACTGTTACAGCAACACTCTAACAATCAGATCAGTTCCTGTTTGTTAATTACAATAACTCAAGGATATTAACCTCACCTGCTTTGTTAATGTATGTGAGCTATGAACAGAGACAGACAGAAACACTGTTGATTACATACAGTTTCCTCTGTAGGGTGTCTGGGCTCTCGGCTGTTTTGTGTTTTTTGTTTTTTTTCAACAGGAGGACAGTTTTGTCATCAAACAGGAAGTCAACTAAGTAAGAATTAATGACATTACCAAACAGCAGATGCTGTTTGCAGATGCCAGTAAAGAAGCCAGGTGCTTATATTACTGAACTCCAAAATCTGAACTTGGCTTCACCTTCATCTTCATTTACACCAATAATAAAAATAGCACAGAACATCTGGGATCAGGATTCACATTAACAAGATTTTTGTTTTGTCACATCAAAGCTTCTCACCGTGAATGAGTTATCTATTGGTGTTTATTTTTACAGCAACAGATACATAAGCTTATAATATACATTCAATAGACAAATTCCATGACATTTTGCATTAATTACCTAAGCTAATTTGCAATGCCTGTCCCTTCATGGGTTTAAGAAAGAGTAGATATCTGGTACAAAACACATTTTCAAATGTCAAAAATGTCCAATTACAATCAAAGTAGAAGAAATTCACACATTGTCACGTGATCATTTCAATTTGGATTTAAAATGACCCCAGTCGTAATCTGGTTTTAAATCCGTGGGTAAAGGGATTCACATATTGATCCACTGAACCGAGGAAACCATGTGTTCATACAAGGTTTCAGACAAATCAGTTTATATTTACAGCTCCATCAGACATGGTCATGTCTCTGAGGAGGTTTGCAAGGCACTTTGGTACATTTAATAAAGTTATCAGAACTTCATCATGATTACAACTGAACTGTAAAGTAAGTGTATATAAAGTTTTTAAATATGATTTATGCGTTTCAACCTCTGATGGAAAACAGTGGTTACAGCCCCCCCCCCCCAAAGTCCAAGGTCAAATGGGTCTGAGTGGAGGGGTTTCAGATGCGGTGCCATAATCACAACAGCATACAAATGCCTTTACACTCAGGGTAAGGAACTCAGACATTTGGATCACTTGACCAGAGCCACTGCTTCACATTGAAAAGCGCCAGGGGGAGGTGGTTTTGAATCAGGTGCTTCCCGGGATAATTCGAAGATGTCCAAATGTGTTCTGACTCCAAGGCAGACTCAGAGGCTTGGGACTCAAAGCCTTGCAAGCTAAAACAACTTTCAAGTGGTCTCATACTTTTGGATCCTAGTGTGTGTATATATGGGCATAGAAGACAAAGGTTTAAATATCCCATCTGGTCTGAGAGCTCCTCATGTGGCAACAATCATGACCCTGAATAAATGGATGGATGGCATTTTCTGATCAGCTCGTTAAGGACCTCACAATATCTCAATATTCAAATGTATTTAGACCACATCCACTGCAGTGTTTCATTACTTTAGGAATATTAGCTGGGAGCATTTGCAGCCTCACATTGAATGTTTTTCGTGACTGAAATTATTAATTTAAGAGTAAATTCACTGCACCTTGTGAGTGTTATTTTAAAGTGTTAAAAAAAAACACATTCTCTAGGTTCAGCTTTGAACATAGGTAGAGTGGGTAATTTAATTGGCTCAACTTTAAACACAGATGACTTGTGTACCCTCATATCTCATTGTATCCCCTTGTTTATGTGTCCTAGAGACTTGCAGCAAAAAAAGAAAAAGAAAAGCTGAGCAGGAGGCTTGTGAATTATTACCGAGGCAGGACACAATCCTCCCCTCGGCAGTGAGGACTGCAGTGGCAGCTCTGCAGAGCTCCTCCATTTCTAACTGGTAAATAAGCTTCCTCCCTATAGAGCAGAAGTCACACAGACAGGAGAGGATATATCCTGGGTTAATACAATATGGCCAACGCAGAAAAAAAAAAGGCATCAGGTAGAGATCCAACAACACGTCTGCTAGGAGAAATGCTTTGAGGTTAAAGAGTTTGTCTCAGTGTGATATTACATGCAGACCTCTCTTTTCTTTGTTCTCTGACACATTTTACGAACTTTTTTTGGACTGGAATTAAAAGAAAATGTTTAAAGTTGCTGTAGGACTCAATCTTATTTAAGTGAAGTAATATTGGCAGGTTGACATCTATTAAGAACAGGCCTGTGGCTCATTATGTATCCTTGTATCACGGTTATGTAACTGCTTCTGGAGAGGGATTAGTTTCATTCCTCAACATGGGCTCAATAAGAGTTTCAGTCTTCATCATAATTGTGTGGCTGAATTAACTGGAACATGACAGGAGGTAGTGTGATGTGCCAATTATTTACTGGCTTTTTACATATTTACATATGTGTATGAGCATGTAATCAGTTTTAAAAACATACATGTAAGACTGTTTGTTTGTCTCAAAGCAGAGGTGAAAATTTACATTGCTATCCAAAGAGCTGTGCCGCCACTGTAGCCTAATTTTACATTCAATCTTTTTTTCACATTTTAAAGACAATTTAATTTTTCGAAATCTACATTCAGTCTCGCAGATTATACCTCACAAGAAATGACACTGTCCTTCAACTGTAAGCTGTGGACACTGAACATACAGTAAAGTACATGTCTTGTATACACACATTAATCCATCGGTTCGATGTTGGCTGAGTGACGTTATGAAAAGTGCTCAGGATACATGAAATCAGGCATTGAACATGAAGAGACTGATCTCAGCCTGTATAAAGGGTGAATACTTCCCTCAAGTGTGTTGACAGAAGTGTGTTTGCAGTGTTCATTCATACTCTAACAGAAGCGGCTTTTCAGCTTCTCCACCTGCAGCAGCTGGTCTGTCCTCTCAGCCTGTCTACTGTGTCTGTTTGTTTGTGTGTATTTCCAGCATAGGTCACCTTTTGGGACAAATTTCAGACTAAAACCAGTGAACTAGGGACGACTTGTGCAACTTGGGCCAAAAGCTGCAAAAGCTGATTTTTGGGTTAGTGGTTATGGTTGTGATTAGGGTAATTCTCCAGGAAATGCAAGTCTATACAATGTCCCCAAAAGGGACCTGTGACAACGTGTGTGTGTGTGTGTGTGTGTGTGTATGTGTGTGTGTGTGTCACAGGCAGGTGGCAAGAAAATGTCAGCGATGGCTGTGACTGTGTGCTCACGTCAGTGGAGAAGAACATTTTTTTTTGAAAAGGGCATCTTTTAAAGGCCAAAAGTACACTCTCAACTTATCCACTCCTCCTGTCAAGTCAACACACACACACTGAGAATGAGATCATATGAGCTATAGAAGAAAAAAATTATTACTCAGTTATCATAATACTCATACTACGTTTTTATAACATGAGACATGTTTTGTGTCAATTTAATCTGCCTTTGTCTTTTTCTGGTCCAAATATTTTTCCAAAGCCTTCTCTACACCATCAGGTATGTTTAAAAAATAATAAATAAATAAATATATATATATATATTTATTTATTTATTTGTTATTTTTTTTGTATTTTTATATCTCCTCTCTCAGGCTTCTCTCTGGAGCGCTAGTAACAACAAGTCGATGAGCCAATCAGAAGAAAGAAGGCTCTGAGTCTCTTCTCTGATTGGCTGTCTGTTTTCCAAGTGATCGAATAAAAAATATAACAGATTTCAGGTAAACACTCAGAGAAAGCAAATCCTGCGAGGTTGGATGTTGGGTTCAAGTGGGCGGGGCTTGGGACATGGCTGAGAGTGCTGACTGCTTTGTTGTGACATCACAAAGTTACAGAAGTCCTGAGAGCTCGTCTAAGGCAGGGGTGTCCAAACTTTTTGCAAAGAGGGCCAGATTTGGTCAGGTACAGATACTTCATTTTTTTTTCATTTTCAAGTTTTTGCCAAAATCTCTCTGCCTTTCATACTTGAACATAAAATGAAGAAAAAGCTTGTCTGGAAAAAAAACTTTTGGGAAGATGAAACATATCTAGGTTCATTTGAAACATTACATATTATTCACTATTAAATGCTCACTGTAAACTTCTAAATTTAAAACAGTGGCTCGTGCATATTCAAAACTGTGGTTTTGATCATCACAAAAAAATCAATTCACTGAGATTTTACAATTTATTCACCTCAGAGGACTAAACACATATCAAATTTTAAGATAATTGTTCTGAAATAAAATTTAAAAAAAAAATCTCTACGTGTAGCCCCTAGGGTACCTAAAATGATAAAGTCAAATTATAAGATTAGATAAATTATAGCTAATCAGATTATAAAGCATCCTAAATTTGACTTTGACAAAGAGAAAGGTGAAATCCTCTCTCTCTCTCACTCACACACACACACACACACAGACACACACACACACACACACACACACACACACACACACACACACACACACACACACACACACACACACACACCAAATACGTTCTAACATAGTGACCTGTGGGCAGCTTTTTCAGTCACAGTTATCCTCCCTCCTCTTCAGACCCTGCCGGGGGTCACTGCAATCAAAAGCCACAATCCTTGTTTTGTGCAAACTTTCCAAACTTCAGCTGAAGGTCTCTTCATGTCATCATAATTCAACAACTTGAGAGAGACAATTCAAATGATTATTTCATTATAGTTGCTGGCTTTTAGTAAGAACTTCCTCCTTGATGGGCACATGGGTGGCACAGGAGTCCACTCCTATACATCATGGCTCCCAGTGTCTCTTCCAGAGTGCAAGATGTTTATGCAGTGCACATGTTGCACTGCAAAAAGCAGTAGAGTGTGCAGGGGTGAAAATAAAAGGTTAGGACTAGGGCTCATTTTTAACTTGATTAGCATGAATGTACAATGTGTTAGGTCCTCAGGATAAGAAGAAGGCTTGTGCTGCACGCCTGCCTGTATAGCCCCTCCCAGGTGACCAGTAGGGTCAGAAGTGATAAGGACTGTACTGCACAGGATTAGGACATTTCAAGTTGGGTAAAAAACAAGATTGAGATCGACCACAATTATAGTAATGAAAAAAAAAAAAAAAAAGCAAATAAAATACTCTTCCTGTTCCTGTTCTTGTGCCAAGACTATTTTCATTGCAGTGCTCAGTGGGATGCAGCAGTTTCGGCATGTGATAAACACTCAGTGTCCCTTGGCCGCATTACAGCAAAAAAAAAAAGAGGTGTTTCTTATCTTGTAACAGTCTTATTCCAAAACGATTTCTCTGTTTTTAAAGATTCAATCATCATTGGATCAAATATTTACTGAAGTTAGAAGAAACAAAAACCAAACCCAGAGAATGTTTTACCCCCCGTGGTTTCATCTGAAGTGAAATGAAGGCACCAAGCTGCTACAGCTCACTGTTTGTTCAGCAGCTCTGACTAACCACACACACACACACACACACACACACACACACACACTTTAAGTTCACATATAGTGTGTTCACTTTCTTATTAAAAGTCAAGTTTGCTGTTGCAGCGTTTATGAAGACCAAAAAATGCTGCAGTATGGTCTTTGAATAAGGTTTTTTTTTTTACTTGAAGATAGACTCTCAGTAAATATGCAGCTCTGCTCTCACTCTGTTATATTCAGCATGAAGTCAGATAAAAACCACATCAGACTGCTACCAGCTATAATACTGTGTTTTGTTCTGTCTGTGACTTTGCATTCTTCATTATTTGTGTTTTCTTTGCTTGAATCTGTGCATGTTTTACAGCATTTGCTATTTCAAGTGTGTATGTATGTGTGTGTGTGTGTGCACGCACATGCAGACAGCAGAGATGAAAGAAACTTCAGTCTAGGACAAACATCACGCTGATTTGCAGTCTTCCACTCTGAATGGAGCCTTGTTGCCACTGTGATCAACTGTCTCCTAGTCAAATCAACTACGGAAAAAATGACGAGAGGCAGAGATTACAAATGAAACTCAAGTGCTTCTGTAACCTGTAGGTGTTTTTGAATATCTAAAAGGAAAGATAATTGCATTGCAAATAGTTACTTTTTTTTTAACATCAAATTTGAAGTGAGTCACATTTGCGGCAAAGAACAGTGGTGTAGGTGGAAGGACAACAAGCAGATAAAGAGTCTATAAATGGATGTGAATCATATGAAAGTAATGCTCTTTACAACACAATAAACTCATTCACACAATGTGTACTGACTGATGTTAACAGTTACCAGGAGACGGGATAAAAGAGGGTGGTGCTTTCATGGCAATCTAAGAATTTTATATCTTGGATTTCTTGTGTATTGTGCAAAATGAAAACTTTGTGTGTCCAGAAGAAAAAGAGCTTCATGGCTTTGGCCTTCTGCAGAAATTATTACAAAATAGTTCCTTCAATTACATTGTGGTGACAAACGTAAGATCTGGCTGGATTATGTTCAGAGGCAGTTTTTTTTTTTTTTATTTATATTTTTTTATTAATAAAGCACCAGGTTTATGAACTGCACCACTGTCATAAAGGAAAGTGGTTAGGGTGGATGGCGAGCCTTGAGCCCAGAGTTTGCATCCTGACTCTGGTGTGTGGTCAGGTTTAGGCAACAAATTGGATAAGGCTGGGGAAGGGTTGTGGCTTTATTGTGTTTTTAAACCAGTGGTGCCCGATCCCCGGGCCATTTTTCTTGAGTGTATGTGTATAATAGTCTACGTTTGAAGACTTGTGCAAACAAGATTTACCATGGTGTCTAAATTCTCTTTCTACGCAGCTGACCATAGAAACTGAGCCACTTGCACATGCACTTCCACTGTTTATGAATTTTGTGTTTTTAAGTTTCAGTTGAGGTGGAAACAGTTCTTCTTCCCTTCTCAAATTAAACTTTTAGACTTAAAATTTTAGATAAAATGAACAGTTGTTGTTGTCTTGTGGATGCAGAGTTTTCATGGTACCATGGTTTTGTTGCTTTCCTCTGTTTATTTGTTCCCCAGGCGCAAATAGAAAACTTTGTTGCTTTCATCTGCTTGCTGCATGATGTACAGATCATTTATGCAGGCCACACACACACACACACACACACACACACACACACACACACACACACACACACACACCCTTAACCTGAACTTATCCCTCAAACCCTTTGAAGAAGTGAGGAGTGGGTAATAGGTCTTCCATTGTTGAGGTCTAAATCTCAAATTGGACCTCGTGAAGCCAGAAGTGCAAGAGTATATATACACACACACACACACACACACACACACTGATTCCCTGAGGGTCTATATTAACCAAAATTAGCTCTACATGTGTACACTGCACCAAATGCAACAGTGGTGAAATTGCCTCTCTAATTTGCTTCTTTTGTTTCTCTCATTTGTTAGATGAGTGTGTTTGAAGAGACCTTGCTACAAATGTTGTGTGTATTCATTTATCCCCAAAACTCTCTTCCCCATGAAAGAGATACAAATGAACAATTTCTAAAATTGGTTTGGACCAAAAGTCTGGGTTAGGGCCCAGTGCAGAAGGAAATGTTTGGCTTTATCTCCTACTTCATGACTTAAGCAACATTTCTCAAAAAGTGTGTCCAATCGGATTTCAAGTTGTCTAAAGATGTACTTAGGCATAGACAGATGCGTCTGAGGTGAAAGTGACTTTGACGTGATATGCAGCAAATTCCACCCTTTGACACTCCAGTGCTGTCATGGCAACACCACGAGTGCTGATATAGAGTACAACAGCACTGGGACTTTTAACTGCATGTATCACTCTGCTTTACAGGTGCTCTAGCAACAGTGTGTAAAACTTTGCATCGCAAATCACACATGCAACCGAAGCGAGTGTCACCAGACTCTTGTTTCACTAGTTTCACAATAAATGGAAACATACAGATAAATTTACATACAAAGTAGCTGGCCTGAGGTAGACAAAGTAGCAGGCTAGTGTGCAGGTCAGGAAAATGTTCATGTGTTGCTTAGCAACAGTCAAGTACCAGTCCCGTTGTGGAAATATTTGTGTTGGCGTAGACAAATGAATGATGAAATAAACAAACAAATTATAATCTGTTGTTGCCTATTACTGTTAACTAATATGGCGCTGGTAAAACAGCTGTTATTTGGTTGTAGGTACGAGACCACTGTGGTTCAACCATGCTGATATTCAGTACAATATCACTCCCTCTCGTGTGATATTGCTTAAGTACAGATCTAAATGCTTTAGGATGTGTATTATGTCACTATCGACTTTAAGTAATACACAAAGAAAGAAATTATTCCATTCAGACCAGAAAAAGTGGTGAGCATAGTATATCCCACTGAGGAAGTTTTAAATCCTACACATGGAGGCTTTAAATCAAGAGGAAAGACTCACCCCACTGCTGGGAGCTGCTGTGTATTTGTAGTGTGTGGATGTATTAATAATATTAGTCAGCCCGGTGAAGATATTTTGTCCTGGTTCTCAGTCCTGACAGCTGTGATGAAGGTCAGAGTTGAAATGGACAGATGGATGTTTACGTAGCCACTGATGCAAACGTGAAATGTTACCTCTGGGTAGAACGTCTGGTGTGAATTCAGATGATTTTTGGAAAATACTGCAATTAATGACATGAATTATGTGGATATTGAATCACATCACATGATCATAAAACTGTTCCAATTTAAACTCTAACAGCTCCACAGTTAATTCTGCCTCGACAAAGACAGCCTCGTCAAAACATTAGGAACAGCATGTTGTCTGGTTGAAGGAAGTGTTCTTGTGTTTTCTTGTATAGAAAATGTATTATATCTCTGTAGTGGTACAGTCCACAAAAATACTAGAATACCATTGGCTTGTAGTATAAAGAGCTAGTGGTTGATAATACTAGAAAAGTCAATTTACCAATTCAACGCTTAAAGCGGTTTGTTATTGCAAAAATCTTTGCAACAGTGGAAATTGATAATAAAAATGAGAAATCAGCTTTAAGGAGTTCCACAGAGCTCTGTCCTTGGTCAACTTCTCTTATAATATAGCTTTTAATTTATCTGAATTGTGAGCAGGTTTCTAGATGTATGCCAATGATAAATGCTATACATATATATAATGAATTTAGAGACCAAAAGCATTACAAAAGAATGTATCAGTTTCTTCCAGGATTTGGCCACAGACGTTATGGAGAGGCAAAATACACAGATTCACTGAGCTCAGCTGGCAACAAATCTCTCCGCTTGTTTTAGCTAAGCTTCTCGTTGTTGTCGAAAGAGTTAAGGTAATAAACTTTCTGCTAAGTCGTTTTTTTCTGTTGTGACATTTTCAGTGAAACTCTTCAAAGTCAAAACTGCATTGGTTAAGCATAGATCCCTTTACAGGACAGCAGGAGTGATAAATAATACAAGGCTCCCTGTGACCACAGTGACACGTTGAATTATTTGTATTCCCTACACTTTCTCTGACCTTAACTCTTCTATTTTTCTGCTCCCACAGTGCTCACCTTTTTTCTTTTTAATCTCTTCTCACTCTCAATACTTTTGTTCCTGTTCCCGTTTGATTCCTTCCCTCTCTTCGTTCTCTCTCCGTCCCTCAGGCGTTATCGCAGAGCTGCTGTCAGATGTTATCATCAGATGGCTGGCTGCTTTCTCATCCCTTGGCATGTTAGATCACAAATTCTCTGTTGCTTTCTCTTTGTTTCTCTTCTCTCAGTAGATTTTTTCATTTAACTTTGTCTACATTTCTGCAAATCTTTCTTCATCTCTCTCCATTTTGTTTCATCTCATCACATCATCTGATCCATATCTATATTTCTCTGACTCTTCTTGTACATTGATGAAAAGATAAATTTCCATCCTTTAATAATTTTCTCACACTTTTCAAAAACTCCTTGAAGTTCCATTAAATTTGACCTATTTCACACAAGTTGTGTCCTGTCTTACATCTTAGTTCCTTCCCCTTGAAGGGCAACTTCACAGATTCTCAACTTGACTGCAGTCTTTCTAGTTTGGGGACAACATATATATGGATGACATTTGTGATGACACTCTTCGCTATATCAAAACATCTCTCTGCTTCTGGCTGTAAATCTCCTCCACATGGTGTTATTAGGAGGGGTTTTGCAGCCTGCCTAAAGTATAAACTGCACTTCCTCATTCTGTATAGGCCTGCCTCTAAGAACAGTCATATCAGTCAAATATCAGTATATTTAGAAAATATATTGGGTGACAAAATTTGCATTAGGAGGAGCGAGGTTGAGACGGATACATGGGTTGACAAAACACAGGACTTTCACACAGGAGACCACATTGTTTCTTTTATCCATGACCATTCCACAACCTTAGCGTGTGTTGATTATTGTAACCATGACAACTAAGGTCCTCTAACCTTTACAAAGTGTTTGTTTCCATCTAAATGTAACCAAGTATTTTTTGTGTCTAAACCAAACCAAACCAAACCGTGACCATTCAACAACGTTAAGTGTGTATATTATTGTTATCATGATGACACAGGTCATGTGGGTCGTCTCCCAGGGTAGGGACAAATGACCCAGAAGAACTTGGTGGGAGGAGGAAGCGGATGACACAGCTTTCTGTCAGCTACAGCCGAGACTGAGGTGGCTCGCTCCGCAGCAGCCAGTGATGTCTGGTGAGATGTCTGTGTGGTAGATCTAAATTAATGGAGACAAAACTGCAAAACCACACTACAGTGAACTTCACTGTGCTCAGTTTTTATTTATTTTTGGGATGAAGATGATGATTCCACTGTGGATGAAGGAGCACAATTCAAAGCCTCATGTAGACAGCTGAAAACATATTTCGGGATGTCTAAAACAAATGAAGAAAATTGAAATAAAATTAGAGTAAATGAATAGATAAACATCCTTAAAGTGCAATAACATAACTCATAATCTGCTTTAGACTAAAATTATATGACATGTGGTAAAATACAATGCAATGTAGAGATGAGTAACGTTAGGGGAGCTATTTGCAAATTTTGCTATTGCTACATAACTAATGTTAGCATTAACAGCTGTTTACTTGCTAGTTTAGAAGCAGCCCTGTGTTTGGCTTCTGTGTCTATCACAATTTATTCTTATACTGAAGATTAGCATGCTAACCTGCTTGCCCCAGTCTGGATGGACCATTTCGTCAATTTCTGATACAGAGACACTGTAGCTCTGTCCCTGTTATGCTATTAATTTTAAAATCTAATGAAATGTTTTTGCTTCATGCAAAGATGTCCTCTGTAGCTGTGTTTGTGTATGTGTTTTCTCACTAGTCGACCGGACAGGAAGGACATCTGTCCACTTCCACCCACTCAGCCAAACAGACACAACCATGAAAACGTCGGTCGCTCTTCCAGATCAGTGACCTGAAGCTACGGTCACACTGCACTGAAGGCGTCCTCTCAGCTCCTCTAAAGGTTCCTCTGAAACAAAGGCTCAAACAGGATGGGCTGTTTGACCTTTCCTTTACACCATGCTATTTTTGAATTTTCACACCACCAGCTCTGCAGAAACATGCCAGTGTCTGTGATAGCCAGGTAAGCTGTAAGTCCGGGAAATCACTCTGGAAATGCTATTTAATATTTTATGTTGCTCTAAAGTAAATCAACATTTTAGGCAAACTGGCTGTATTACTCAATCAGCGACTGGGCTGGCTCATTTCCTGATAGATCAAATCATAACAATGTTCAGCATGAGCACACATATTTTTCTGGCACAGTGGATATAGGTCATTTCTACAGCTTTTTAGACTTTTATTCAGGTACTTTCATCCCAAATGGGTTAGAAGCAGTGAAGTATGACGTGTGATAATTTTCTGGCTCATTTGATTAAAAGGCACCAGAAACTTGAGAGGAACCTGAGAGTAATTTCAGTAACTTTATAACGTAGGTTCAGTAACGTTATTTTTATTTCTAAATTTTTGTGTATTTATGTAACATATTTATAGTACACACACACACACACACACACACACACACACACACACCTATCTGCTAGTGGCCATTATTCAATTTTCATACCTCACCCAGTAGCCACCATCCTGCACAGCTGTTTGGTCATTAGCTCCATGCGATAAACTGTTCACACACATTGTTTGCCTGGCTGTTGCTATGAGCGTACTTCTCACTGATATCAGGTGTTGTTGGCAGCCTTGCTGGCACCTGTGAGTGCTTGTTGAAAGAGGGAAAGACACTGAGCCACAATTAAAAAGAAATCTTAGTGATTTAGAGTGTCAATCACAGAGGACAAACAAAAGCACCAGTAGATTAAACTCGTTCACCTGATCCGGACACTACTAGGACCAAATATAACGAGTGATTATTTTAATGACAACTGGATATAATAAAACAATATGCTGCTTTATTGACAGTCACTCTTTAATTCAGCAAAAAGACAAGTATACCATATACACATAAGTGTGAATATGTTAGTGCATACATTGAGGACATAAAAACAGAAACCACATATACATGTTAAATGCACACATTCATTATTCGGTACTTGTGTTTTTGAGTCAGTCATTGACAGATGCATTACTTTTGTTTCCTCCCACACACATTGCTTTGCTCCCATTCACACAATTTAACAATTCATTCCTTTCACCATAGATATTTGAACTTTGCTCTCATAGCAACTGTTTCGTCACCTGGCAATACATTTAAATTGGAAGTTAAAGAGGAAAATGAGAGTGATCAGGTAGATGAGTTGAATGGATCCTTTATCTGAGGTTGTACCAAACCATTATACCATGTCCATGAACAGAGTCTGGGTGAGTGACTCACTGGCTCTCCAACTTTATAAGTGGACATTTTTTTGATGGCTTGTGTAAACTGTCATTTTTGTATTGTTGTTCCTGACCTGAAACATGAAAAGCACTCACATTTTTTTTTTAAGTAACATGGCAAGGTAAAATTTATTATGAAGAATTTTTCCTACGACTTAAACGGCTATAATAACGGTAGCATTTAAGATACAAAATTAAAATTTTCAATAACTAGCTTCATGTTCGGGTGTGTGTGTGTGTGTGTGTGTGTGTGTGTGTGTGTTTGTGTGTGTGTGTGTCTCTCTCTTTGTATTCATGTTCCACCAGATTAGATGACAAGACCAGAAGAGAACAACAACAAACAACAGACATCTAGGCAAGTCACGGCGTCTCGCAGTGACTCCCACACCTGTTCACCCTCCAGGACCGGATCACCACAGGTCAGCAACTTTGACGTCAAGGTGTGAACCCGGAGGAAACCTGGAAGGTCAGTAGGAAACTAAGGGACAGAAGTGTTGAAACGGATTAGGAGGGGAAATCCTAAAGTGCCATGACATTTGGTGACACGACAAATCTCTACAGATTAAGGTTTCTATGATGAGTCCTGGCCGAGTACGTTTGGAGAATTTTATTCCATCTTGGGAACCATTATTCTTTCAGTTTGTTTCATTCAAATTCAAATCAATAGGCAAATCATATTTTAGAAAGAGGAAGTCTGGTAACCTTTCAAAAAGCGACAGTGTATATTATGACAACAGCTTTATACCATGGTCATAACCATTATTCAGCTCTGTTCTGTGTTTTATTGCTCACTTACTCCACAGACAAGAGAATATTTTGAGGTATTTTTCTGTGTGATTACACAGTCAGTATCTTAAACCCCTTGGCCTTGAGGGTATTTGATTCTAATTGGCCGTAAAAGGAGCTTTTTTTCCCAGTTAATTCCTTTGCTCTGATGAAAACTTAGTACACTTATTGTCCCTCTCCAGCCACAGATGTGTTTCGCTTTAAATTCTTTCACTTGATCATTTGACCTTCACTGTGCAGAATTTATTGATATAAGGCTGTCTGTACAGTCACCGAGCATCACAACTAGTTTGGCAGCCAATCGTGGTCCAATAACCATCTTATACAAGTTTAATATAGAAAAGGCTCCAGTGCACATACACTATATGGACTTTTCAATGCAGTAGGAAATGTATTGTGTCCAGCAGTTATAAACTTTGCAAAGTTATTAATTAAATCAAAGTCAATGCATAGTTAATGATCAATTTTTTTCATACAGGAAATGGAGGAGATGTGTTTTTAATAATTTATAAGTAGTCTTTAAAACTTTTATGTGGAAAACCATATCGTATAGATATAGAAATTTTTTCTTGAGTTAAAGAAACATGTCCAGTCCACCAGTCCATGGACTAGTCCATGTTGTTCGACACCGTATTTAAAAAGTTAATACGTGTGGAAAGCCACATCAAATTGACACTTTTAGCACCACGTTACTGGAGTTTTGACGTATTTATATCAACATTTTAATCACCTCTGTTCTGCCGTTTGTAATGTTTTGTGATAATAGTATGCACATACTCTTTTTCTGCATGTCTGTTTCTGCTTGTCTATGAATGTTAAACATTGTATGCTCCAGTTGCAGTTGAATATTGTACCGGCTATGCAGACACAAACACAGTGACACAGCTTTGAGCTACATTGTTCCACTGTGTCTTTTATGTGATGTAGTGGGTGCTGAAAGTCATGCATTTTCATAAGCTTGGTGAATGGAATCAATCAAGGAAAATGAATGTGGGACTGTTATTATCTTCAGCATAACAGAAATAAGTGACATTTAGTGAACAGTGTATTTAGTACTTTATTTTTCAGAGCAATGGGCATTTGATGAGATCACTTCTGTCAATTATACCTAACATTTGCCTTTTCCATTATTTATAGACCTGTTGTTCCTTCAGTGTTTTCTACAGGTGTAGCTCATTTGCCTTCAGTACACTTCAGTTTATGCATCTCTGAGCACAATGGCTGTTTGACATTTTTCTGCTGAGCATGTTTGTGTGTGTGTGTGTGTGTGTGTGTTTGTTTATAACCTGGCATCATTTGTGCTGAATAAAGAAATCGCACAAGGCTTGGGTGTCTGCATGTCTTTCACTTACTACCTTCAGCCACACAGGGACACACATACATAAACACACACACACACACACGTACACACAAGGCATCACTCATGGGAGATTGACCTCCCTGTTGCAACAAGGTTCAGGGTAAAAGGGTCATTGGTATGAAGGCGGTGAGAAGTGATGTTGAACCATCATTAGGGAAAATGAAAATCTGGTTGTCATGGGAGCCCAGACATTGCCATGCTGTACAGCCTCTGGCCTTATATAATTTCACTGATAAAATGACACTATTGCACTGAAATAGTGGCACTTCTAAGGTAATGAGATTTCCCCCATCCTAACCGACTAAATCTGACCCGCCATTCAAAAAGCAGGGCATGGTTTTATCTGTCATTTGGTTGTTTAAAGCAGTGATTGATAACCTTTTTCTTCAAAAACACCTGTGATATAGTCACCTTCCCATTCCTCTATCCTTTTTCGTTCTTTCTTTCACAGTACCACTCTTGTGCACACTATATCATTGTATTGCTAACATTTTTTATACAATCCAGTTTGGTCACTAAGATATGTTCCAAATAGCTTGTGGCACTGAGAAGAAATTGTGCCCTGTTTTCTACAAATGTAATAATATCGTAGTAATGTCCTTGCAGCACACCAGCATTTCAAATATCAAAATTTCATATCAAAAGTGTGGCATTTTAACAGAACAGTGGATCATTTCAAAGAGGTAAATTGAATCAGTTCAAATAGAGTTAAACTTTTTGTCAGCTTTGGTCAGTGTTGCAAATTTGCATGTCGAACTGTTTTGACCTGCAGAGTCCAGGAAGGTATATTAGCTATGCTATTAGCTGTGAGGTGCCATTTTGGCACTAGCTCAATACCTGTCAGCAGATACAGGTATGTCATACTTGTATCTACGAATGGTGCTGCAACATAAATTTCCTATGGATTACAGTCAGTCATGAAAAAGCAGTCAGCACAAATAATTCTCTTGGATGAACTGGTAACATTTTAGTGAGCTAACAGGTAACATGCTAGCTCAGTTAGCTTGCCAGCCAAAGTACCACCACCAACTACATATCCAAAATAACAAAAGACTTTTGTCTACTTGGGGGGCAGCAGAAACAAGAATACAATGCTGACATATCATCACCTTTTAAGATTGTCTGGCCAAACTTGTTAGCAAACCGTTGCTCATTTACACACACAGCAGTTATCATGTATTTGTTTCTGGCCACCTGGTAAATGTAAGTCCAATATTTGCTTTCTTTTATCTTCATTTTCGGTCTCTACCAACTCCCAACTGTGTCTTTTTGTGTTGTTTTTTGGCCTTTTTGCTGAAAACAGCTGCCTGCTGGAGGTAAAGCAGTGAGTGACAGTAAAGCTGGACAATGAGCAGAGCATATGTCTGTAACCTAAAAGGGGACACTAGAGGGGCTTGATCAATGATTAGCCATTTTAAACACAGCTGCAGCCAATACAATGTATTAAAGCTAACTTTTCCTTAGGTATTACACCTATCAAGCAATAAAACTTATGACTACATAGTTATTAAAACCTACCCATTATTAAAACCAACTGATTTTTTTTTTTTATCATCTACAGCTGTGTTTACCCTGATAAAAAGGCTGGAAAAAGGCTCCTGTAAAAAGCAGAATCCAACTTTACAACTAGGCTGAATCTCTTCCCTCACAACATTTATGGGCCCTTAAGTGCCTCAGTCACTTTAATTGCGTTATGATTGGTTGGTGGTGTGTGTCAAAACGTAAACAGTGTACACACACACACACACACACACACAAGATGGGAGATTTTAATTCATATTCATACCTTTGCTAAATTGTGGTGCATTTCAGGAGTTATCATGGGACAAAATCTTAGTTTTCTCATTTGTTATGTTCAGATGTGAAGTTTCAGTTTAGGCCTGAATATGTATCCAGAACACTTCAAAAGCCACTTTAGATAAACAGTTCCCCACAGCCAAATACATCATGACATTATATTCACAGACATGAAAGGGGCCAGTGCTGAAAAAAAAAAAAAAAAAGCCAGACGCTACCTCACTGCCAGACTCCATTTTCCAAACAATGGCGGCAATTTGGTCTGCACTTGAGCACAGTGTACAGGCAACAAGAGAGGCATTCTCCGCTCCTCATCTCGGCAATATTACTCCCTCTTGACACTGTTTTGACTGAAGACGCTGAAACAATCTGCTTAACAAACACACACATACACACACACACTTAAAGAGACAAGCCTAAAATAGAAAATAAATAAATAAATAAATAAAAAATGTAAGGAGCATTCATAAATTCAAGTCAAGTCAATTTCATTAATATATAACCAAATTATAATAAGACACTTTTCATGGGATGTCTCCTTCATCTTATTGAGACTGGATGTGCCTGACTTTTGCAATGTTATGATGGGGGCAGTCTGTGAAATGTGTTTTATGTGGGAGCTGAAGGACATATCCAGCAAACATAAGTCCAAGACTGGGGAAATAACTATATCATTAGATCATGTGCTTCTGAGGTGTTTGTTGCCAAGCACAAAAACTTCAGTCTTGCATTTAATAGCAGAAAGTTGCAGGTCATAATGTTCGCATGTCCTTAAAACATGCTTTAAGTTTAGCTACAGGATTTTATCTGGTTTCATTGATAAATATAATTTGGCATCATCTGCATAACAATGATAGTTAATGGAGTGTTTCCTAATGACAGTGCCTCAAGGAAGCATATATAAAATTGTAAATACAATTAGTCCAAGCACAGAACCTTGTGGAACCCCATACTCTGAACTTTTGGATTCATCATTAGACTTTCTTGACAAGGTATTGATCTGATAAATAAGACTTAAACCAGCTTTGGAGGGGTTGCTTTGATGCCAATTAAATGGTTTATGGTATCAAATGCAGCAGAAAGATCTAACAAGACAAGTACTGAGACAAGTTCTTTATCTGATGCACTTAGGTCATTTATAACTTTCAAGTTTCACTTTTTTTGTAACAATCAAACAACTGATTAGAGAGAAAGGGAAAGGTAAATATAGGTCTATATTCAGCTAACACACCTGGATCAAGAATAGGCTTTTTAAGAAAAGGTTTAATTACAGCTACTTTAAAAAGGACTGTGGTACACAGCTAGTTAATAAAGATGGATTGATCATATCCAGTAAAGAAGTGCTAACTGAGGGTAAAACCTCAACAGCCTAGTTGGGATGGGGTCTAAGAGATAGGTTGATGGTTTAGATGAAGAAAATGTTGAACAGTCTCAGGTTGTTTTACAGCTGCTCCTAAGGTGTTTGAGGATAAATTGGTGCCAGTTGAGGGCAGGAGGTGGTGAATTCAGTCTCTAATAGTCAGAATTTAAAGACGCTCATGAAGTCATTACTACTGAGAGCAACATGGATCAATAGAGCTGTGACTCTGTCAGCCTGGCCAAAGTGCTGAAAATAAACCATGGGTTGTGTTTTCATTTTCCTCTAATAATGAAGAGTAATAGGCTGCTCTGGCATTACAAAGTGCTGTCTTACCACACTAAGCGAGATTCTCCCAATTTGGTGGAACATAATATCCTTTCAAGTTTAGCTGGTTTGAGAGCCTTTGTCTCGTTATCTTCTTTGGTGTCATTTGTAGTCAATGTCAATGCCATTCAATCAGGAGAGACTAATAGGAGGAATGAAAGAGTATGAGAAATTTGAAGTAAAATTAAATTTATTGTGAACAGAAGGAATAGACCTTGGCGCTCAGACACCAGCAGGAAGGTGATCACCATGGAATGCAGCTCATAGGTTTAAGGTCCTTCCAATTAGAGGGAACTTCCCCCGGAGACCAAACACTGGCGGTGGTGGTGAGGAATGGAGCTCAAGGATGGGAACGTCTTCCTGAGAGGGAAAGGTCTGATTGGATGGTTTGATTGGCGATGGTCAGGCATCCACAGGTGAGACGGTGAAGGGGCGGAGGCGGGTCATGAAATGTTCACAATGCTGAAATGACAGCTGAAAGACAGCAGAGAGAGAGAGAGAGAGAGAGACCGAGAGAGAGAGAGAGAGCGAGAGAATTGTTTGACAGCTTACGCGTGATTAGCTAAAGGCGAGCATGTCGGGTTGTGATTGGATGAAGACCAGTCTTCATCCAATCACAACCCGACAAATTGAACAACAACATATGAATGTGGGCATAAAGCTAAACATAATTATACAAAGGTAGATTTAACAAATAAATGCCAGCACACCTTGTTTTAGTTGTTATCCACTCCTTTTCATTCATTTCAGATAAAACATGATTGATTTTTGTATCAGTAATGAACATTTATTTTATTCTTATCATATAGGCATTTGTTGTCTCTTCCTCCTTTATGTTTCTTTATAAAAAAGAGATTTGGTAAAATAAATCATATACAGAAGGTATCAACAGTCCAATTTTGATCCTTTATTGGCACAGAATCAGAAAAACTAATGATTCAAGTGAAAAAAAAAAAAAAAGCATAAAACTTTCACTTTAAAATGAACAAAAGGAAAAATAAGCTACAGCGTTTTTCAGGATAAACCTGACTTTTATGCATTTAGTTTGTATTTCTATTATCCCTTTGGCAATACTTCCGTAATAATCCGTATGTAAGTTCATGTTATCATGCAGTTTGGTTGAGAGCTGTAGACAGAAAACTTCAGTTTGATTCAGAATGATTTGCAGCACAAGTGTTGGTTGGTGAAATACTTGGATAGAAATCTTAAACTGAGGCCTGCTTGCTTTCCATACTTGAGCTCAAAGCACTCACAATAGCAAATACATGAACAGAAATGCCTCATCCGCTTCATCTGCGCTCCAAAATGGTGCACTGACATTTATTATGAAGTGCAAAATAGCCAACTTAAACTGTATCAAGAGTTATCATTCAATTCTAACACTCTGAGGGCTTGGCAGTGTGGTGGACACACGTCATGCTTGTTTCAAACTCTCTGCTTTTTAAAACCTCCTTAAAGGTGTTTTTCACTTGTCACCTAATTAGCCCTCTCCTCAGACTGAGCTTGATTGAGAGAGTGCTCACTTCCCAGTTACAATGGGCCAGTTCACTCACTTTTTCACACCAGACATTTTGACTGGCGATATAATAGGAAAAGCAGAGGTTTTACTGATAACATGAAAAACGACTCTATTCTGTGAGCCTGCATGCATAATACCCTAAATAATATCAATAATAAATAAACAGAATTCAACTGTTACTCATTTTATTATTTCCACCTGTGTTATTCCTACTGTGACATGTCAACATGTACTCCACGAAGACGTGTCTATTATCACCGGGGCCTGCTCCACAGCTCAGGTGGCACAGTGTGTTTTGAGCTGGGCATTTTACTTTGGCTCACTGAAACAACGGATCTGGACAGCAGATAAAGAAAACATGTACCAAGAGCATTGAAAACACGTTTCACCTGATTTATTGTGGTTAAGCCAAATGGAAAATATACTGTACTGATGCACTTTTTACAGCTTTTAAGTTTTGGAGGCATTAAAGTTTACCACATCATTTTACACTATGTGCTACTGTTGGATTATCAGCTGAGGCACCTGCTGCCTCATATGTGGTCCGCAATTGAGAAAAATTAAAAAAACCACAGACATTGTTATTGGTGCATAGAGCAGTATATCACATAATTCCCTGAATAGCTACCCACTTCAACCTGCCCAGTCTAATCAGCCGGTCATTGAAAACACCTGTGTATTCTGTTGATTGTCCCTGGTTGTTGATTTCAGCTGTGAACTTTTACACCAGGCCTCATCACCTTCTTTCTTGTCTGTTTCTATATTGTCAAATGTCTAATAAAGTCCTCCAATGTAGACTACCATATATGATCGTCCTTACTGTTTCATACCACCCATAGAAGTGTACCAGCAATTATAACACAAAGATATGTGATTAACAGTGTTCAATAGAGGATCTCAAGAACAAGAACAAGTCTTTGCTCAGACAGGACAAAATGTTAGGGTTAGTTAAAGAACCACTGCAGCTGGAATGCTAACAGCTAATTTGCTAGCAAGCCAGGAACATACTTAGTCACAGAAGCTCTATTTCTTTCTGTCATTTACTTGTGCCTGATATTTTACTCTGGATTGTACATCATTTTTTTCAATAAAGATATATTGAAGATGTTTCAACTTGCTAATGGTCAATTGTTAGTGAAGGTCAATTTGGCAATGGTGTGACTAAACTTGCCAACAGTCAGTTCATGTAAATTATTCAGATGCTTTTGTGCAGCAGATTATACT
This sequence comes from Seriola aureovittata, assembly GCF_021018895.1. Classification (NCBI taxonomy): domain Eukaryota; kingdom Metazoa; phylum Chordata; class Actinopteri; order Carangiformes; family Carangidae; genus Seriola; species Seriola aureovittata. The sequence continues at coordinate 25,864,873 of NC_079372.1, forward strand.
CATGAATTCTGGTAACCTCAAAGTGCAAAGGCTCCATTCTGCAGTCATGATAAGAACCATCATGAGAGTGGTTGGTATCAGTCTGAACAGCAGTCTAGAAACAGATGGAAGATAAAATCCACTCCTGAGCCTGTGTTTCTCCGCAGTGGCGTTCTTTGTAAATCCTGTTTACTGCTCCACCTCGTAACTCATATCTGTTTGGCCAGGCACATAAATAAACCTCCTCTCCCCCTTTCACCCTTTCAATCATTATCTGTCTTAATAATGGTCATTATGGGGGAAAATTACATCACTTCTCAGAACAGGGAACGTTTTGTATAACACTGCGGCGAATCATTGCAGGGAAAAGAAACTCAGCTGTTGTTTCTGCATTTTATTGGCATGCTGTTTTCCCTTTGTTATAAAAATCAAACTTGTTCAGCTGTGCTGGTGAAGAACAACACATATTAGTTTGTGTTATTGAGTGTAAACAGGAAATCTCCAGAACCTATTAAAGGGCAGGTTGTCATGGTTTGCTATGGCAGACACTTTTTGTTCCTGTTTTATTTTGTAATAAGGTTTCCTTGTGTGTCTCAGTGTTTTGCTTCCTGTCTTGGTCTTGTTTCTGTGTAGTGATTGTCTGCCCTAACCCCTAATGTGTTTCACCTATGTGCAATCACCTTGCCTCCTTGTCTATATAGTCCTTGTGCTCCCCTTTGTCTTCTGATTAATAAACCTGTCTGCACCGTTCCCCAAAGTGTTGGCTGCATTTGGGTCCTACTTACCTCAAAACCCTGACACAGGTTAGTCATAAGGCTTTTATCCCCCAACACAGTCAAACAGAATAACACATTTTGTGGTTGGACCATGGTTGTCAGCCTTTAAAAGTAGCTTTAAAATTGGGTTTGTATAATGTCAAGTGTCATTTGGAATTGATTATTGCAATGATCTCACAGCCGAACTGACTTCTTTACTTGAAAAATTAACTAACTAAAAGTGTGAGAAAGAAAAATCAAGGGAACCCTTACAGAAATGTAATATATGACAAATAGTATATTTCCCTATATCAAGAGTGATGTTGCCATATATTTCCCCTATAGGAGGATCAATTATTATCACACATCCTCTGGATATATGAAGATACAAGTATTTAACATATGAAATAAATATAGTAAGATTAATACATGTGCATATGGGAAAAGATACTAAAACATACCAAATGACAAAAAATACATGGGTTCAAAATGAATTCAGTTACAAGTATTTTTCCTTAGTAATCCAGTGAGATTATAAACCTCTTTTTCAACATGACGATCACAAAACTACAAAAGCACATGAGATGTAAAAGCCAAAGCAGGATCCACTCCAGGTGTTAAACAGCCAAGATTCGAACAGCCAAAAAGCAACATTAGGTTATAAATTATACAAAAGTCAAACTGATAAAAAGCTTCACGTGTTTTCTGTTTGCAGCAGGTTTGTTAATCAGATACTTTGACAAACAGGATTAAGTTGTCAACAGAACCAAAATGATGTGGTTCAGTGGCTTTTTCATCAGCTTGGGTGACAGATAAGAACATAATCTAACACATTCCTCAATTATGTGTATATGTCATCAGTTCATCAATTTCCTTGTCAGATTTTTATTTTTTATTTAAGACTATGTTTAAACAAAATGTCACTTGTAGGTGTAGGTGTTTCCATGCGTGCGTGTGTGTGTGTGTGTGTCGGTTTTTGCAGCTCAGCCTGTTCATTAAGAGCTTGACAAATTAGCTGTGAAGTACAATTCGGAGCTGCAGTGAGTTCAGCTTTTACAGAGCAAATAATCATTCATATTTATATAAATGAACAGATCTGAGCTGAACTTATAGCCTGATGATCAGACTGAATTGCAATTTTGTTTTCACATTACTCAAGCTGATATTTTTCCTGTTAGTACTTTTTCCATTTTAAACTTACTTACTTTAAACAACTAACTGAAGAAGCTCTGATGTGGCTCTGGACTGATGGTGTTTAATGGGCAGGACAGAGCAGCAGCACGTTCACTCAACCAATCATCAGCCAGACAAAGATGTGAATGGGCGTACCTAAAGACAAATCACAGATCCAGATTGTTTTTATTCTAAATGGGGACCCTTTAGGGAGGTTTCCCACGAAGATGTCATTGCAAATAATCCATTGTTTAAGGGGAGAGAGCCGCATTTTGAACTGTTGAGTAAATTTTTTGTCAGCCTTTGGCTCGCCAATGTACCTCTAGTTGTCTTTGAAATTTTGTTAAGATTGTGCCAAACTTTGATGGACGTTACTAGTGAGTTTCTAGGTACTGTGCTGGAAAAGTTCTCTTTGCATTTTATTTTTGCTTTACAAAATTTGAACATAACTTGTTCAGCTAGAGTCCTCTTTTTGTTATATCTAGTCCTTTGATTTAGCAGAACTCATTAGCCCTGTTCCCACCTTAATCACTGATTTATCTTTATTCATCACTTACTACTACCAAATAAATTTTCATTACCAATCACATCTGGTGTATGCTGCTTCCCGTCTGGGCTGGGTTGACACCTGTCAATTTCATTTTCAGTCGACACAGTGGTAGCATTAGCGGTTGCTAACATTTGTAATGTCCATTACAGAAATTAAGCTACTAACCCGAGTTCTGCCCCAGTATCCAATAATCATCATAGCTGAGGGAGATTTGTTTTTACCAATTTACCTAGCATTGCACATCACCCTATGGAGAATCCACAATCAGCTGCTATTAATAGGGTTCTAACCTTAAAAATCGAATAAATGAGTTGTGATGAATAAAGCTTCTGTACTCGCAATCATTTGTATTATGTCGATTGCAATATCCAATTATTTTAGTTCTTGAATCTTCTTCTAATGAGTGAAGAGCTCCAGCCCAGTTCCTCAAGCTCCTCATAAACACTGCTGTCTGTGCTCAACAAAAGAAGGTCTGTACTCGTGCCTTCTGTGATATTGGGTTTTCTGAGTTTCCTATTGCAGGACAGGAACATACAAAAAAGAGGGTCACTGTGAACCTATGAGATATGAGAAAGTGATGAGTGTTTTTTTCAGCTACAGCCCTGTCAGGCAGGGAAAGACAGATCTATACATGTGGGGTTTTTTTCAGCCTCAGTCAGAGAGTGAAAAATACAAAAATAATTACTTTTATTTTGTCACTACTGTCAAACATGAAATGGATGATGGGCAGAACAGCTACTGGAAAACTGGGGGAGTGAGGCTCAAATAATTAAATATAAAGCCTGCACTCATACACATCACAATTCAACCATTACTCCAGAATAATATACATATAAATAAATCACAGGTATGAGAGATGCAGACAGTTTTTCACTCGCGAAACACCTTCATCCTCTAATTCTGACTGTCGTGGATGAGGCTTAAAGATAGTTCACCTAATGGATTGCTTACTGAAGGCATAGCTGTACTGCTTGGACTTGTATAGAACAATAACAAGTAAAAGGTTCAAGAGTTAAACTTTGGACTGATAGTGGTTCTGCTGGATTTGCTGTATTAACCCCAAAAATAATTAATAAAATAAATAAGCCAACAAAGGCTCCAATGGGTGGATCCTTCATGGCCCAACCTATCCCAAGATTCATTGCACTACTGTAATGAAAATAATAATGATAATAAAGTATTGAGTTTCAGCTCAGTTGTGCAGCTGTTAAAAAAGTAAGGGCCCTAAAATTTCAAGTTTTTGTAAAAAAACATGACACGCTGTGAAGGTTGCTAGGTGACAGGAGCAGCACTTTGTGACGCAAAGGTAAGGGCAGGTGCCGCTGGTAACGCAAAGTGGTCTTTGAAGGGATCACATCCTCTGAAGGATGCAGCCTCTGAAGTGGGATATCTATCCAATTTCAAAAATCCTGAGTGTAAATAAATCCAAGAAGCATTGTGTGGTTGCTAACACATTATAGCCAGATGTTAAAAGGATCTGTCTGGTCTTTACTCAAATATAGCTCCATCAATGAGCGCTCTGTGGAAATAACCACTTACAGGGTCTGTCATCTGTGATAATGACAGTAGCAGTTTCACTTGAATAACCCTAAAATTAACAGTCATTCTCACTGCAGCTTGGTGAGTCTTGATAAATCACCTGCTTTTTAGAGGCTCCAGTGATTTCTTGGACAGTCGCCCCCAGGCGACATCAACCAGACCAACTCAGCCTGCTGAAATCCATGGTATTTGGAAATAATGTTATGGAGCTGATTAGGGTCCTTCAGCAGCTTGTTCACACTACATGATAATCAGAACAGATTGTTTGGCCTTATTCACTATTAGCTGGTGTACCGTACCGAGCAGTCTTACGCAGCATGTGACACCCCTTCTGCCTTGTTCCTCCTTTCATAACCTCCTGTCTTGTTCTTTTCCATCCCTCCTAATGTTTTGCTAACCCTAATTCTAGCCCAAAACTAAAAAAGTTTTTTTAGTTTTGGGCTAGAATTAGGGTTAGCAATATATATATATATATATATATGGCTTTGCTTTTTTAGAATTAGAGTTTACACACGTCCCCACGAGGCTTAAAGTTCTGTCTCTTTACAACATTTCATCAACCAGTTTTCCAAATAAGCCCGCCAGGAAGCAGTGACTGGGCAGATATCGATTTGTTCTGTTGGTCTGCTTTGTGTATTTTTTACTGCAGAGCGGCAATGCTCCAAAGTTCAGTTCACATAATGGTGCGTTTTACCTGGGACCTGTAATAACGAGAGATAATAAGAGCAAAGAACCGTAAGAAAGGGAAAACTCAAAAGTATAATAGATACTCTTTAAACATTAATGTTGGCAGGAGAGTAAGTAAATAAACTCAGATTACTTAAATATTTTACAACCCTTTCTAAGCCTTTTACTTTTGTCTTTTGCCATCTTGGTAGTGTTTTAAATGAAACAGTTGACTCTTCCCTCAGTGATTAAATTGCATTGTGCAAATATGTAGAACAACATTATAAATACAATTATGAACTACATTCCTAATGTGCAATTTTGCACTTCTACTGCTACTGCTACCAATAACAATAATAATAGTAATGATAATAATAACAACAACAACAATAACTGACTGATGACTGATTAACATCTGTGAGACACCAGAAACTCTTGGGTCAGCCGTGAATAAATTCACCCGCATCAGTCTTATGGCAGAAGCTGTTCAGGATCTATGTGGACGACTTTCGGTCCCTGGGCAAGATTCTTTCAACTGGATGAAATTTTGGTATCATTTATGTGGCAGAGAAGCCTGGGGGAAACATATGATGGAAAAATTAGCTGACAAAAGCAAGAAAAGATTAAAACACTTGCAGCTTTGAAAAGTTTGAAGTGAAGCAATGAATTGTGTGAGGCAGACAGAAAAAAAACATAAAATTGTGAAACTTGGGAAACAATACAAGTTATTCTACTGAAATCTTCATCAATATATAGATAATGCTGCAAGAACAACCTGTTTGCCTTTTTTTTTTTTTGCCTAGAGTCAGAGCTTTAGAACACATTCGGTTTTATTGCCCTGATCGATCCAAATGTAATTGCTGCCCTTACAAAACTAGTGTTATCACTCGCTCCTCTCCCACTGATCCAAATCAAATCAGAGGACAAACAAAAGCCTTTCTGATGTTGTATGACGACAATAGAAAATCAGGTTAGGAGACCGATGGGAACTGAAAGAGACACAGAGCTACCAGTCTGCAGCGTGCAGAAATGTCAAAAAGTCCAAAAGGCAGACGGCCAGAGATGATTGGTATTTTCCAGGTGGATAGAAATTACATTTAGATGTTGGTCGAGGTGGAACAGAGGCTTTCTGGATGTAGAATCCATTGACTCAAATACATTTTCTACCTCTGAATCTGTTTTTTCAGTCTTACTTTCAGATTGATCATCTTGTATCCACTCCATTATTTAGTTTGAAACTGGCAATCATTTCCTGCTTTCTTTAACCAATCTGTGATTGATGTATCTGTCTACCCAGAGTCATTTCCTGTGTCAGCAGGACAGTTAGTTTGACTTTTCTTATTATGTTTCTGATCCTTGTTTTTGCACTTTATTTGGAATCTAAAAAGGTTCAGTATGCTTCAAGTTAAATATTTAACTTTATTTGATTATTCATTTTAAGTGTCGTCTGAACACATCCAATACTTGCTCTGAATGACTTGCTGAAAACTATTCTGCCCTTAGTGCTGCTCAGAGAGCATATTATAGCTCTTGTCTTGTAAACACAGCGATGGCTGAAGCTCGATTTGGGCAAGACTGGTAAGCGAACAGCTGTTAATGCTTACATTGGCGATGTAACAATAGCAACACTTACAAATAACTCCTTTAAAAGTTCTCTGTAGAGTTTTTGACCTCTAGTAGTGCTTTGGAAAAATAAGCTTTTGTATGAGTGGGTCCCTGTTTTCTTTATCTGCTGGGTAACACACTGATTAATACATGGACGTACCTTGCCCTGATATGCAGTAATGCACCAGCAAAGGGCAGGAGAAGACTGAAAGCTAGTAAACAAAGATGTAAACAATTCTGAATTTGAAATACCTGAAAAATGATGGAAATGGAGCCAATGCTTTTGTTAACATCAAGTAACACTGAACATAATCTCGTATGAATCTAAATCTCACTCACTCATTCTTGTAAAATCGTAGAAAGAAAGAAATTTTAAATAGTCATGTTAGAAAAAAAATGAAGCAGAATGAATGGTATAATTGGTCATTATATGCACATTCATAGTTCATTCATGTTTCTGTTTGGCTGCTAATTGGACCTGCTGCTGCTCTCCCCACTCAGCATGAGAGCACATTCCCTGGCAAATACTAGCTAATCTCTTCAAGGGAGACAGGTTCAATTAAGGTCTGCCCAGAACGTGCTCGATTTGTGCCAAGCGATGTTTGAAAGAAACTTTGCTAAAGGAGTTTTAAAACTCTCAATCTAGCAAGAAAATTTCTAATTTGGTAACATTGCTCCTGGGAGACCCTAAAGTGTTCCCAGGCCATGGGATATATAATAACACATGGAACTCTGTGGACGGTGCAGTATATTTACCATGCTAGCATCACATTCTGAATTCGTCCCGGTTTCAGCTCAGGCACCTCGAGTGCCAATTTACCAACACATGCTTTGACCAGAATGCGCTGAGGTGCCTGGAGTGCCAATTTAAGATCGCACTCGGAGCAAAAACCCACTGGGAGAGGGGAGAGTGCAGCACCAGATAAAAGGGAGGGACCAAGATGATAGATGTAGAATGACTGAGAAGCACTGATGACGTTTGTAAGGTATTCAGAGAGTGAGGTCTCAAATTCAGAGAGAAATATCAGATCGGCTTAAAAGTTTAAAAAGACGACACCAAATAAGTAAAGTAACTTTATATCATTCACGTGCTGACATATTTGGGGTTGGAAAACTTGGCTGCTGCATCTAAACAAACTATATAACCTCTGAGCTGAACCTAACCTTCAGGTCGGACAGCAGGTCACACCTGAGCAGACATTTCTAAGGCCTGGCTCACACTACAGGAGTTTTAAAATTTTGAAATCTGGTTGCATTACACACACAAGGAGAAACTTCAGAGGTGTTCTTCTCTCTAATCTCAAATATGCAAGATTTCAAAAATAATGGCCTGCAACACACTCCAGGACAGTATTAAAATTATCCTTCCAGAGGGAGCAACCAGGGAGCAGTGCACCACCTTACTTTTTATTTTAAAAATCTGTCAAAAGCAATATGCTAGCTAACATTAGATGTTGTTACGTTGGGTTGGTGTTCAGACAAACATTCTTGTTTTTGATGAAAAGGTGAAAGTTCATGTTGATGTCATGTATTTGAGGTGGAGGGATGTAAACATGACAAAAAAAAATGGAAATTACATGACACTACTACTGACTGAAAGACAGAGATTTGAGCTCCTGTAATTCATTCTCCCAAATGACAAGCGAGCTGTGTGAAGCATGTGCAAAAACTGTATAAATTAGCATCATTAAGTTTTAAGCTGGTCCAGAGCTGAGATTTTGGTGTGCAGCGGGCTTTGTCTTCATTTTTGATTCCTCCCACATTTCACATCGCCTGTGCTTGACCAGCGCCCTGCTGAATTATACTGCTGTGCGAAGGTCTTCTAATTTTGATTGCGTGGCCAGGGAGAGGATACAGAGAATGATGAATGGGTGTAAAAAGGAATGAAAAGAGTCCATTAGCAGAATAAAAGTATGAAAACAAAAAGAAATGAATGAGAAGGTGAATGGACACGGACGGACAGAGCATCAGGACGAGTGGTAAAAACCGACATAACCAAAAGAGCGAATGGAGACTAAACAAAATCCAATTATATTCATAAAGATGTCACTTCCAGACTCCCAGACAGACATGAGGAGGTGAACGGGTGGGAGGGAGGGGGAATGTGAGGAAACAGGAAGAGAGAGAGAGAGAAAGATAACAGAAAGCTAAACAAATTAATCCCCATGTTTTATCTCCTGCGCCCTCATTACTCGCTTGGTTTGAAGCCAGCAGCACTTTGACCCGTCAGCGCTCGGGATGAAACAGTCATGTCAGTGCCTAATGATATCACTGAAGGTTGAGTAAAAAGATCCTAACATTTTGAAAAATGTGCTGAGGACAAAGCAGTGGATGAAGAGAGAAGACTGATTTTTGAAAGTCTGCCGTGGCGGAAACGTGGCAGACTCCTTTTTTTAAAAAAGGAAGTCGTAAATCCTGAAAGACGAAGGTCTTTGCTCACGCACAGTTGTCCCCTAATCAAAGTGTACGAGGACATGCGCTGGTTCAACCATAAAAAGGTCTAAATCCATCTCAAAGTGATGAAAGACCCATTCACTGCAACGATAATTCAAGGCCCAGTATATATTTCTTTTTTTGACATCTGTTTGCGCGCTATAACCTTCATGAGTCCAGCATCACACACACACTGAGCACCAGAGCCGTGAAATGAAAAATGGGAAGTTTCACAGACTCAAACTGACAAATCTGACGAAAGCTCAAGTGCCAGAAAAAAGGTTTCAGTTCACTTTCAGTTTTGTTTTGAGTTGAAAAGGTGGTTCACATAATCATATTCTGTATATTTCAGCCAGAAAGAAAAGAACATGGGGTTGGGATTTTGAAAAGGCTGCTTCTGCGGTCCACTGTGTTTCTGAACTGTAAGGCTGAAGGCTGAAGGCAGCTCTCCATCGAGCATCAAAGCTACGCTGACAAAGAGAATGTGGGACGGATCGAGATGGGATTTTACAGGAGAATATATTCTCCAGGGAGTCTGTACTGTTTGTATAACCAAAGCAAAATAATATAATCAGAAGGAGGGACTTTCCCTCATTGACTGCAGATGATGTAGCTTCTTATTATACATCCTGTCATTAGTCTCTAAGTAATTAACAATGTGAAATTATGCCGTTAGCCCCTTAACCATGCCTTATGTTGTTCAAGTGGTGAGGACATCCAGTGAAGCCGTCAGTGAGTTGTGCTGAAGTGTGATGTGTTTACAGACCAGAGATATGGTGGGACAATTGGGTATAATTATTCAAAATAGGGCTGCAAAATTGATTGAAAATATTATAGAAATCACAATATGGCCAAATACAATATACAAATCCCAGGAGCTGCAAATTATTATTTTTTTTGATAAAAAGTTCAAATGTAAAAGGTAAAAAAAACCACCATCAATGAAGCATTGTGGTGCTACAGAGTGTCACAGGTTAGAGGTAAGTAGGACCCAAATGCAGCCAACACATTGGGGACGATGCAGACACGTTTATTCAACACAAGAACCAGAGAACAACGGAGAGACAACAGGGATAAACAGACGAACCAACCAGACAAAGGGGAGCACAAAGACTATATAGGCAAGGGTGATTGAACACAGGTGAAACACATAAGGGCGGGGCAGACAATCACCACAGACACAGGACCAAGACAGGAAGCAAAACACTGATACACACAAGGAAACCTTATGACAAAATAAAACAGGAAGTGTGAAAAGTCCAAAATAAAACTAACAAAAAGTGTCTGCCATAGCAAACCATGACAACAGAGATTCTCCTCATATCAAAAATCAAAATATAATATAATTTTTTTTTTTTTTGCATATCATTCAGCCTGAATTTAAATCTTCAAAAAAAGGACAGTTCCATCTTTAATTAGTGCCCACCATTTTTAAACATGTTTTACCCCAATGCATGGTGTCTTTTGTTTCAGCAAACATTTATTTCTACTGCATTATTTCTTCTTTTTTTTTTTTTTTTTTTTTTTTTTTTACACTTTTTGCTTTGTGATGCTGTGTGGATGCAAACGAGCCGAAACAAATTATATCCCCTCCTAAAATTAAATAAAAGTATGGAAGCAAAGTAGAGGTTCCTGGCACAACTTCACCTCCCTCCATGGTGCGTGGAGAGAGAGGAAAAAGTCTAAGAGGAGGTTAAAGCAACAGCAACACCTGCAGCACACAGGAGAAGTTAATTACTCCTTAATTGGAGCTTTTATCTTGTTTAGGGTGCTGAAAGCCTTTGTTGATTGTCAACAGTCTGTTTTCTAATTTGTTTCAACAAACTGGATCGAGTACATAGTTTCTGCCCTAATGATGAGAAGACCGTATTCTTTTTCACACACCATTAAAAAAAAAAAAAGGATGAATATTGTTTAGGCTGAGAGCTTCAGTTACACACGTTGCATAAAACAGGTACTTTTAGTGTTGAGTCTTTGTTTCCATTTCCGTAACTGTGCCGTGGTGGATACAGGAAACTGCGTCATGCTGCTCTGGCTATACTTCAAAAGTCTAAAAGAATATTAAAAGACGCAACGCTCGCAGTACACAGGAGAACACATCGTTCCCGACAAACAGACTCTGTGTTAATCACCAAGACTCCACACTAAAAGTACCTACTTTAAAACATCTCGTGGCACAGAGCCTCTCAACGGCATCTTTTTTTTTTTTTTTTTTTTAATGGTGTGTGAGAATGAAAATGGTCTTCTCATCATTAGGACACTAACCATGCACTTGATCAGGTTTGTTGCAGCAAATAAGAAAGCAGACCAGACTGTGACACTCAACATGCTGAAAGCCTAAACAAGATAAAAGCTTCAATTTAAGGAGCAATTAACATTAATTTGCAACGAGATTGCTCGAGAGAAACTAACGAGAGAGAGCATTTAGAGAAACAGTAAATTCATTGGAGTCTTTGTTATCGACGGCTTGTGATGTAGTAGAAAGGTGGTGAAAGAGGGAATGAACAAGGTAGAATGAATAAAGCAGAAGGGCATAAATGCATGAAGCGAGAGAAAGCAATACAAGAAAGACAAGTGTGTGTGTGTGTGTGTGTGTGTGTGTGTGTGTGTGTGTGTGTGTGTGTATGTGTGCAGCATGTTTCTAAACAAGGCAGTGAATTCATTTGACAGCCACAGGAAAGTTGGAAACAAATAATAAAACATCACAAATATCCCAGTATAATCCAATATTAATGCAAAGCCAGAATTACATAGAGTTTCACCAATGAGAACACATAAATAAAAAGTTAGGTCATTCTGGTTTTGCATTCTGTTAGCTGAGCTCTCAAGATATACAGTGGGGCAAAAAAATATTTAGTCAGCCACCAATTGTGCAAGTTCTCCCACTAAAAAGATGAGAGAGGCCTGTAATTTTCATCATAGGTACACTTCAACTATGAGAGACAGAACGGGGGGAAAGAATCCAGGAAATCACATTGTAGGATTTTTTAATGAATTAATTGGTAAATTCCATGGTAAAATAAGTATTTGGTCACCTACAAACAAGCAAGATTTCTGGCTCTCACAGACCTGTAACTTCTTCCCTAAGAGGCTCCTCTGTCCTCCACTCGTTACCTGTATTAATGGCACCTGTTTGAACTCGTTATCAGTATAAAAGACACCTGTCCACAACCTCAAACAGTCACACTCCAAACTCCACTATGGCCAAGACCAAAGAGCTGTCAAAGGACACCAGAAACAAAATTGCAGACCTGCACCAGGCTGGGAAGACTGAATCTGCAATAGGTAAGCAGCTTGGTGTGAAGAAATCAACTGTGGGAGCAATTATTAGAAAATGGAAGACATACAAGACCACTGATAATCTGGGGGGGGCCTAGTGAATGACCTGCAGAGAGCTGAGACCAAAGTAACAAAGGCTACCATCAGTAACACACTACGCCGCCAGGGACTCAAATCCTGCAGTGCCAGATGTGTCCAGAGCATTTGGATGATCCTGAAGAGGATTGGGAGAATGTCATATGGTCAGATGAAACTCAACTTGTCGTGTTTGGAGGAAAAAGAATGCTGAGTTGCATCCAAAGAACACCATACCTACTGTGAAGCATGGGGGTGGAAACATCAAGCTTTGGGGCTGTTTTTCTGCAAAGGGACCAGGACGACTGATCCGTGTAAAGGAAAGAACGTATGGGGCCATGTATCGTGAGATTTTGAGTGAAAACCTCCCAACAGCAAGGACATTGAAGATGAAACGTGGCTGGGTCTTTCAGCATAACAATGATCCCAAACACACCGCCCGGGCAACAAAGGAGAGGCTTCGTAAGAAGCATTTCAAGGTCCTGGAGTGGCCTAGCCAGTCTTCAGATCTCAACCCCATAGAAACTCTTTGGAGGGAGTTGAAAGTCCATGTTGCCCAGCGACAGCCCCAAAACATCACTGCTCTAGAGATCTGCATGGAGGAATGGGCCAAAATACCAGCAACAGTGTGTGAAAATCTTGTGAAGACTTACAGAAAACATTTGACCTCTTTCATTGCCAACAAAGGGTATATAACAAAGTATAGACATGAACGTTTGTTATTGACCAAATACTTATTTTCCACCATAATTTGCAAATAAATTCCTTAAAAATCAGACCATGTGATTTTCAGGATTTTTTTTTTTTATTTTTTTATTTTTTTCCTGCACATGAGATCAAAATGCATAAAGACATAAGTACAATTACTTCTCAAATGAAAATGTCAGCACTAGCAATGATAAAATAAATCAAGCAGACATCACATCAACTTACCTCATTTATGCTTCCACTATCTCTATATTTTCTAATCTAATGCAGCGTAATACAAATAAACATTCAAAAGCCATGCAACAGTAAATGCTAACCAAATAACTGCTATAATATTAACCAAATAAAATAACACAAGGTTTGAAAGTCCATTTTTTAACTCACAGTGGTTCTCATTGTTCTCAGTGGTTTGGAGGGAGAGGGCTCTGCAGACCAGTGGGGTGGGATGACAGGATATTTGAGGTGAGGCAGGGTATTAAACTTGTGATTGGACAACAAAGAAATACAATGCATCTCTACATGAGCTGAAGTTTTCAAAGCAATTTTTTTTTTTTTTTTTTTTAAAAAGGAAGCTGCCAGACTAACTTCCTCAGACAGGGAGCCACAGAGTCAAGCGTCCCTACAGCTTGGTCACACTTAGACTGCAGCCTGAAGCCAGAAGCCCCCAGCATGAATGTGCCGGAGGACTTCAGTCTGCAGGACAAGAGATCAGAAATGTGAACTCCTCGCACTCTTTTAAAAAGTCAGTGCCAAATGGGCTCGATAGACAGCAGGTAAAGATGCACCTAAACATAAAGTTATTGCACACAATAGGTGATAAACAACATTACAACATCATGAATATCTTGTCATTCATGATGGACAAACGTTGCCTACAAACAAGAACAAATCTTAGAGACAAGATAAAGCACATCAAAGTTTTGAAGAAAAAAAAAAAAAAAAATCTGACACAACCCATTAGAGCGTCTCAGCCATACTGGACCTCTGTCGTCACGGTTACAATAAAACACATGCCACTATGGTCATGGTTAAAAGAAATAATAAGGACTCTATTTGAGACAGGACTTGAACAGCAGTGTAAGTCCTGTGTTTTGTGGAGCCATCAGTGCACTTCAACCTTCCTCCTGATGTGGACTTTATTGCTCTTCATACTACGTCACCTGACTTCCTCCTTGGCTCCCGTCATAACTGCCAGAGTTGGCCTAACAATAAAACATAACGATGGGCTGTAATGAGCCGTTTCCACAGACGACCTAAGGGATATCTTTTTTTTTTTTTTTTTAATATAAACAGGAGGACAGTGTGAAAAATAAATAATGTTTTGGGTGAAGATTCATGATCATTTTTGTAACTGCACAGGCTGATGTGACATCATCTACCATTTGTCACCAAAAACAGCCAGATGTCAGAAAGCTGTTGATGAATGTTGGTGGAAAGTGCCAGAAGAGCTCTACAAAAGTGATTTAACGAGAACGTTGTCATGGAGACTTGTGAAAGCTTTTAAGACTATATCAATTACTACTTCCAGAGGAGTCGGAACTGATTAAAATTTACTCTGAAATATAACTTTTTAATTTGATTTGGGGAGAATATTGACAAAACGGCCGATTATCCACAGCCAGTATTTATGGAACAACATTGTCATTCATATTGAGTTGTGATTGTGTTTACTTGGTTCACCACTTGTTCTCATTCAGCTTTTTGGATTTCAGTGTTAAGAGCTTTTACTTGTTTTTTAGGCTATACCTTTTTATAAACAGTCTATGGCCTGTGTGAGTTGAAAATAAACCAAAACAGTGAAGCCGTATTTGAAAAATCAGCTTTAACTTACTTTAAAGCTCCTGTAGATTCAGGTGATGAATCTCAGTAGTTTCATCACTATGAGCGGCACCTTTCACCTTGCTTCAACATTGTGATTGGATACATATAAATGATAAAAATACCTTTTTGTAGCAGCTTTAGAAAGGAACATTCCAGTTTATTAAAATTCTGGTTTTATGGTCCTGGACCTTTTTCTTGTGACTCACCAACTGCTGAGATCTAAATGTGGCGACATCACTGAAAGAAACTCTGATGGAGCAAGAGCTGAGCAATCAAATGATCAGATGTTATAAACAAGCAATTCAAACAAAACTGTTTAACAGTTTCAAAATGTGTGTGTGTGTGTGTGTGTGTGTGTGTCCAGCAGTAAAGGGAAGATTCACTTGTCAGAATCAATGTGTCACGCTCCACTACCACCTCCTCACCTTCCCTCCTTCTCTCCTCTTCTCCAGCTCACCTCTCCTCTCCCTCCTTTCCTCTCCTGTTCATTTACTTTCTCATCTCTTTTCCTGTTGTGTTTCCATATTTATCTCCTGTGCACTGGTTGTCTCATTGAAACATAAACAAGGATGCTGTTGATGATGGTGACATTAACGATGAAGAGAGGAAGAGGCTCTTCTCGTGCTGCTGCCGCTGCTGTTGGTTCATTGGATAAATGTGTGTGTGTGTGTGTGTGTGTGTGTGTGGGAGAGGATGGGGGTTGTCAGTGTCATGATCCACTCAGTTATAAAAGCAAAAGAAGAAACCAGACGCCACAGAGGGGACCAGCACCAGAGACATGACTGATTGATGTCGGAGAGGGAAGTTCAAACAAGAGTCTGGGATTTGTCTGTTTATCTTAAATCCCTGAGTAGGATTCACTCATGCCAATTTAAAACTGCCTTCTCTGCTGCAGGGCCAAACAGACTCGCCACAGCTCAACCATGACTGAACTTTACAGAAACACCTGAAAACTACATGTACTGAACCTAATCTGTACTTGATGCAATATATATATATATATATATATATATATAGGTTTCTGCAATATATATATTTAGCTCTTTATCTAATGCAGATAAAAGGCTGAATACATTGTATATTTAGGCTTTGGGCTTGCATGCGACAGCAGTCCTTATTCATCAGGTGGAGCTTCATGGTACATTAGTCAGGTTAGACTGACTGGCCACCAGGTCAGCTGCCAGGAGCTTTAACGCAAAAATATTGTTTTTAAAAAAAAAAAAAAAAAAAAAATATCTTCGCTCCGTTTTCCCTTCCAGTGCTTCAATTCCAGGGGCGGAGTGGGACAATTTTACCGGGGGTTGGAACTTGTAAAGTGCTTAAATAAGGCGGATAGCATAC
This sequence comes from Seriola aureovittata, assembly GCF_021018895.1. Classification (NCBI taxonomy): domain Eukaryota; kingdom Metazoa; phylum Chordata; class Actinopteri; order Carangiformes; family Carangidae; genus Seriola; species Seriola aureovittata. The sequence goes on from NC_079372.1 coordinate 25,880,797, forward strand.
CTTGTCTGAGCTTTCAACGTGTTGCAATTATAACATTCGTTCTGTAACTGTCACTAATTCTGCAATATTACAGCCTGCCCATACTCATAACGTTGTGCAGTGTCAGTGTGCACCCACTTGCAGCTGTGTTTTCCTTGCTTCCTCCTCCCAGTGTCAGGCTCAGGACACAAAGGTAGAACCCAAAAGCACGACCAGAGAGGCAGTCAACAATAAGGCAGTTTATTGTTCAAAATCAAAGAATCCAGTGGGGAAAAAAACAGAAATAAAAACCATGTGAGAGCCGTCCCCGGCACCGGACGGCCCAGGAGCCCCAAGGTGCAGCCGGTGGAACTCAGCAATCAGGTCCGGGTCCATGATGTGGGAAGAGGGTACCCAGGAGCGCTCCTCGGGGCCATACCCCTCCCAATCCACAAGGTATTGGAACCCGCAGCGGCGGCGGGACGCCAGGAGCCGCCGAAACCGTGTAGACAGGGAACCAGGGCGCTCTCCTTGGCAGGTTTGACCAGGCTGACATGAAACGCCCGATGCACCCTCATGGCCCTGGGGAGTGTGTGTGTGTGTATGTAATGTCGTGTAGTGTGTTGTTGGAACAAACAAAAAAATATACAAGGAAATAAATAATTCAGAAACCACCACCACCACTTCTCCCCGGCGCCTGTTTCAGGTGGTCTCCTACTGAGCTGTCAATATCTGCCTCTGTGGCGCTTGGATTGTACCTTATGACAGCATCTAAATTATTAAGGGAAGAGCATTAAATTTATGAAATGCAAGGATTTCACTGTGCAACTGCTCAGTAATACGGGCAAACTTCATCACAGAGTACGGGGCAGTGTTCCTGAAGGCCCTTTTGTTTTTTTGGCCACCACCCTTCATGTTGAACATGGCCATTGTTTTGTTTGTCAGAAGCCTGTAAATTTGATAAAGCATTGTCATAAAGGAATATCACACAAGACTTCAGTTCAGTCAGACAACTCTGGAATGAGAATTAATCATTTATTGAGCGTAAGCATTGCAAGCTGAAGCACAGCATAGGTATCCTTGCGCATGGCTGCAGCAGGTTTGGCATCAGGCTCTTTCTCGGTTATTCAATCCCTGAATGATCTGCTTTGGCAGAGATTACAGGGAATGAAGCAGACCCCCGCAGGGGATCCTAGAGACAGAGCAGCAAGATGTAAGCAGCAGCAGAAGCATAGCGAGGGATGAGCAGGTAAACTGGGGGGTTTAAGTAACCCGCCCTATCTGGATAAGGAGAGCATGTGACTGATCAGGATGGGCGCAGGTTGAGTCGTCTGCCTGAACTAGCTTCGCATCATTAATGTTCACCTATTGAGAATTGCTCAATATCATTGCATCAATGCAACATCAATTAGACTTCCATAGATTTCAAAATCTCTCTCTCTCTCTCTCTCTGTATGTGTGTGTTATTCATACCTGTCCAATATCTTATTAGTTTTGTCTCGTATATTTTTGCCTCCCACTTTGGCAAGTACTTGAACCTGATTAATGCACAAAATTCCAGCACTGCTCAGGGGTGATTTCTTTTTTTTGATGGTCTGCATAGTGGACCTGATCAAAATCCTCATCTGACCTGGACTAGAATGTGTCTTTTGATAGGTAAATGACCCTTCTCTGGACGCTGATGACAGGTGCCACACACCGATCATACCCGTGCAGTCCATTGTGTCCAATTATGCATTTCAAGAATGCTCTGGCAGGTGCATCGCACCCAAAGGCCTTAATTTTGACCTTGTGCAAGCTACCTTGATGAAGGATACCATTTTGGTGGAGAGCCTTGATTTCCTCAACCAACTCCTGCACATAGTCCTCGACTGTGTTGGGCTTTTTTGTTGCACAAAATAGTGCAACCAGGAATGGTTGTGAATTTTTAATTGATGCCAATGTGGGCCAAAATTGCAATTTTGAAGACTTGAAAAGAGGAACCCCATCTACATTTAAAATTACTTCAATGTCTCCTTTTAAAATTTGGGCTCTGAGTAATGTGTTGCAAGATGCCAGTCTCTAAACCAAAATACACATACTTTCCATTGCCCCTTTCTTCACAAGTAACGGTGCTTGGGGTGGAAAGTAGTGTGCGGGCATCTTTGGGGAGGTGAGACCCATGTTTTCTTAGAACATCCAGAAGTGAATTTAAACTTTGGTGTGTTTGTTTGGTCTCTGTGGCCAAATGAGCCAAGTCTTTAGCTAAATTTGGTGCTTCTTCTTCTGAATCAAATTCTGCAGCAACAAGCTGTGTTTCAGAGTCACTAGAATCCGGATACTCAACATATCCAAAGTCAGCCCCATCATCATAAGTAGAGTCCTCTTCTGCAGAAACACCCACATCCTCATCTGTTGGCAAGACAGTATGTGTAGACCCCTCTATTGGAGATGAGTCAGCTAGTGCATGTGCAGAAGTGTCAGAACCCTCATTTGTCGATATGTCAGTTCCCTCATGTGCAAAAGATCCCTCCCGTCCATCATCAGTTGTGTCAGCTGTGGCTAATGCATCAATCTTTTGCCTTTCGTGCCCTCTATTCACGTAAATAATTGGAATCCATTGAGTTCACGTTTGCTTACTGCAATGTAAAATCAAGCCAAGTTAGATGCAATTTGTATTGAGATTAGAGTAAATTCACTTCCAAATTGAGCAAATCACGTGTTAAATCTGTAAAACGTACCTTTTTTGCTGTGACCCTTCTCGTCAATTCTCAAAACCTGTAAAAACAAGTATTAAAATAAATATGATCAACAAGGAAAGGGTGAATGTAAAACTTTTGATAAATATTGTCATGTAAGTGTAGTATTCAGGGACTGTTTTATGTATGTTTACATGCGCACTTATTTGGGTTTCACATGTTACGCAGGACCGTTACAAAAAGGAGTTCCGGGTGAGAGAGGGTGGGGGGGTGGGGGGGTGGGGGGGGGTACTTAAATGTGAGTCAGAGCAGTAGGAAAAGAAAGAGCCTCGACAAGAAGTAATGTTGAGTTGTCAGTTATTCAACAACAGTATATAGTGCATAAATGCAATTTCTGTAATTTCAAGTGGAGACACTCAAGTTCAAGTGTGTTAACTCAAGTGTTTTTACCTGCATACCGTATTTTAGTAAAATGTACTTTAACCCACTGAGGTCTAAAGATTTTCTGGTATTTTCCTCTTGCCTGGTCTCCTTTTGTACAAATACTTACAAATCCTCAACCCTGTGAGGTACAATCAAGTATTTTACATCATTTCTTTAAAAAAAAAACCTGAGCTTTAAGAATATTCATGCTGTGTTGATGTCATGTGAAAGTGGAAAATGTGATTTGACCAAATACAGAGGGTAAAATAAAGAATGGAAAATGGATTTCACACATATATATGGTAAACACACAGCTGTTCTTTAAGGTCTGAAAATGGCCTGAATATTAAATTTAAAAGGCTACATCGACAGTCCAATTATGAAATTACATGCAGTAGCAAGCTATCATTAAAAACACACACCTTAAATGGGTTAACCATTCATGTAAAATAATTAAAACTCAGATTTATTGTCGCTTTTACCAAGTGGTTTCATGTTCAGATTCTACGTCCATTGGAGTGGACAGGAAAAATAACATGTAAAGCATTTTAAATCATTTCCTCTTTTTTTTGTGATTGCTTATGACTTATGAGTGACTTTAGATTAGACATCCACCCTTACAATAGTTTGTGTTTGGAACATAATTGGGTTATGTCTGTGCTCAGAATCTCCATTATCTGGGCTTCAAACGGGTCAGTGAGGAAACCAAGAGTACACAACACTGTGAAAGAACAACAATCTGATATTTGACAGAAAGCGTTTTGGGTTGTTGACACTGAAGACAAAGTGAAAAAGACAAATGCTCTCACACTCACAGACAGAGTGAAATAGGTCAGTATTTATCGCTCCCATAAACTGCCAAACTTGAAGCAGCAGGATGCAACAGACTGAGGCCAGACTCGGAGTGATTTGTAGATAACTCATTTATCTCTGAAGGGCCCATTTCTCCACCCTGCTGCTGCAGTGAATTAAAGGTAGAATGGGATTAACTGTGTTCTCGTCATGTTTGCAAAGCTGAAAGACGATGTTTTTATTTGTCTGACTCAGGGTCAGACAACACACCAGGAACGACAGATCTGTCCTTTTATTATCTATAACTCTCCAGACAGACATTAACATCCATGAGCACAAACACAAAGTGAACACACATATCCTGAGGAGGCTGAATCTGTGCTTCAGAGTGCTAAATGCCTCAAATTTCCATATTCTTCATATCAAAAATTGCAACAGATATGTGACAAATTCATTTACTGCACCTGACAGCAATCTTATACACATAAACCACTTTCTTTTCCTTTCTTTGTGGACAGCTGGACCAGACTGGTTAGCGTAATTAGCCCACTGTCATTAGTTGGGTTACCAGGCAACGGGAGAGACAAGGCTAATCACCCTGACAGGCAAGAGGCGAGGAGGGAGTTGGAGCAGATTTGAGGGAGAGAACGAGAAAAGGCATGAGGAGCAGTTATTACGGGATGAACGACGGGGGAGGAGAAGGGTGTTGGTGTTGGAATGAGAAGAAAGATGGAATATGTGAAGAAAAGAGGGAGAGAAAAGAAGAAGAAAAGATAAGAAAGAAGTTTGTGGGGAGTGAGGAAGCCGAGGACAATTATCATTTCAGCCCTAAGGGGGGAATTCACTATGAAACTGTCCACACACTGGATGATCATGATTATTGAATTTAAAAAGATGAATGTATGGATGAATGCTCATAATTCATCTGGATCTAAACGTGGTGCTGAACATAGTGTAACAGTTAAATAGGATCCCCCAGAGCTGCACAAGAACATGGACGTTTGCTCTTTAGAGGCAGGAATCAAAATCCAAAAACACTGTTTAACATGCTTGAAGTTTGTGTTTTTATTTATTTATTTTTTTATTATATGTAATATATATATATGTAAAATATTGGACTGCATCAGCTAAAGCAGCTGTTTGACAACTGTCTTTTAATGGATTTTGAAAAATTATCGAAAGACAGTCAAACAGTTTGAACAATTCAAGATGATGATCTCAAACAACCTCACCTCTGTGTGCAGATGCTTTCACTCAGTATTGTCCTCTTTTGAACTTTCAACTCTATCTCGACATCATTGCAAATGACCGAAAAACTAAGTGATCTTCAAGGTTTAAATAAACAAGTAAATAAAAAGGAAAAAAAAAAAATGCTAATGTCTGTGGGTTTTTATTGTAGTACAGATTTGTAGTAAACATTAATATTTACTTTGTGAATGTTCAGTTAATGCTAAAAAGAACAAATATATCTGCTATGTAAGCCCCCCAGCACACACACACACACACACACACACACACACACACACACACGCACACACACACACACACAATTAGTTTTAATAACTGTCTGCTCAGCTGGATGAAACAACAGTCACTCACATGTGAAGAGAATTAAGAGCACCGCCACTCCCACCGGCCTTCAGTTCGACACCTCTGCCATCATCTGTATAATGTGTACAGTTATATTCATATATAAATTAAACATTTAGTTGTCATCACTGTCTGGGTGCTGACCGACACTTACCAGCCTCTTCTGCAAATCCACTTAACTTTTCTATTTAATCAGCTGGTAGCACCAAGCATATGAGGAGATCCAAAATTAGACATCTACAGGTGTCTACATGACTCATGTAGTCATAACAACAACGATGATGAAGTTTATTTTAATAACACTTTTCAAAACCAATGTTTCAAATACACAAGGCAAATAAAAAATATAGGCACCTGCATCTATAACATGCGAGTCATGGGCATCATCAAGTTGGATAAACACTCGAAACTGAAGTTTGTTGCCTTGAAATTTTGAGCTTTCTTGAACTTTTTCCAGTGTAATAATATGGATAATGTTTCCTTATTTTTGTTCAAAGTCTAGCAACTGCAATTTGTACTTTTGTGAATGTGCTGACGTAATATTCAATATATATATATTTTTTATCTCAGGCTTGATTTAGTCAGCAACAGCACCAAAATATTGCTTGATCTGAATGTAACTCAAGAAAAATTAGCCGACATGGAAAAGGGTATTGGCTTTACAAAGATCAGTGTGTCATTTGCATAAGAATGCCATGCGACACCATGTCTGTGTTCGATTCGAAAACATACAGACAATGAGGATCTGCCATCTTTTGTTTTCTCTTTAACGTGATATTTTTCTTTTGTGTGGGTATTGTGGGCAGATCTTTTTAACCTTTGTATAATCATGACAGATCATTGCCTGCAAGGAATAGTGGAGGGCAGTACTGTCACACTACAGAGTACTGGGACACTCTGGGGGGGTAAGGGAGCACAATGCAGAAGAAGTCAGAATCTCTTTTTCTCATCAGTGCCCTTTCCATGACTCTTAAATTAGTTGATTATCTAATATCTTGAATATGAATATATATATATATATATATATATATATATATATATATATATATATATATATATATATATATATATATATATATATACACACACACACACAGATACACTAGATGGATTTTCGAAATTGCTGTTTGTCAACCAAGCACTTTGATGCACGCTATCCTGTGAGATGTGCCACAGTTTGTTTTATCCTGAAGCTGTCAATCATTCTGCCTGAGTGGGCGTCTGTCTCTCTCAGAGATAGATGTTTTTAGACCTTTTTGATCCATCATTATGGAATAAAACTCTTCAGTCGAGCCCGAGGTCTCCATCTCCCTTTCATCAGCAGCTGTTCAGTTTAGCTCCTTGATGGATGAAACTACAGTGAATTCTCAGTAAATTACTTCAGAACGTGAAAAACATGGGTGATGTACAAGTAAAAGAACAGAGGGAAAAAATCTCTTTAAAAAAACTGTCATAACTCAGCGCTATACCGTCTAGAAACATTTAAGAAATACTGATGAGTTTTGAAAGTGACAGCACGTTGTTTGTCCTTATGTACTGTCCATCCCATTCTCGTGAACACGATATGTCAGTAACGCCTTGAGGGAACTTCTTCACATTTGGCACAGATATTCATTAGGACTCAAGGATGAACTGATTAGATTTTGATGGTCAAAGGGCCAGGTCACTGTGACCTCACAAAACATGGTTTGGACCTCTTGAATGTGATATCTCAAGACCACCTTGAGGGGAATTTTTTTTTAGATTTGACACAAACGCTCACTTGGTAGATGAACAATTAGATTTTGGTGGTCAAAGGTCAAGGTCAAGGTGACCTCATATTCTTGCGAATGCAATACATCAGGAACACCCTGTGGAAATTTCATTACAAACAAACACTCACTTTGGTTTCGAGGACAAATTGATTAGAATCTGGCGGTCAAAGGTCGAAAGGTCAAGGTCACTGTGACCTCACAAAACACACGAACTCACAAATTCATACAATTATGACACAATTTAACTCAAATGTCGACAAGGATAAAATTAAGTGATGACATTTTAGATCCAAAAAGGTCAAAAGGTCAATTTTGCTGTGACATCATAATGTTCTGCAAAAACACCTCAATGCTGTAAATCAGGAAGGGGATATTGTGACCATATTTCCTGCAACTTGGCTGGTTGGCAGAGACATACAATTCTAATTCTAGTATGATTTAGTTTTATAACTTTTATGTTTAAAAAAAATGGCTGTAGGTATAAAATGATTGTCAGCTGGCGCCATTTTTTTTTTCATCCATTTTTCTCATGCAAACATACTGGCACGAGTAGTTAGGATGACCAGCTAATAAAGCACACTGTACACGTGACTGTTGACAGAACACAACATCCTTTCAGTGAATTCATGTCCCATCTCTGTTTCTGTCTTCTTTCATTTATTACAGACGTCAAACTTGCCAGTGTGTCCCTCCTTTCTTTTATTGCAGATTGACTATTTTTATATTGTAAGTTTTATCAAATTAGATGTAACACATTTCATGTTGTTTTTGGTCTTTTTCAGTTGTTTAATTTTTTAGTTGTTTTAATAAGTAAATAAATATCGTAATCTTGGGGAAATTCTCTCTCCGTCCATCATTTACTGTCACCTGTATCATTACAAAGGACCTGGGGACTTGTGTAGGGTTTGCATGCGGCCCCCACTGACCTTTACTATACATGATAGGTTCACAATTTTCCCACAATTCCCAAGAATCTCAGAGCTGTTCATCAGACAACAAAAAACATATTCAAACAGGTTAACTTGGGAAGGAAACGATGAGCATTTTCTGACATTTTACAGACTAGACATTATTCAATATTATGACAAACACGACATACGAGGGAGGGGAAAACAACAGGGAAAAGGGCAAGAAATGAAGTTTGAAATAAAAGGGGTCAGCGGAGGCTCATGTGGTACACCTGGTGCAGGTGGGTTTACAGGAACACAGGGGAGTGGACCTAAATGCAGACGCCAGAGGTAGGCGTTACGTAGTTCAGTGATTTATTAAACAAAGTCAAACAAAAGGCTTATGAGAAGGTGAGGCAGACAGGAGTCCAAAACACAGGGAAAGCAGGCAGGAACAGGAAACCAGAGGATCGAAGCACTCAGCAACAAACAGCCGAGCATCACACAGGAACAGGGGCCGCTTTCACAAAGATAGAAAAAAAAGAAAAAGAAGAAATTGATTTGAAAAGAAAAAAACCTCTTTTCCTTTCACTTGTGCTTTTAATAAAAATGTTAGCAAATTATGAGCCATATTTTCCAGTTTTTTGTTGTTGGGTGCAACTGCAGTTGATTGTTACCTAGGTAACATTGGTCTTAGGCCCAAGTTAGCCTGGGGGTAAGGTGTCCAATGTTTTTGGCTTAAAATGAGTCTTTATTTTTGTGAAACCATCTTAATTGCATTAGACCAAACAAAATTAAGACTGGATCAACAATACAGACCAGTCTGACCCCATCACACAACTTTCTGGCAAATGAAGAGGGGAATGACATCAAGGGTAGGCCTATATATACAATGAGGACTAATTAACTGATGAAACACAGGTGGGAAAGAAAACTGGCTGGAAAAAAGGCAGAAAGTAAAACAAAACTGAACCCATTAGCTGAGAGATTTCAGAAGATAGTAATGAGGAAAACGCATTAATATATGATGACATATACAGAATGTGGTGTGATATACGGCTCAGTGGCCAGCTCTTCATTGCAGGACGCTCTCTCTCTTTCTGTGTTCAGATTGTGTAGGTTTCCTCTCATGGTCCAAAGAGCTGCATATCAGGTGACCTGGAAAATGTGAGGTGCTGGTATGTGAGAGTGTGTGTGTGTCTGTCTGTATTAGCTTTGTGACTTGTGACCTGCTGGTAATGTAACCTCATGATGCTCCTGTCCAAAGCAATCTCTGAGCAGGAAAAGTGGATTAGAGAATAGATGGATGGATGGATGGATCGGTGTTCTACCCTGCAATACAAGTATAATGCTGCTCCTTTATTTCCCTGTTCTTCTACATGTCTATTGAGCATGCTGACCTTTTTGTGTGAAATCCATTTAGTTTCTTCTTTTTTTTTTTTTTACATCATTACTACACAGAATAAGCACATTATCAATGAGTCCATTGTATACACACTACACTGAGTCTTTTGATGCTAGTCACTTTCAACAACATCAAAGAGTAACATCAAAAAGCTGGAGGTGTCATGTGTAACCAGTTCATGCGGTCAATGTCAATTAACTTGAGAATCAATACCATAAGCAATAAACAGGTGGAGTTCAGTTTAGTTCTGACCTGAAAATGACTGGTGTGAGGTGGAAGACAGTACACACAGTCAAGAGAAAGTTAAGAGAAAAATGGTAGAAACAGAAAGTTCGTAACAGTTAAGTAATAATGGAGGCAAAGCAGTCCAGAGAGACGAAGCAAAATTGGAATCAGGCATGTACAAAGAAAAAGGTTTGGAATAATAAGGTGAGTACACATAGATGAATTGGCAAAGAGCAAAGGCTGGTGAGCTGGTATATGCACTGACGGACTAATGAGATGATGAGGGCAGCCGCTGGTCAAGTGAGATGTGACAGGGTCTGGAACAAGAGGAGAACGGGTACTGAAAGAACATGAGAACAGAATGAAAAAGGTAGACATGAATAATGTGGAAGTCGGTGTCTTCCCAACTCTGCGCTTTTCTGCAACAGAGAAAAGTCAAAGATTTTCATGGAGAGCTGGCAAGCTGCATGTGCAATATTACACAATACATGCAAGATGTGACATTATTAAACCCATTGTAAAATAATGTAAAGTTATGGGGCACATAAGGTAATTTCACACAGTTGAGTCAAATCACCCAGGCAACAATTACGGTTAGGTACGGGACTGGGTTGCTGCCAATTTTATTGACCATGTAAATGGTGTAATTCTTTGCCTTTTTATGCATATCTAATTTTGGCAACTAGTTATTTAACTAGTTATATTTAAACATAAAACCCACTCATAAAATTGAGGCTATTTACTGTCTTTTGATTCTCACCCTTGTCTAAACACAGAAAGGAAAGGAGGGTAAGGGAGGTCTTTTTGCAGCAAGGCAGCATAGAATATATAAAAACAAACACATAGAAAAAAAGAAAAATTAGACATTTGAAGACACTAAAAGAATCACTGTCACTGATTAAAAAGGAGAAGTGTGATTTTGTCTGAAGTCAAGGAATCATTGTTTCAGTACCATTTATTCCAAATTCTATTTTTGCTGATTCATAGACTGATAGACGTAGATTGGTAAACAATGTATTTATTTGAATTTATTTATTAGGTGATGTTTTTTCCTACTGAGGAACTTATTCTGGTTTTTCGAATGGGAATCCAAAAGAAATGTAACTACAGTGTCTGTCTGTAACCTCAGCTGTGTTCTTCATCTCATACCACTCATGACCACATGGCTGAATGTGAACATCTGTCCTGCTGTCATTCTGTTATTGCTAAGCTTTCAAAGTATGATGATCTACTGGCTGTTAGATCCAACTACCAGGCAACACATGGATGTCTCCTGGACTATTGATGTTGGTTTGTTTGAAATGAACTCTATAAGCGTTTAGAAACCATGTCCTCAACTGTCTTTTTGTGTTCATCCAATAATCAGCAGCTGGTTTCATTGGCTTTCACTAGGAAGTCATTGTTTTACTAGGCTTTTAGTGGCCATTTATTGGTTTATTGGCCTTTAACTGGTCTTGTAGGTATTTTATAATGAATTTTTCTCATCACTGGAGGAGGAGGAGGAGGAGGAGGAGGAAGAAGCTGTGACTATATCTTCTCCTGCCAATGTAAGCATAGCCTATTGGAGCCTGTGTTATGCTCACTGGCCCAACCCTGGGCTCTCCCCAGCAAGGAGAGGGAGGCGGGGGGGGATAGTTTGCTTTTAAGTTGATCAGACGAAGCAGGTCAGTTTATTATACGACCGTTGAAGTGAAGTCCATCCATCAGCTGTTGTTGACAGAGCTTTTAAGACTGATACCGACACCTTTTAGTGCTTGAATTGTCAACACATAAAACACATATTTCACTTTGGCTGAGAGACTTTCACACGTGTTCTTCCACCAGCGACAGTTCATAAGTGTTCAGCCATAAATTTCTGCAGCTCTACAGACCTGTGGTCAGCACTCACTCAATACAAACACATTCTTAAAGTAGACCCTTAAATCAAAGCAAAACCCTTCTGTAAACCTGACTCTGCTGGATGTGTTCTGGAGTCTCTGGACTCTCCTTGTGTCTAAGCGCCGGAGCTCTGGTTTCCTCCCACACTCCAAAGACATTCAGGTTAGATGAAATGGAAAGTTATAATTGCTTGTTGGTCTGGTCTGAATGTGTTTGTACACTGTCTGCTCCCACACACTCCTGCACCCCTGTGACCCTGAGCAGATTGAATAGGGGATATAAAATGGTTGGACACTTTGTGAGTCCAAACATAACATGAAATGTCTACCAACAGTAAAACATCAAAAGGCAGAAATCACAACACTAAATGCTCAGATCATGTGAAGCAAGTGGTAAAGAGATAAACATACAGTATTATTTATCATGAATGGCTGTCATTTGATTTTATTTCTTTCATTTCTTGTTAACGTGTATCTTTAGTTGTCTTTCTTTCCTAGAAGCGTATGTTTTGTTATGTAATGTATATGCATATTTATCTCTCTCCCACTGAGCGAACGGTCCCCTTGTCTCCCTCCATATTGACAGTGCCTAACTCTATGTGGATGGTGCCTTTTCCTCTTGTACCTCTGTGTGAATAGTGTCACTGAGTTTTTTCATTGCAGTCTATCCTCTGTCTATGTATTTGTGGTAGAAAGAATGTGGAAGCATGTTGCTCAGATCCTATCTTTTTTTAGTATCTGGAAGCTGCCCAAAATCCTCCCAGATCCATATTTTTCAGATTTGTTTCTAGTTTTTAAACCTAGCATCGTCATACTGAGTTGTCATATTTTAAATTTTACTATCGTTGTTTGTGTCTACTCTGTACACGTCATGTATTGCATGGCTGTCCATCCTGGAAAAGGGATCCATCATTTGTTGCTCTTCCTGATGTTTCTTCCTTTTTCCTTCATGTATCAGGGGTCAAGGGATAGAGAGTGCTGTATGTTGTACAGGAATACCATAATGCATTTCTGCTTGTTTATGTAAAATCTTTACGTCCTCTAGAATAAATTTGCATAAATACAGCTGATGGAGCCACAAATTAATGATTTATTAACATTTGTTATTTACATGTGCCCATTCCCCTGCATATGTGCAACTAGTGCTTGTGGTGGCACATATGCATATGATCTTGAAGTGTTGTTGTTTAGTCTAATGTTGTTGTGTATTGTTCAACATGCCATTGCATCAATGTCACACAGACCAATTGCTGCCGCACAAAATTGATTAAATGGATTCTGACCAGGTCAGCTGGTTTTTATTGATTATTACACAACTTTGCTGGAAATAATTCCTCCAAGACACGGTACCTTTGTAAATGTCACTGAATGCAAATGTCATGTCTTTTTTATCTGCCTGCCAGAACAGCAGTTCATTTAAAACTTGGCTTGACATCAGAATTTATTTTAGAAATAAGTTTCACGTGTAAACAACGCTGATGTTTTAGCGTTCAGCACTTCACACCGGAGGAGGTGCTCAGTGCATCACAGCTGAAGAATGCGTCTGCTGGATGTGAATGTGTAGAAGTGTAAAAGAAAAATTAAACTGTGTGTTGTATTTTTAGATATGACTCCCTGGATAAATAAATGGTTTATGATTTACTGTAATTCCCAGAATGCCTATTGCCGGGAACTCTCCTACTGCTGTGTTGACACTGTTACCTTTTTCAGTGTTCTTCCTTGCCCTGGCAATATAGTCAGACATAATAAACTTCTCCCTTGTTACCTATGAGGAAAGTTTGCTTTGCTCTCACCAGCCGAGCACTTAAGTTTCAGTGAGTGCATGTCTTTATAATTACTTACAACCATACGAGACTGACAACTTTCTCCTGCAAAATATGTTCAATTCATACTCTTTTTCATTCACAAAATGTAGCTTTTCTGGCAAATCTAATGCCACCTGGATTGATCTTTTCAACAGTGCAAAATTGCTATAAAATGAAGCATGCAAGTTCAGTGTCACAAACCAGTCCCAATTCAGGGTCCACTCTCGAGCTTCTTCTGGAGTTTTCAGTATAAATGTTCAAATTTGGCTTAATTAATGTTTTCATATGTTAATAGTAAACCATGTGACTCATAATGTAGAAAGACTCTGCAGCTCAGGATCTTTTTAAGTTTTTATAGGTCTTTTTCATTATTTCATTTTATTTCATTTTTTTGCATATTCACTGTTCAGTTCTGTCTCAGAGCTCTCAGCAACCTTTTTTCCAGAATCAGCTTTTTTTCAAATACACCCACTCGTTGGTAGACAAACTTGGAGAAATGAAGTTTCCAATATTGAAATAATAATTAGTGGATATTTACATTGGTTTAAACCAAGCAGTTATCTTGGTCTCTCTATGCAAACAGTTTTTTAAGTTGTGTCTCCGTCCCATTTTAGTGAACGTGATATCTCAGTAATACCTTGACAAAATCTCTTCAAATTTGGAATTCAAAACTTGTTAAGAATGTATCTTTGTGCTCATGCATAAAGCCACTGTTATTAATTGGACAGAATATTATATATATTAATAATTCTAAAGCAGATGATACAGAATATCATTCCAATAATGGAACATCAAGGTTATTCCTAACCTTTAAGTCAACACATACAAAGAGTGCTGGATTGCTACAGAGCTACTGGGCTCGCATGTCAATAGATCCATCTCCCTGATGAGGAAGTAAACTCCATCTGCTGATGAACACCGTTTGATAAGATTGAAAGCCTTAGAGAAAGATAGTAAGAAGACCTTGAGTTCTTATTGTTTTCTTAAACGATGAGAAATTAAATATTAAGATTTCAAGAGTCACTTTCATACACACTCAATGTGTGCACTCAGTGCCCAGAGTGCTTTGGCTCATTATGAGAAAGATATCATTGTGAGACAGGAAGCATCTTGTATAAATCTTTAGGTTTAAATTGCTTACAGTGATTCACAGCAGACACACACACACACACACACACACACACACACACACACACACAGCTGGACAATTTAAAATATGACAAGATTCCCCTCAGACACTCACACAAAGAGACAAAAACAGGAATTGAGTGAAATGTGAGAAAACGAGAGATGTGAGAACACAAGGAGGTGGGCGTTCAGCTCAAAGTGGACAGAAAAATCAATCCCATGATTCCTCATTTTCAGGTTGTCTTCTGCTGCAAAGAAAAATGAAAGAGGAGAGAAAAGAGTTGGAAACAAAAGAAAGAGAAAAGCAGCCTGATGGTCCAGAAAGGAAGGCATTTGCTGTGTGGCAGAAGGTCTGCCGCAGTCTACCAGACGCTGTTGCTCTTTATAGTGTAAAACAGTCACAAAGTCTAAAACTTTCTTGACGTCTTGTAGTTGTGCCTTAGACTGTCTCCAGCATGTCACACAGGAAGTTTTGAAAGTTTTTCATTTTCACAGAAGAAGCGTCTCAATTTGTCAAGTTTCAAGTGTGCGATACACAGACAGCAGCTGGAAGGTAGAAAACTCTTTGAAGTGGCTCTCCACCGATTTTACACATGGAGTTCAGATTACTCATCACGAGTCCTACTCAGCCAGTGATAACAATGATGTCATCTGTGGCTCTGGAGGGAGCTGATAATGATGTAATTGTGATGTCATCAGGGTTATCTTGGCTTAGGGCTTGAGAATGAGGCCTGCGTTATAAACTGGTGGTGTAGGTTTTAGTTCATTTAGAAGCGGCGGAGTTGCATTGTGGGAACTGTAGGATCCCCTGTTTTCGGAGCGCAACACAGGGACTAAGAGTCTAGATATGTCTCTTATGACTCCCTCAAGTGCAATACTAAAACACTAAGCGCCTCTTTAATTTGAAAGAATACATTACATTAAATATGGTAGGTTATAGTATTTCAAAAGGCATGAATTATTACTTAATTTTGCATTCATTGATTTTTTTTTTTCTTTGGCCACTTGGCAGCAGCACAACCAGCTGGAAACACAACACTGAGTCTGGTGAATATATTATAGTAGCCGACAGCTGCACATTTCTGGTCCAGCAGATACAGCAACATTATCATTCACAGAGTCATAGTCATGTTTTTGGCCCCCAGATGAATTTGTCACCAGCTCCTGAAGGAAATGATATATTTCGTTTTTCTGTTTGGTTGTTGCTACCGTTTTCTGTTATAGCTGGACAGATGTGCATTGAGTGTACTCAGTTATAAAATACAAAAAGGACATGTTGGTAAAATAAAGGCAGAAAATAATATGAAAAGAAAATCAGGTGTAGAAAAAGAATAAAGATAAGATAAGATAAAGAGACATCAGACAGTTCAGTAAGTATATGCAGCCTTTTAACATGAGGAGGACTATTTGAAAGAGGGTCTGTTCCACCGGGCAGCACGAGCCTCGCGGATCACAGGATTGACATGGGGATCTCGGAGTGACGTCAGCCGGTGGAGCTGCTTTCCAGGAGAGAGAGAGAGAGAGATAGAGAGAGAGAGAGAGAGAGAGAGAGAGAGAGAGAGAGAGAGAGAGAGAGAGAGAGAGAGAGAGAAGCAGAGGCTGGAGAGCAGCGCATCTTCCACAGAGGTGAGACCGGAGGAGAGTGACTTTATCGGGGACGCAGAGGAGGGTAAACTCGCCTGATCTCACTTTATACTCTTTCATATTTTTAATTTTATTTTTATTGAAAAAACGTTTTGATTTGTTATCGACTGATTTATACAGTAAGTCTAACCTTAGCATGTATCTGATCGTAGATCATATTTGATTATTCCACGAGGTTAAGAGAACAATGTTGGTTAACATAAGGTTTTTAAAAAAATACTACTACACACTTGTTCTTTAACTTTTGTCTCACGTATCTTATTATTGCACATGGATTTGGAAATAAACCAATAAATCAATTAATTTACTTTAACAGGACATTTTGACACGTGGCTGCATCAGGTTAATTTATTAAGGTGTATTCATCAGTCTGACCCAGTTGGTCCTGTTTGGACTTTTGTCTTTATTGATACAAGGCTGTTGTTGTACAACCCGCCGCCTGCTGTCTATTGACGTTCACGCACTCTGTCTCCACTGATGTTTAAAATGTGTGCAAGGCGACTAATTGACATCTCTCTGTTGTCCAGATTTCGTGATGCGCCACTCGTGCGTAAAGCCATCGCACCGTCTCCAGAGCGCGCAGGAAGCGCGGAGAGGAGACACCACTACCCGAAATCTTAAATAACCATCATAAATATTTTCTTGGACACGCGTGTAAAAACTACATTTAAGTCTTTGGCGTCGAGGAGCAAGAGAATCAGAGAGAGGGAGGATATCTTGTTTGAGGACGAACCTAACATCGACAGAGAGGATGTGATTTTCACGCCGACTTCAAAGATGAAAAGTGAAGGAATGAACCCCAGTGGAGATAAAGTGTCAAATATTTTTAAAGACCTGCAAATGGAAAATCAATCCTGAAAAAAACCAACAGTGGACCGCTCATTTGACGAGCATGAAACAAGCTTTTCCACATCAAGGACACTAAACAGATCCTGAGATCTTCTCCTGAGGCAATCCCTGTGACAGGATCATCATTAATGCATATGATTTCCTTACATCATTCTGTATCTGTCTGTACAGTGAGTGGGGGAGGTAAGACTGCATGGGCACAGTTTGTTTAATACTTAAAAAGGTCCACCTTTATATATAAGCTCAGAAACTGAAACAACAGTGAAGATACTGATGTTACATTACATTTACTCATGTGGCGGATGCTTTTATCCAAAGCAGCTAAAGGAGGGACATCACTAAAGCTTCATTGCAGTAGGAGACCTGAAGAAGGTGAGAAGGTGACAGCAGCTCTAGTTATATTAAGTAGATGTAGTGCTTAGTACTTATGCCAAGGACCTCATATTGGGAACTGATGCTCTAAATACTGATCTCTGTTGTTTGCTTGTCCCTGAAGCTGAGCTCCTCCTCAGTGAAGGGTAATCCCAGTTTAACTTCATCTTTTTGTTTCCTGAACGGTGCACAGACAATGTTTTAGGCTCACTGACCGATGACCATTGTTTGAGAAGTTGTCTAAAAAGGAAGACAAAGACTCAAATGTTCCTCTAGAAACGTAACTGATCATTTCTTTAGAATTCATGGACTTTTATCTCAAAATGCTCACAGACTCTTAATTTGACAAGTTCGGTTTCATTTTCTCCTCAAACATGGAGAATGTGTCCCTCCCCGGCGGTGAACCGCCAGTCTGCAACGACTCTGTGGACTTCTACTCCCTCACGTTGGGGAACCGCACTGACCTGAACTGCACTCCTCCCTCTGAGTTTTACTTCTACGCTGACCTTTACGTCATTTTGCCTGTCATCTACTCTGTCATCTGCGCGGTGGGACTGACGGGCAACACGGCTGTCATCTATGTGATCCTCAAAGCCCCGAAGATGAAAACAGTCACCAATATGTTCATCCTGAACTTGGCCATTGCGGACGATTTGTTCACTCTGGTGTTGCCTATCAACATAGCTGAACACTTGTTGCACTACTGGCCTTTCGGCGAGGTTTTGTGCAAAGTCATCCTCAGCATAGACCACTACAACATCTTCTCCAGTATCTATTTTCTGACAGTTATGAGCATTGACCGTTACTTGGTCGTGCTGGCCACAGTGAGGTCCAAGCGCATGCCTTACCGCACCTACCGAGCAGCCAAAATCATCTCATTATGTGTCTGGATCCTTGTTATCCTCATCGTTATGCCTTTTACTGTTTTCGCCGGCGTCTTTGTCAACCCAAACGATGGGAGGAAGAGCTGCGTGCTCAGCTTCCCCAGCCCTGAAAGTTTGTGGTTCAAGGCAAGCCGGATCTACACGCTCATCATGGGCTTCGCCATCCCGGTCTCCACCATCTGCATCTTATACACAATGATGCTTTACAAGCTGAGGAACATGAGGCTCAACAGCAACGCCAAGGCGCTGGATAAGGCCAAGAAGAAAGTCACCATCATGGTGTTCATCGTCTTGGCTGTCTGCTTGTTCTGCTGGACCCCATTCCACCTCAGCACCATCGTGGCTCTGACGACGGACCTTAGGACCACGCCGCTGCTGATTGGGATCTCCTACTTCATAACCAGCCTGAGCTACGCCAACTCCTGCCTCAACCCGTTCCTCTACGCCTTCCTGGATGACAGCTTCAGGAAAGCCTTCAAGAAGATGTTGGAATGTAGACCGGCCTGAATGAGCGACAGTACGACAAATAAAACCAGAGCACGGACTGTGAGCTGAAAAACTGACTTAACTTTAGATTCAAATCTTGATTTTCAATGTTATATGATGCAGATTTGATTGTTTCGTTTGTTAAAGCTGCACTAGGCAACTGTACACATGATAGCAACAGGTAGCTAAAATAAAGCTATCTTCAAAGTTCTAGCTATAAGCTCTACATAACCTTCTTAAATCCGGCTATAAATGCTTTTATTCTGCAGTAAACCAAAAGGCGAGAGATGAAACACATCAGAACAGAAACTTCATCAACACAGAGGTCTGTTTTGGTGTCACACTTGAATTTAAATTGTCACTTCCTGTCAGCGGAGTAGATCTCCTGCTAGCAAAAGTCAATCTGACCAAGCAGAGGTAAATTGAAGCTGCTCATTTATTGGAGGCAGGAAGTTTTTTCTTTGTCACAGCTGGACAACAATTTGCCTAATGCAGCTTTTTATGGCTCTGAGAGAAAAGGGACTATTGTGAGTTGTCAGAAACAACGATAGGGAACTTACAATAGGGAACTAGAACGGCTGACATAAGGGACAACGATGACATTAAAAAAACAAAAAGATGGTTATAAATTTCAGCAGCACTGCCCATCATCATTATGTCTGAAGAACTGGCTATTAATCTGTAAAACAACAGATTAAGACCGCAATTAATTAACATGTCAATGTTCAAATGAAGGTAATACATGCAACTATGAGGCAGCGAGACAGGATGGGTCATTGCAAACAGCGGTGACCTTCACTGGAATCTGACAGAACTGAGAAGACAGAGGAACAGTATGAGGGCTGAACATCTGCCATGTGGAGGAAATGCAGGTCTACACTGATTTGCATGCTGTCAATCAAATCCGCATCATGAGAATAGTCAGGGTTGGAGGGCAACAGGATGCATGTCAGGGGATTACAGGTGTTTCTAATGCTTAACAATGAACGAATTACAACCAAACACTGGAGGGAAAAAAAGCTGGTAAGATTACATAAGAAATATGTGTGTGGTCATGTATGCAAACACTTAATCTGCCTTTAAAACATGTTGTGTTTTGAACAGAGTCGCACCAGATGATGCACTCTGTGGATTACCTGACATATTCGAGTTCTGATTTTCAGGTAAACAAAAAAGGTCACAGAGATATTTTTGCAAACACTGAGAAAGTTTGAAGCAGAGACTCTTTAAATGATGGCATGTTTGGATGAAGAATGACATCCTGGTGCACATCACTTTTCCAGAATGTCTTTGTACCACATAAGAAATGGAAAAAAGAACCTTACCAACCCTGACAACAGTACTGTAGGCCTGATATGAGACAGGCATGGGACAGGAGGGCTATGTAAAATGTAATATGTGTGTCTTACTCTCATTATTACTGATATTATTATTATTATTATTATTATTATTATTATATTATTATTATTATTATTATTATTATTATTATTATTATTATATATTTTTTGTGAGCTTTTGTCACCCCCTGTTGGCGACAGGGCAGATTTACCTGAAAATGCAGCCAGAGCCATTCACCGTCTTTGACTGAGGGAAGTTACCTGTGACATTTACACGTATAAAGACTATTTAATGATAATTAACCCTTTTTAACTTCCTGGATATTCAGGATCTTTTGGTCCCTCACTTATGTACTCACCTCAAATTCATTGTCAGCTGAAATATTTTTAAGAACATCTACAATCCAATGATATTTCACAGTCGCACAGTTCATATAATCATGAAGACATCGAACACATGATGCATTTGAGGCTTCACTGCGTGTAATCACAGAATCAATCACAATCTTATGTTATATTAAAAAGAAAAAAAAAAAAAACTTGCAAAGATAACTATTTTTTAATGTCCTCTCTAAGAATTTAATGGTAATGATTTGGTAAGAAGAAAACTAAATTTGGTAGATTTGTAAGACTTTGGTGTTTTGACTTCTTCCTGAAAGCAGAACACAAAACAACGTCATGCTCAAATTTGCAAAAGGAGTTAGAAATAACCTTTAAATACTGGGGTGGTGAGACCTCTGAGGGATTAAACAGGGTTCTGGACGAGCAAAGTTTGAGAATACTGGTCCACGAATTATGTTAGGAGACTGTAAAACAACATTATTAGACTCATTTATCCAGAATTTAACTGATATAACTGCATATATTTGGTATCTTTGAGATTTAAAAATAAAGTTCTGAAGCCTGACCGAAAAAAAACATGAGTTTGTAAAGAAGGTTCAACAGTCCAGTCAAGTTCAAGAGGTTAAAGAAAAATGTCATCTTTTGCACATATTCATCTTCTGTTGCAAGCGTGTCTTCAGTGTTGTATGTAGTGTTGGATATTACAGTGTAACAAAACACAGGATATGCCATTGAATGTTTTTGACACAATGTTCTTTAAAATGTTGCCAATTATGACACACAATGCAAATGTTCATCCTTTGTTGATGATAAAATGAGGAAACACTTCCTGTTATAGATGACATCAGCTTGCATCAGTGATTTTAGCTTCAGTTTCTACAAAGGCTTCGTGTGTATGGCTCTGACTGCAACAACAGACACTCTTCTAAATGTCCTGCTGTAAATAGTTCAACTCTTTTGCCATTTAACTGTACAGGGGAATGTATAGTCATGGCAATGTATAGTCAAATATGCTTCATAATTAAAACTTGTGTCATGCAAATGAGAAATGGTGATAAATTTGAGTTGATGATAATGAATCATTGTCTTTTATTCAGCACTGTAATATAATTAAGAATCATGACATTAGTTAAATGATGAATACAAGTTTATTTTCCCACACATTCATGTATTTTTGATATTTTAGAATCAAAGTTGCTTTATTTGACAGATACAATAAATGTGCAGAAATCTTTTTTCATGTTTCCCTTCTAGATTTTTACAGCGCTGATGCACATTGCAAAAAAACATCACATGCAAGTGAAAGTGTGTTATTGTTCTTATCAGTATCATCAGTGGTTCGGGTTTGTGTCAGGGTCGATGGAGAGGTTCTTTACATGGTCAGCTACATCAGCTGTCAGCTAAAGAGCAGCACGATGGATTAGTGGTTAGAGCATCTTGTCAGCAAAAGGTCACAGATTTAATCTCAACAACAGCCTGTTGTGTCCATGATGTACTGCTGAGCTGTCCACTGGCTGTAAATGCACCGGGGAGATGATCCAGTGCAGCACACACTGAGTGGCTGGTAATAATAATAATAATAATAATAATAACCTGTGTTTGTACAGCATCAGTATTACTGCAAAGGTGATATGGACACACCCTAAAAGTGTTTTAGTGAGGTGTTGGGTCACCATGAGCCACCACAGCTTCAGTGAAAACCTGAGAGATCACAGCAGTCTGTCCACACACAGACATATGAACACCTGCCAGAGAACTCAAAACCACCTCTGTGTTAGTTCCTGCGACAGTTGGTATCTCCAGGTCCAGAATATACTGACATTATGTCATTATGCTGAAATCACACACACACAATCAAAACAATAGAATAAAGTAATCTAATCTCTGCATTAATCTGTATTTTCTTATCGAAATTGATTCAGATGTCAATTAATGTAAACTAGAATTTCCGCCTCTCAGTTGTAAGCCTCAACCACTTAGACTAGTTTCAAGTTACATCATGTTTAAATTCTGGTTTATCCAGAATCATATAAAAAATTAACCATTTGTATGAAATTTTGTCATAATTGCTGTGTGGAGTTTTTGTGAGGTCACTGTGACCTTGACCTTTGACCACCAGTTGATCGGATCAGTTCATACTTGAGTCCAAGTGAATATCCCATTCACAAGGCCAAAACCATGTTTTGTGAGGTCACTGTGACCTTGACCTTTGACCCTTGACTACCAAAATCTAATCAGTTCATCCTTGAGTTCAAATGAATGTCTGTGCCACATTTGAAGAAATTCCCTCAAGGTCTTAGTGAAACATCATGTTCACAAGAATGGTACAGACAGATGGACGGACAACCCAAAAACATAATAAAGAGTGAGCAGGAAATGTAACCTGGCAAAATGTACAGGATCAAACAACAGACGTACAAAGAAGAAAGTGGAATATTTAGTTACTAAAATTGCAAAAACAGTTGGTGGAGACCAACCCAGAAACGAAAGGACAAGGAGAAGAGGATGATGCTGAGAATGTTCCATATTATTCTTATGATCAACGGATCAACTGAAAACACCAAAATCAATGAATTCATCCCATTAACAATTATTGCCTGTGTACACAAAGCCTGTTGAAGCATATTCCTATGTATGGAGCTTATTTGTTGTTCAAAAACTGTTCAGTGAGCCACACTGTTGCACTGGGTCACATGTTCCTTCATCACCTTGAACACACACTTTTGACTCAATCTCACACACACACACACACACACA
The DNA here is from genome assembly GCF_021018895.1 of Seriola aureovittata. Classification (NCBI taxonomy): domain Eukaryota; kingdom Metazoa; phylum Chordata; class Actinopteri; order Carangiformes; family Carangidae; genus Seriola; species Seriola aureovittata. Next base: position 25,903,990 of record NC_079372.1, read on the forward strand.
CACCATCCTGCTGCCGGAAAACACTCACTAGAGCAACAAATGTGGATTAAATGCACTTTTTCCTCCTGTCTAAAGAAAGTTTGCTAAAACCTACAGTGTTTTAGGAAATCACAGAGCCCTACTGAAACATGAAACTATACATTTGTGACCCATTTTAAAATATTACATTTTCTGTAAACTGTTAAATCTTTCTCTCATTCACATTGTTATTTCTACTTTCTCTGTCTTAATCTCTTCCTTCATTTTATTTGTCTCAGTTTTAGTCTCTTTCAGTGTTTTGTAAACAGTATTACTCCACTGTATCCACTTTAAACAATATTGCAGAAAGTCAGACGTTCTGATGATAGAGATAAAAAATATTTTATTTAAATTTCAAAAATTTCTTTTCAATTTTCAGAAAAACTTCATCTTAGCTGAGGTGAAACTCCTGTTTCAGTTTTCAAGACATATTGATCTCTGTTAATGAAGTCACATGAACATATTGTGAATGAGGAACCAGTTAGATGTGTGTGTCCATGTGTTTGTCTGGAAGAATAATGGACCAGCGCCTCCAAGTGGTCAGTTTGACCATGAGCTGTTCATTACAGTGTTTGTGATGATGCATTTTTGCTACTAGAGGGCAGTGTTAGTCCATGTAGATCCACCTACTCTCTCCCTCCCTGTGTGTGTGTGTGTGTGTGTGTGTGTGTGTGTGTGTGAGTGTGAGAGAGAGAGAGACACAGTTGTTTCCACTTTCACATTTGAAATTGTTACAAGAATGGTATTGATACAAGAATATTTTATAAAAAATGTGGAAACAAGTGAAAATTTAATTGGGAACTTGAATATAACTTTTTTGATAATAAAAAAAGACATACAGTAAACAATGGATGATACCTTTTCTATTGCTTCACATTCTGCATGATTTTAATGGAAATGTATGATACAGTGGATGAGTCACATTTGAGGGAACTGTGTCTCTATAGGAGTATTTCAATGATTACACTGTGTTTTATCCTTTACAGAAATCCAGTTACAGCTAAGTGGAGAAGCCCCACTGTAGATGGCAGTGTGGAGCTGAGGATGGGATGTGTGCATGAATGTGTGATCATACAGTTTTACCTGCAGGGAAAGTGTGTTCTCTCTCCGTCTCTCTCTCTCTCTCTCTCTCTCTCTCTCTCATGCACATGCATGTACACTCCACCACAAACATCAGCCTCACCTTTCTCTTGAACTGCATTCAAATGAAATGGTTACAATTACCAGTCACATTTTGCAGAACATGTCACCCTAGACTTGTTGCCTTATTCAAAAGGTAACTCTCCCACAGTGTCTTTGCGTTGCGACTCAAGTATGATTACAGCTAAGGAAAGATGAAGGTCAAGGTCTATAGTCATGGAGGCAGCTCCCTGAAGCTGATGTTAGATGGATAAATCGCAGAGCCTTACCAGACATGGTACCTGAGGAAAGTTAAGTATTAAATCAAAAGGTTTTCTCTTCTCTACGGTGGCTAATGCAGGACATCTCAGACACACTAGGCAGAGCTTTCCTACAGACGGAGCCTGATTAGTGTCTTCTTATTGTGTTTTCATGCTGGTTTGGTGACAGTGGGATGCCAAAGCAGTGGTCTCCAGCAAGATAGAAAAAGCTACTCAAATAATTGCAACCACATTTTCCTGGTAGGCTACATCCCAGCCGCCATGTGACTGACCTTCATAGTTGAATTGTGGTTGAAATAATGTCAGTTGTTGTTTATGTGGAATATAAAATATGTAAAAAACATTGTAAGCGATGACTAAAACCTCAAAATGCCCAATGCCAATGCCTGGCTAGTTAAATGCTAACGCCACAGTTTGCTAAATTAGCCAGTTAACGTAGCGGTCAGGGAACAAAGATGTTTCAACACTGTTGGTCAGTTTTGGTGCTTTAATATCAGCTTATGCTTTTGGAGTAGCAAGTGCACTTTCCATGGAGCCAAAGTGTATGTGTAATGCTGACTGCTAATTTAGCTGCTAATTTGCTTGAGGGATTTTTCAAGGGCTGCAGATTTAGCTGTAACAATAATTGTTTTCAGTTTTCAGCAGCCGAAGTTTATGTGTAACTGTAGCTAGGCCGCCAAGTTACCTTAGCCACTAACATTAATATTTTTTCAGAGCTCTCAAATATGCCATAACAGCCCAGATGAGTTTGCCAGAGACAGTAAGTAGATGGCACACTTAGGGGGCTTGCAACTGGATAACCAGGAGTTTAGAGGGAATTACACATCAAATCATGAATTAAAAGTTAAACTCTGAATAAAACATGTTTCTTTGTTTAATAATACTTTTATTGTTATTATTAAACCGTTTTTGTAGGGAAAAAAAGAATATTGCTGGACTAATATGATCAGATATTAAGCTAGCAGATAAAAACAAGCGGCAAAATGAGGCACAAATTTGTACAGTAGCTAGTGTTGTATTGTTATGTTTTGACATGGACATGCAATCATGACCTTTCCCACTTAGGAGACAGGAAGTGTATACCATTTCATTCATACACACATTGGCGCTGCTTGTAATTCGTCTTTTGTTAGAAAGAGCTAAGGGTAAGCAAAGATACTCTAAGTCAAACAACGGTGTAAGAGGTAATGTAAGTGCTGCTCAAAAGAAAATGAAGGGCTGGTATAGCCTGAAAGCTGAGAGCCCATTTTCCCCCCCAGGTGATAAAGTATTGGTTTTATTGCTAATCCCTGATCCATTTTCGCAGCACTCAGATTACCTCTTTCTAAATCACAAGCACGATGCATTTTAAAATGAAAACCACACACATAATCCAGTAAATTCTGAGGTTTAGCTTCACTCAGCCATTTCTCTGTAAACACATTCAATTGACGAGTTCAGACAGACTCCCAAGGATTCCTGTAAACCACTCTCATTGCAAACAATGTAAAACGCACTCAATCATCCTGGTCTTTTTAAAATTCCAAGCGGTATACACATAGCATTGATTAAAGTGTTTGGTGGAATTGTCCAAGTGTGCTCTGAGACTCAGAATGGTATGCACTCAAATGAACATGATCAATTGCAAGCTGCTTGAGAGCCGGAGCAAAGACCCGTGACACAGAGATTGTCCCTTGGTCAGTTTAGAGCCTGAGGTTCCCCAAGAAAACTTGAGTAAAGCTTTCACCACAGGTGATACAGATATCTTACACAGTGGGATAGCTTCAAGACATTGTGTTGTTGTGCACTTGTAGTTAGGAGAAACTTATTACCAGACACGTTACATGGGAGTGGGCCAACATATAGCCTAACTCACTTCTGGTTTGGCTTACCAGCAACCTATAGTACTGCACCACATGCTTTTTCAGACCATCCGATCATAGGTCGTATTTACACCAAAATGACCAGCGAGCTGATGATGGTGAGCCAAACTCAGGATGTCACAGTGGTATTTTAACAAAACCACAACCTGCGGTGCCGCACTCCAATCATCCTCTGCTGACGCATAAAATGGTATCCATTTATGCATGAGCACCCCATCACGTCATTTTCAGCAATTTCTGTAAACACCACTAATGGTTTATAGCTGCGTGATTTGATTACAAAGCCACCCACATTTTGAACGCTGAGCATTCATTAGTTTATGAGATTAGTATTATGGGATTCAAGCTTTATTAGAGAGGGCACACAGCAGAGGGGGGCAGAAGGGAGAGAGAAAACAACAACACAACATGCAGTCAGGATTGACCGAAGTTCACAGCCTTTTCTCCTGGGACTCTGACGTTCACCTTCCTGACCTTCACTAGTGATGTCTCCCTCAGGTTGTATTGAATGACGTTTGCTTATTTGGTTTCACAGTGATCTAAAGTCTGAATCGTTGTTCTACTAAATGTGACTTGAAACTGTTTGTCAGGGGAGACTTTGAGTGGTTGCCAAAGGAGCTGAAATTAAAAAAAAAAAAAAAAAAGAGAAATCCCCTGTGATGCATACAATTTTGAAACCTTACTGTGAAAATCAATCCCTCATCCAATCTCTAAGCTTCCAGTTTCACCACTGTATCTTAATCACTAACTTTTGTATCAATATTACAAAACAGCTCCTACCTATCAAGCCATTTGTATCAATGAGCCCTGAAATGTTTTGAAGTACATTGCAAAAGTAACCAATCCAATTTCCAATGCAGTTTCAGCATATATCAGTATGTCACACAGTGATGCATATTTTTTGAAAGTATTTGAAACAAGCACTGCACAGTGAACCAAAATATATTATCTTGTTTTAAAGTAGGTCTTGGGCTTAATAAGACCCATTATATTCAGGCAGGTGTTTGTTTCTAGATGATCAAGCAGCATTTTTTAGCACCAAGGTGGTGCAGAGGGAAAAGTACCCAGCACCACATGGAGTAGCATTTCAAGTCTGTGAGAACTTTCAAAGTCTATCAAATGTATCACCTAATTGCCATTGAATTTTGTACAGATATTCATGGTCCCCAGAGGATGAACCCAAATGACTTGTCATCACCCGACTTTATGTCGGTTGACATTTGTGGTTCTTGGTGAAATATCGTAAAGGATGGATTGCTGTGAAATTTGTGACAGATATTCAAGATCCCTGGAGAATAAATTCAAGCCACTTTGATTATCCTCTGACTTTTTCAGTATGAAGTATGAATACTAACTTTGAAAAAAACGTCGTTAACGACAACGTTAGCATGCTGTGGCTAAGTAGGCTACAGACTTACAGAGCAGTTACCATGAGTGTACAGTCTTAGTTTATGACACATTGTCTATCGATAATATTTCTCTCTGATGCCTTCCTCTTATTCATTCATCCATTCATCCATCCATCCATCCATCCATCCATCCATCCATCCATCCATCCACCCCCTGTTGATCAGTATTCATACAGTGTAGTGAAGTCTCCTCACTAGAAGCAGAGATTTGCTAGAGGTGACATCTGAAAAGGTCCTGGGAGACTGGAATCAACAATTGGGATATGGGATAGAGGGAAAGAGTGAGAGATGGAAGGAGGCATAAAATGAGGGAGGTACAAATAGAAAGAGTGGGAAAGGGGAGGGGAGAAAAAAAGGTGAGGGAATGGACAGAAAAAGAGGAAGGGTGAAAGACCACAAAGATGAAACAGGTCAGAGAAGCTTTAACTGCATGCAACATTTACAAAGCAGGTAGAGAAAATAAGACAGACCACAGATTCTACAAGAAACACCCAGACACTCAGAGAAAATAAATAAAGGTTGAAATTGTTGAAGAGGATGATCATGGTCAGTTGTTTTGTTACCTGAGGCTCCACAAGGATGATCTGGAGACCAAGAACACTATGTCATTTCTTAACACTGCAGGGCCATTTGATAGAAAACCATTAAGTTCTCAGAGGTCATGGCTGGCAAGGCCTTAACATCAATACAGAGTAAAAAAAAAAAAAGCAGGATAGATAAATAAAACAGAGAGAGAGAGAGAGAGAGAGAGAGAGAGAGAGAGAGAGAGAGAGAGAGAGAGAGATTCAGTCATATGACCTGTTAGCAGGAGCAGCACTCTCTGTCCACCAATCTCTCCTATCCATTTATTGCTGGTCCGTATTGTTGTAGTGTTGGACAGGTGACCAGTGTGCCCCACATTACTCCCTCTGTTATAAACAAGAGGATCTGGATGAAGAAAATGACCATGGGAGGAGAAGCAAAAAGATGTGGTAAGAGAGAGGGTAACACTAGAGGGGAAGTTTAGGCAAGTTTATTTCAACAGTAAAGGCTTTTTGACCAATGGTCTTCATTTCATATCATCAGACAATTTACTTTATCATGCATCTTTTTTTTTTTTGCCTTTGCGTATAGCGTTTGAATTTTCTTTGTTTATGAAAAATGTAATAAGATACAGTACAAACAGTGCTTTTACAATGCACAAAGAAACAAGATACTTTTAAAGACAAATAAAACATGTCACAATGCATTTTAAAATGAATTCAATAGATGAAAGAATAAAGGCTGGGTTGTGTTTCTCAATTCTTATTCCATTACATTCTGTATGTCATATGTCCAATATGTTTTTTTTCCAGGAAAAAAACAAATAACAAGATATTTCTCTGAACAAGATCTGTACTTAAGAGCTGTCGCCATGATCTCTCGCAGAGCATCAGGAGAGCAGAAGTGCTGACTGACAGAGAGGTCAGAGGCTTTTAAAGCCCTGTGATCTCAGCAAATGTCATCTGGATTCTATGAAATACATGTCATCCCTTTTGAGAACAGAGCCCTGTCTGCTGATCAGGAGGAGGAGGACAATATGACTGTTTTATAAGACTCTTTCTAGGAATTCTTATCATTTGTTCACACATTTTCCAGAATACCATTTCTGATGAAGTGGAGGCACTCGACCGGGAAGAGCTTCCTAATGCCGCTGTCCATGGTGCTGAAGCCCCTTGAGAACTTCAACATGTTTTGGGGGAAATATAATGACTTCACTGAATTATATTCCTCACACACACACATGCAACCTTTTAAAGTTTACTCAGGTGGTTATTCCCTTTCATATCATTTAGTTATCTAGTCTGAAGACTCAATAAAGAGCACTCAATAACCATACCCTTCCTGTTGAGTGTATCCATAGTCGACATGTTCATCATGAAGCTGAATAATGTTGGCGTTTTCATATTTACCTTACAGCTGGACATGTACCACAACAGCATGATGAAGAAAGGTCCAGAATTATGTTTGGAAGGAGTTCCAATAAATAAATATAAGAAGCCATCACTCTGGACTTTAATTTCAACACCAGATAAATCATTTTCTTTTCTTCTTGAGTTTAAAGGAATAGTGGAATATTTTGGAAAATATACACTTATTTAGTACTAATTACATCTTATTTAAATGAGAGGACTGATACTGTTGTCATATTTGTCTGTTAAATATGAAGCTACGGCAAGCAGCTGGTTAGCTTAATTTAGCAAAAAGACAAGTGTAACAAGACTAGCCCAAAACCTAGATTTTATACCTAGTCCTATTTGAAAAAAAGTCTCTAAATCTAGTGACAAATGCGTTAAGTTGGCAGGCTGTAAACGCCCCCTAATAGAACCTGTTTGCACCAATTCATTTTGAAAGCGCAAAAACAAGTGGGGAATGTCCAACTCAGACATGTGGTGCTTGGCTGACTAATGGTGAAATTATGATCACTCACTCACTCTCTCAGTCAATCAGGCTATCAGAGACATTCACGATTATAGGGCTGGCCCCGCTGTCGCACTCCAGCCAAAAGCCAAAAGATTTACCCACTAAAAGTCAAGGATGATGTTGAAGATGAGTAGGAGGAAGAGGCAATCTCTCTCCTTCTGTTCATCTTGATGATAAATCAGCACACATTAACGCAGGCATAGAGAGAGGACCTTGACTTTAATGCAATGTAACCATTGACAAAAGCATGACAACATGGCTCTTTGTTTCCTCAAACCACTCATACTCTGATCTTGTAGGAGGACAAGTGTACTATCAAGTTTCTATTACTTCTCCTAACCATCATTTACTTTTTCTTTGTCTTTTTTCTTTGTGGCTGTACGGGGAGGCAGAAAATCAATACAGGAGACTGATGGAAAAAGATAGAGCCAAAGCACTGGACAAATAATTACTTTGTACAAAGCAGAGGAGGATGAAAAGCTGAGTGGAGAGGAGATGAACGATTTGTCCTGATCTTCACTTAATAATTGGTCATTTTTTTTCCCTTGAATATTCTTTTGTTTATTGTACCAGCTTGGAAGTTAATGAAAAGGTGTCCTGAAAAACAAAGCTCGTTTTGCAAGCTAGGCTTACTTGCTTTTGTGCCGAGAATGAGATGAGAAGATTGAGACCATTCACATGTCTGTATGCTAAATATGAAGGTACCGTCTTATGCTAAGCTACCGACTTAGCTTAGTATAAAGAAGGGAAAGCCTGGGTCTGTCTGCAACACATCTGATGGTCACCAATGAATGCATTGCATCCTCTTTGTTTAAATTATACAAAAACCAAAGTGCGAGAAAAAACAATTTATCATTTTGCATGAGCTTTGGAAGTCAGCTTTTATAGTGTTGAATTAATAGTGTTGAATTAAAAAGCTAATAATCATATTTCTTATAAAATTTTGAACTACACTTGAGACTTTGAATTCATGATTAAATGTGTATCACACAATCCTGTGGTTGATCTGCTTTGCTTTCATACCACAATTAAACTGCACCAGCATTCACTTAGTCCTTACCAGACTTCCATTGACAGCATTTACACCAGCCTAATTGAAACCAACTAACTTCTTCAGGGCAGACTGGATGCTACAGTGACTCCGTATCAGAAAGTGTTGAGATGGTCTGGCTGGACTGGAGCTAGCTGGTTAGCATGCTAACTTCAGTAGAAGATAATAGGTGTGAGAATGAGCTTTTCACAACTGGATACAGCTCTTGGTGAGTAAAGGAATTAAGTTTTATGCTGAACTCACATTTTTTGTAGACTGGTAAGTCTAGCTAATGCTAACATTGGCTATGTAGCAATAGCAAAACTTACAAATAGCTCCTTTTATCCTCACAAAAATCAAAGTGTGAAAATGAGAATTCACTATTATATGGAGAGTTTTGTGTGCATAGCTAGCTGGCTACATAATGTAGCTTTAAATTTATGGTAAAGACATGAGAATCACATTGACCTTCTAAACTAAGAATCGTCAAGAAGGTGAATGTCGTAAATGTTGAACTATTCCTTTAGCTTTCTGCCACTGTATCTAAAACATACAATGCTACTAGTATAGTAGTTTGACATGCTACATTAAAATTTTATTTTGTAGGTAAATTAAAGAATATGTTTTTCAGTAGTCCTCACTTCAGTGTTATTATTTCATGTCGGGTTATTTAATATGTTGCCTTTTGTTGAATTATTTCAATGCTCTTTTAAATAGAATGAAAACATTCACATTTATTCCCACCTCCATGACATGAAATAGAAACTATTTATGTTTGTAGTTTGGCGTCCAACTGACTGACCATGTCTCTTTGAGCATGTTGCCATGCACGAACCATGGACAACAACGTGACATAAAGGTGGAAGCTGACATGTGGGAGTTCTTTTGATCAGCTCTATGAAAAGTGCTGTCACTCCATTTGGGTTACAATCAGAACGAACGAGAGCTTTCAATTCAGCCCCGTGCAACGACATTGTTTTCATCTTCTCTGGGCTCCATTTACCAGACACAAGGACAAAGCTGAGATGCACACATCCAAAAACGGACAAAGAAAAGTACATGTACACATAAAATATGTAACAAAGCTCCACAAAGACTTACACAGTGAGAGACACACTCATACAAACAGAAGGCCATATGTATAGATCGAACATCTACTCACATATGAAGATGGTCTTTGAAGGTGGTTCATTATATTTTTACTTTAAAATATCTAGCTTTTTAAAAGTTAAAGAGATTAATATGAAAAAGTAACAAATGAAAATAGTATCATACAATCTCAGCTGAAACCTTTGAGGGACTCTGATCTGCAGCATCATTAGCAGAGCTGCTCAGTTACCTCTCATTTCTTCCCATCACTTTGTATTAATGTAAAATAAATAAATAAACTCAGTCGTTTTCACCACTGGTCACTGCATTGTGCTAAGATGAGATTAGATGCTCTATTTTTATGATGTAAGGCACAGAAATTCAGCTAATCATTAGAGGTAACATATCTGAGTTTCTATTATGAATAAAGCACTTCAAATACACTGCTAACAGTAGATCGTTCTTTTGAAATTCATGCAGAATTTTGTTTGTCAAATGAGCAAAACAATTACCATCGGGAGATGTTTACTACTCTAGTCCCATAAAAAAAAATTAAAGTTGAATGAAAAATATGTGCTTTAGTTTATATTGACATCCTTGTTCTTGCTTTAGGCTCTAGAGTGCATCTACCTCATAGCAGAGGGAACAGATACCTGCCTCCTTCAGATGTCTGTAAAGAGTCACCATGTTGAATTAATGGCCTTTACCCTACACTATTACCTGTTTTGTGAATTTTGTGTATTGTGAATAAATCATTGACTATGAAAAGCATCTCCTTTAATAAATATCTGTTTATGTTTCACGAAATTAAAAAATAGACGTAAGAAGAGCAGATGATGAAGCATAAATTCAGCATGTTGTTATATTGGTTCTGTATCTGCTGTCTGTTTGTTGTGTAGGTATAATCCTGGCAGTTTTACAGTGCCATGCTTCACCCACTGCACCACTGAACAAACAGCAGAGCTGCTCTGATTGCGGCGTCTGTATGAGCTGAACTGAACAGAGCAGCTTATCTGTCCTGCTCACCAACAGCAGCAGCCGGGCGTCGCTCCATCTTCAGCCTGACTGAAGCTGGTTCAGTCAGGAAAAACAGGCAAACGTGTTAGGCTGAACAGTGGTACAGTACTTGACTTAATTTTAAGAGCAATGAAGAGATTTGTCATGCTACTCATGGAGAACATCATAACATCTGGAGTAAAGAGGGAATTAACTTTCATTTACTTAAGTACTGTGCTTAAGTACAATTCTCTGGTACTTGAGTATTATCAGTTTTCAGATTCTATACATTTCTGGAGTGTTCTGTCTGTATCTCTTTAATCTCAACTTTTAATAACTCAATGACACATTTTTAAAATTGTATCGAGATTTTGAGCATTTTCTTTATAAACTACAACCTTCATATGATCCTTCAACTGATCTAAAAGCATAAGTGACACAAGAGGACACTGGACACAAGCTTGTATCTACAATTTATGCATATTTCTGACAGGGTCCATTTTTCACACTGAGTAATTTGATTCTTTGATCCTCCGCTCTGTGAGCAAAGAGCATCAGTTGGTCTTGTTAGAATATAAAAATATAGTTTCTTGAAGGTGTTGCAATCCTATGGCAATGCTGCTGCATCAAGATAGTTATTGAGGCACTGAGGCATAAGTGTCTCTCAATGTGGAAATAATTACGGACCTAAGTAAAATAAATAATGACAGTTAATTCAGGACACCTGTCATGAGAGGGCAAGAGAAAAAAAAGCTCAGGCTTTATATGAACTTACCAAATGATGTCAAGTTTCCTAAGATGCATAAAGCAGCATTAACTTTTCCCCATGCTCAAAATATAAACATATCTGTCTGTCCTCTCATTAGCGTTCACCTTGTGCCATCCATCATTCTTTAAATGTGGGTGTCACTTCCTTCAAAAAAATGTCCTCGTCAATTTACAATGACAGTCACTCCTCTGACAAAATGACTGATGACAGAGAATATGCAGAGAATAACTGAATATAGCATAAACACAAATTGCAATTGCAAAAAAAAAGCCGAGGTTCTTGGTTGACAGGATGTCTGCATTACTTCATGTCAAACACCGATAATATGCTTAGAAGAGATGTGCACTTACAGCATATATAGTCACTCTCCGCTGATTATCTCATATGTCAAACATATTGCTAACAAGGATACCACAAACCCCCAAATTTTCTCTCTAAACAATCTCTGCGCATGGCAACAGTCTGACATGCATGTACTCTGTCTATAGAAACTGCTTCAACATCATAGTGAATGTGAACAGAATCCCTCAGCTGGAAAACTGAAATAGACATGCACCATGCACTACAGAAGTGCTTCAATCATGAAGGAAGGCCAAAGGAACTGTGTAAGGCAAAGAGAGAAGAAGGTGTAGATGCCCTATTTTGAGAATTCAGAAAAGGAAGGCAGCAGTGCAGGCAACAATGAGTAGAGACGAGATAGAACAAAGCAATGAAAGAAAACACAAAGACAGAAAGAAATTAACTGTGAATCTAAAGATAAATGCAGAAAAGCAGCATTATGTAGTGTTATAACTTTGGAGGAGAAAAGTTGCAGAAAAGCAGCATCGGGTCATCAGATAACTGATGAAGCAAGATTACAAATGACAACGAAAGATTTCAGAAGAAACAAACAAAAAACCCCACAAAAACAAACAAAAACAGACAACAAATGACAAGTGAGAGGAAAGCATTCATATCAGTCAGTGATAATAATATTTATCACAACAGCATTTGCCATTTATCATATCAACAACAAGACCAGGGAATTGAGAAAATTGATTGGGATGAATGATTAGACAGTGCCCAGACTCAATGATGAAGATGGACGGATAAATTTGAAGTGGAACGATAGGCAGAAAAAAGAAAGATAGTCCACCCTTTTCTCCTCCAAAGGTTTTAATGCTCTGTGGCAAATTACTTCTTGAATTTGCTAGCAATTGGCTTCAAGAGTTTTCGGTGTCATTGTGTTTGCAAGACAAGAGATTATCATACGTCCTCTGTGCAGCGCTACACCTTCAGGCCAGATTGGAGGCTACAGTGAGCCGCTATTGGAAGGTAACAAAACAGGCCGGGGCTAGCTGGTTAGCATGCTAACTTCAGTAGGAGACAAGAGTTAACATTGGGATTGCTCTCGGCTGCTGGAGACAGCTCTTTGCGAGTAAAGGAATGAAGTTTGATGCTGAACTCACAACCTTTCTTCTAGACTTGTAAGTGAACAGCTGTTAATGCTAAAACTTCCAAATAACTCCTTTAGCAATCTGTTCTGTTTGGTTAGTGGGAGCCGAAACTTCACTGATTACTTACATGAAGACAATTATTTTTAGTATCAATAGTTTTCTGAACATGTTTAAAATTAAAGAGTTTAAATTTTCTATACATTTCCAGAAATATGGACGTTGAATAAAGCCAGGCTCAAGTTAGCTTTTTAATTTTTTGATATATTAGAGTCAAAGAGTTTTACATGGGATTTTGGATCTCTCAATTTATCACTCCATAAATCAGAAAATACTTACAACAGCCATTTTCACCATGTTTTTAGGAATTAAATGTTATACAACTCAGGTGAATTATTCATGAACAATCCCCTCTGTAAAAACATCCATTAGATAAATAGGAATAAAACTGGAAAGTCTGGTGTATGCTAAGGTACAGTGGAGAAAGTGGAGAGGTAGAGATTTATTTCCTCTTAATAATGGCTTTTCAGGTCCTCCTTGACATCCTCATCGTGCCTTATGAAAGAAAGTCACAATCATTTTTATTCCTTTTCACTGCATAACTCCTCAAACGCGCTGCTCATTCTCTGCTTCGCCTTCACACTGAGCCTGGTGGTTACAAAGGCGCCGGTGCACACAGCAGATCTACGACGCGATATCCATCCAGCTGCAGTACTCGAGAAAAATGAGGTGTGATATCATCTTTGGGAATCTTGAGACAGCCAGTGAGGCTGAAAGCATTTTAACATGAGAGTGAGCTTCATTAATCGCTTCAGGACACAGACGTCAGCAGCAGCAGCAGCAGCAACATCAGTGTCTGGATCAGAGAGTCTGTGGAGTGATTGGGCAGCAAAGGCTCCAGGGTGGAGGTGAAGCAGTTATTATAAAAGGAACCTTTATCCAATTTCTACAATGAATTTTTAGAGTTTGTGGGGGGCTTTTGATGGTTTTGGTTCGAACTAACTCTGGTGTGTTTGTCTTACTCTATTAAAGGCCTGTGTGAAAGCTGACAAACCAGACTAAGACCACCTGGAAAGATGGACGCCTCAGTGATCTAGGTCATATGACTGACAAATCACGTCAGACACCAATATGTTGGACATCTGATTTAAAATAAGTAAGGTCTATACATGGCCAGCTGAATGTCAACATGAACCTGAACATAACTAACAATATTTTGGACATTTTAGTTTTCCACACACAGAGAATGAGAGAAAAACTGGTCAGCTGTTTCCATGTGAGAAACCCTGAGCGAACAAAATCCAGACTTGTAGACAAGACATATTAGCATGTTTAAATCAGTTGCATGTGAAATGTATTTTATATCTATTTAGGGGACAGGGTTGTGTAAGATGACATGTCTCCCTGGTTCCACATCTCACTAAATGAATGAACGTGTCCTCCCCTCGACCCTCAGAGAGACAGATGCAGAAGTTATTGGACAGAAAACAGCAGATGGCTGGCATTTTAGATGAATGTATTTGCTACAATAGTATTAATGAGACCATAGCAAGCTAGAGCCCCCCCCCCCGTGTGTGGTGCAGGTGCAGGCCGTGATTGGGTGTATACACTGCTTCCCTGGTGAGGAGGGGGTGAATCCTCAGTTGTGTCCAGGCTGAACTTGAGGTGTTTGCCTTTATATCCATTCCTTGATAGCAGTTATACAAACCTTCACCTGAGGGTCAGATGGACCCAGGGTGCAGGGGATTGAAAAAAAAAAAAAATCCCAAGATAATTTTAATTAAGAAATAAAAGGTTGTGAGTGAACACTTAGCATGCAAGGCAATGCTCAGTTCTAATAGTGGTAAATGGACTTCACTTATATAAGCTGTGTCCCAGTTCAGAAATTCAGGGGCTGCATCTGAAGGCCGGTAGCGTCGCAGTGGTGCAGCTAGTCTGTCCCATTTCGAAGGCTCCTTCAAATGGGGCCAAGAAATGCGGCCTTTTTTCCCCTAGGCAACGAGGGCGGATGCATCGTGGAATCTTATCTATCGCACGGCTATAATGAAAATAACAGAGAGCCATGATGTGACGTGCGTAAGGCAAATTTTCACACTTGATAAATGTTCTTCTTCAGCACAAGATAGAAAAATAGATGTGACCCGAGAGGACAAGAGGCCACAGGTAGCACTGACGCACCTGAACCTCAGACCAAACTGTTGGCGGTTGAGTTGCATTGTGGGTAATGTAGGCACCAGGTTTTGACAAGGACGAAGAATGTGTCGAATGCAGATGATCTCAGGTTGTGGTTCTTTAACTGTCCATTGTGAGTCCAGTGTTAAAGGAGTGCAATGACAAATTGGTGGAGTACTCTTTCAAATAACTCCAACGTGCTGCTTTTAGTGTGATTTTAAGGTCGCTGTAAAGCTGTCGGGATGCCCTGAATCTCTTTCCATTTGCAGAATGTCATCCACTGATATATGCACTGCTGTTTAGTGAAACAGCAGTAAATAATGATGAGGAAGGGAAAGGTGAGGACAGCAGGAGAGTGGCAGCCTGATGGAAAGAAAGCAGCCCCTCCACACAGACGATGTGGAGTCCTGGGTCAAAGTCATTTACCTGATATCATTTGTTTGATCTCAGACAGGTACACAGCAGTGTTTTTATTGGTCTTCCTCTCTGGTTTATGAGGGAAGGCGTCTGAAGTAGAGGACACTTTTGCACAGGATGCAAGATGACGATGTGTTTTCTCTGTCTCTCCTCAGATCCCCTTTGCCTTCCTCTAACAAAACACTCAAGCAATGAAATATGACTGAAAACCTAAATAAATATGGATATATAATAAACACTGGATGTGTGTCGTGTGCGTGGCAGCTGCGGATTCTTATTATTTTGAACCATTTTCGAAACTGTATTTGGAGACAGTGGAGGCCGCAATAATATGGTTATAACAAATCCAGTGTTCCAAAAAAAAGGTGAAAGGCAGTATTTTTTCAGTTCACATTCTCTTATGCTGTGTGTTTGTGTGTGTGTGTGAGAAGTTGGATAAGATTTATAATGAAAAGAAATTCAAGTATTCAGAATTGACTGCCATTATCCAAAGGTAAACTCAGTGGAATATGTAGCCGACATGCAGCTGGTGTGAACTCACACACACAAGTTAGGCAGTGAGTCCCAAGCGTCACCACGTGGTCCCTCAATGAAAGACTTTACATTAACACTCATGTTTTTCTCACACTTTGTTTTGATTGCTGTGTACGTTTAAAATTAGAAAATTAATTTTCAGGATGAAACCACGATGAAAGCTACTGGGACCAAATTGCAGAACTATTGCTGAGACCTGATGACTGTCATTTGTCAGAGAAGATTACTTTCTCCCTTTATTGCTGCCGTCTCAGATGTGATTTCTATGTAGTCCTCAGTTAATTTGAGAGGATAGAACATGATTGTATTCGCTTTTATGGGAGGCTGTGCAGAAGCAGCAGTAATTGTATATTGGTTTATATGACTAAAGGCTGCAGGCTGGCCAACACTCCTCAGCCATGAACTGAAATCAATGGACATTATACACAAACAGCAGAGATCCACAATGTTACTGCACACAGTCGATGCATCAGCAGGGAGTGCTGATCCTTTAGGTTATTTACAGTCCAGCACATCTTCAAAAAAAACTTGCTGTTCCCATGTGTTGTAAGGAGGCGTGCTTGAATCTTTGCCAGCTCAATAAACCTAAACTTGACCCTGAACTGGTGCCAGCTGCCAGCAGGGGGAGAGGGCATCACAGTCCCCTCTGTGCCCCCTTAACAACCACCCATCAATGCCGTGTTTGCCATTTCTTATTACTATTCCACAGTTTTTACTGAAAACACAATCTGCACGTTAAGCTTGTGCAGCTTCTATAATCATCTATTCCTGTTTAGACTCACGCAGGAGCCGACACCTTTCTCAGCCTTAGGTAGAAGACACACAAACGCAGCCGACAGCTCTGCAGTAACACCAGTGATAGGTGGGCAACACTCTTTCACACCAGTGATTGTCAGGTGGCGACCCGCAGGCCACATCCGGCCCGTCCAAGCGTCACATCTGGCCAACAAATATCAATGAATTCAGAAAATGTGAGGAAGGAAGAAAAAGGTTTTCCAGATATTTAACCATCTAGCATTTTTTCTTCCTAATGGTGTTTCGTATAATTTTGCCAATTTAACAAGTCATCACTCTCAGTGAAGGTTTTCTGTTCACACTTAAACTCACAAAAATTACATTGATTTTGTAAAATATTAAACAATAGGCCAATTAATCCTAAATACATTTTTTTTTTTTTTTTTTATTTGAAAGTCAGAACAATCAGAGACTTTGATTTGACCAGTGGCACCGAGTGACAAGAAAGAAGAAAACAAGGTGTTACGTCCCCTTGGGACTGAGAGGAAAATGGGGACAATAACACAACAACTAAAGAATGTGAAAGAGTCAGAGTAGAAATAAAAATGAAAGCAATTTATTTTAAACTTGCCTCATAGATTTAATAAAATAGTTCTCAAAATGTGGGGCAAGGACAAAGTTGTTGTGGCAAAGTGAGAGTCAGCTCTTCAGGTGCGCTCCTTTCATTGAGGGCCCCGAATGATGATAGGCCAGCCTGAAGTCAGAGGAAACCAATAAGCAGACACGACCGAGCAACACAGGTGAAAACCAATCAGGTTGTTCGCACCTGGATTGATACATTTATCATAAAAATATTGATTACAGCCAGTTTAAGAAATAGCAAGATTTGTGCAAAGGATGAATATAGAGGTCTGAAGTCTTGGGATTAGTTTGATTAGTCATGTTCAAAGTCTGTGAAACCTGCGTCTGATCTTTCAAGCTCTTCCTCTGTTTTAGACTTGGATCTCCCACAATATTCATGGGTAGTTTTTTCCCCCACAGAGCCTCTCCACAGGTTAAGTAACACTTTTCCACCCTGCCCCTCAACACTCATGTTGAGATTATGAGCTTTACTACGCTGCAGTTTCCAAAGCTGCTGACCACATTACTGTGTCTCGCCACAGTAAGATGATTTCTTCTGGGACCTGGGATCGCTCATTTAGGTCCACCATCAGTTCCCAGATGCACCCAGGAGTCTGGACTGTCTCCTCCTTCCCCCGTTTAGTGCCATGGTCTGTCTGGCCCGACTGTGCAAAGCAGAGTGTGGCCTCAACTTGGCTTCAGGATGTCTGCTCAATGTGTTATTTCATTTCATGTGTTCTTTTGTAGAAACAAGTCATACCTAAAATACAGCCAGTGACTATCAGAACAACCCACAGGAGAGACTGTCCTCCTGTAATAACAAATGTAACCATGTTATTATTGTAACCATGACAACAAATATCAACCAATCTAATCTACTTATTTTAGCCCAAATCACCATCTTTTCCCAAAACCTAACATACTGTTAGGTTTAAATTAAACATACTGTATGTTCTGGTCAAGTTAAATGTCTTTTTTGCTTTTATTTTTGCTGATTTTTAAATATTTGTTTCCTTGCACAATGAACTGCCGCAGGTTCACTGCCTGTTTCTGGGATGCAAGCTGCTCCTCCAAAAAAAATAAAAAAATAGACAGTAGGCAGTCGTTACAAAGCTGGAAAGCAACACAGTCGCATCCAGAAACATTAGATGTTAAATATTCTTTTGTATTTATCAACTTTTGTCCAATAAATAGTGCATGTCCCTGTCCCAATACCACTTTGTGAAGTTATGTGTTGGCGAGCTGTCCATTGTTGCCGATAGCAACATCTTCAGAGCAGCCTCCTCAAAACCCTGAGCTGTGTGTACTGTGGGTTTATTAGAGCTTGTTCAATGAATACAGCTGCTGGATATAGCATTAATGAGAACCAGAGATTGAACCATATGGTGAATGTGCTGTAAACGCCAACGTATAGCTAATAGAGGCTCAAGTATCAGCTCAGTTTAACTGAAATTGGGTGGTGATTCTCAGTCTGTTTCTTGAAACCCCTTTTTGTGATTACAAAGACCCAGTTAGGCCATTATTAATATAACAAATACTGGCTGTTGCAGCTTTAGCACTGACTAGCCAAGAAGTAAATACTACACTGATAACAGTTCAAAAGATTTGTTTGTTTCTAGAAAAAAAGTTTTCTGGTTTCTAATTGAATTTATGGCTATTTTAGGAGCCAAAATCTATCAGTCTTTTGTGTATTTAAAAAAAATGTACTTCTCCATTTGCTTCATCATTCAGCCAGCTGGTGGGAAGTCCAGACTTAACCAGCTCAATGTGAGTCGGCCAGGCGGTCACTTTGACATTTAATCAGAGAGCAATCAGACCTCAGATTTAATGTGTCGTCATGGGACAAAATTTGGAGACAGGGAGAGAAAAGACAGAGAAAAGCATTGAGACTGATGTGCAGTCTGACGGACTGACAAGCAAACAAAACAATTAAATGCACAAAGAAAAAAAAAACAAACACTTAACTGAAAGCACATACAGGCACAAACAACAAACACTTCATGATTACCTTTTACAGAGAGGAGAAAAATACCATATGCTCACTTATCAAAACACACACAAACACATTATTACCACATGTGGAGAGCACTGCTGATGTGTGATATTGGTTCCTGTGACAACAGTAACTGTCTGCGAGGTCCAGGTCCAGCGTCTAGACACGCAGCAGGGAAAAGAGGCTCCGGAAATTGGAGGGCGGCTTCAGCACAGAGACAAAACGTAAAACATTTCAAGACCTTTAAGGCCAAATGGAATTGGATTTAAGATCAATTTAACAGCCTAGATAAAGAAACAAAAAGAGCTGGTGGAAACAAAGTGCTGCTGATTGAATGCAGCCTATAACCTTTACTGACACTGAACTTTAGGAAATTAACTGTTCAGAAATGTGACAGCTACTTGTGCTTGTCATCACAATGACAACAAAATGTGTTTTTGTGTGTGTTTTCCATGTTAACCTCTTCATTTCCTCCTTTAATCCTCCACCTCCTCAATTTCACACAGATCCATAAAAACTTGCATATAAATGTAATTTTTTATGACTACCTTCATCAGCAGCAGTGACACTGTAGGATGAACACCTTTGTCCCATGGTCATTTTACAATATAACCTCATTGCTTGTGTTTGTTGGAGTTTGAATTAAAAAAAAAAAAAAAAAATACAATAAAAAAGAAAGTCCAATATTTTACCCTTTTTTTTAATATATATATAGTTTTAAATACCAAAAACAGGTCAGCTCTGATTGGCTGATTGACTGTTTTGGGTTGGATGGTGGGTCCAGGTGGGCGGGGCTTCGGGGCATGGCTGACAGTAGTGACTGTATAGTTTTAGGGCTCAGTTTTTGAATACAGGCTGTGTGCATCTACAATATACAATGTAAGACCTTTAATGTCAAGTCTGGTTCTTACCAACTCCTGAGAAAAACCCATCTACTTTTTTAGCTGCCAGATATTCCACATTCTTCACCAGCTAGTCACTAACTATGAGCTAAGAGACGTTAAAAAGCTCAGCAGAGTTGGTGGTAACTCTGTGTGGGTTAGTGCATGCGAGTCTCACTTTGCACATCACACACAGACATCTATAGGCGTTACAAAATATATACATTAGATGTTTCATCTTTTTTCAGTGATATTTAAAAACACTGGCCTTTGTTCAAACTGTGATCACTCTCAAAGTTCCCATGCTGCATCTCTTCATTAGCAATTTGTGGCACTGCTCTTCACATGTTTCTTAATAGTTTCCTTATTTCATTAGATTTTCTCTCCCTCATCTATTTCACCCACATTGGTGGAAGATTGCTTTCCTTGCCTGCCTGTCACGGCCTCGCTTTTTCCAAACACTCACAGAGAAACAAGGGAATACTGAACAATCAAAGAAAAGTTAAAAATGCATTTTCCATTTCGAAACTCCAAAGACTTTTCAGACCATATTTGACATCTGGGAAGAAATAGCTAGATGTTTTATCATGTAAATAAATGATCTCATCATGTTTATGATGGTTCTACACCTTGATTGGAGTCCACCTGTGGTTAATTCAGTTGATTGGAAAGGCACCTGTCTGTGAGGTCTCACTAGCAACACATATAAGAGCTAAAACCCAATGGGAGGATACACTCGTTGACAAATCTTTTGGTTCAACACAGTATTAGGTGGAGGATCATGTGACTGGCCAAGTTGAGAATTTTAGGTCTGGTGGGCAGTTTTAGGTCTGGTGGGCAGTTCTTAAATATCAATGAATGAATGAGGCTATTTCCATGGAGTTATGTGCAGCTGTTTATGAACCAATGGGATTTTTGCACACAAAATTCATAAAAAAGGTTAGCCGAATAATTAAATCATCTAACCGATAGTGCCAGGGGTTTCTTCTCTACTGCGACATTTCACTGTCCTTCATTATACAGTCTATGAAGTGACTTCATAATGACAACTTTTGGGTCTTTTTTTTTTTTCCTCTCTCTCTTTCATAGAGGTGGGAGAGCAGATCCACAATGATGGGAAATGAAAGGGTTGATGGAAGAGAAACAATGGGCAAGGAGAGACTGCAGGATGTAATTACAGTCAGTAAAGGAGGCATCTGCTATCAAAGCCATCTCCGAACAAAAGGAGAAAGTCTAGCAGCGTTTAAAAATTTTTACTCGTTTGGTCCTCTCTCTCTCTGCTGTAGTGATCTCCTCCATCTTCATCTCCTCCTGCTTGGTGCCCTCCGCCTCTGACTTCGTTAACAGATGGGTGTCATTATAGAACAAGAAGCACAGTACTTAAAGAGCATCAGCACTTCAGAGAATTAAGTGCAATGGATTAGGAATATTAGGAGAGGAGCCAGGGACCAACTTAGTATACTGCTGTGTTGACACTGCCATATTGACAACCAGTTGCTTGCATCAGTTGACAGTTTCAACCATTTCTAGCAAGTGACATTTTGCTGGTCGTAGAAAGTTTGAATCACAATGCAGCAAAGCACATATTCTAGACATTAGCCCGTTCCTGTGTCGGTCTGAACAGGCTTGTACCCAACAGCTGACCAAAGTAAAATGCTAGTCAGAAAAACAAATGCAAACCCTTTCTCCATAAGGAAGTAAGACTGAAGATATCAGTGAACTACAAGTGGCACTTAACAGCAGCACCCGCAGCCTGGACGCTGCCGTGCGGCCGACTGCCACTGTCATCTCTGCTCCCAGCCCTTTGTTCTCCTGAGCCTGATTAGCTGAAGTGGGATCAGGTGTGTTCAATCACCTGCTGCAGGAGGCTGGAGAGGCGGCAGAACAAAACAACACACAAAACCAAACACACGACACTAAGGCCGCAACATTATGGATAGAATAATTTTGTCCCTTTGGTGTATAACTCACTGGTCCAACGGCACCAAAGAGGATAAAGAAATATTTTTGAATAATTTCAGACGCACAAGTTTATCAATAGCAGTGTTTCCATTGCAGTTTTGCACAAAATACAAGCAATTTCTGTTGAAAAGTCGACAAAACACAATTGTGACTGATCTGTGTTTCCATTGAGGGATGATATGCGAAGAAAGCTGGGTATTCTCCTGAGACCTTTATATATAAAAGGTGTATATAAATATATACTTAAGTGTAAGTATATAAGGCACATCTGTTCATTTATACACAGGTGTAGGCCTTTCTAAACTCTGTCAAATCAGTTCAATTTGCCTCGGATGGATAGATTTTTAATAAATCTATTTTCTCTTTGTCATACACAATAAAGTGTGACTGTATAATATAAATCCTATAAGAATAATTTCACTCAGATCTTAATAAATATCCCAAAAGGCACTAAATACTACACAAATACACCAATCAATTAGAGAGGATTGTTCATAATCATTTGGGAGGGGAAGTCATTAGAGCAGGTTTGTTTTCACAAACAAGAATACTTTTAATCTTGTTGCACAACATGCATCCATGGCAACGCTGTAAGACATGCCACATCTACTACGTGCTATTTTTGCAGACGGAGACTCACAGATGGGTATTTTGTGCACTCATGTCATTTTCACCGCGGAGGTAAATGCAGTGCAGTGATCGGTCCTGAAGTGTATTTTTATAACGAGACCTGTGGTGATATTTATTCAACTATACTGTATATAATGAGAGATAATGTTGGATTTGACACCTTTCACATTCACATCACCTCCTCAGTTATATAAAGAAAGTATGAAAATGTCATGCACCAACTAAAATATCTGTCTACTAGAAAACAAAGGCAGTACTTTGACTCATTTAGTACTTAATCAGTTGTAAATGAACTGACTGCGTTCACTTTTTATATACCTATAGTCTGTGAGTATTTCCTCAAACAGGAAATTTTCTTTCAAATTAAACTAAGAGTCTCTACAAATCATTGGAGCTGAAAGATATGCTAACTACAGAACAAAGTGCAGAGGCAAACTGTAGTGTAGGTTCACCAGCAAGCTCAAACCTTCAAGTCCTCCAACCTGAACAACCATAGAAGTACCCCGTAAGACAACATATAGGAGTGTCTCTTGAAATAGTGCCCCTATGGCGGTAGGCGTACCGGGCCTTGGTTGTCATTGTTACAATAATAAATGGTCATGGCTTGGTAATGTTGTTTAGACACAAAATCTACTTGGTCAGGTTTAGGAAAAAGATCAGGATTTGGGTTAAAATACAGTAAGTATTTCCTTAGCATTAGATGATCTTTGTTGTCATGGTTACAATATTAACAACATGGTTAACTTTATCGAACGGTCCTGGATACAAGACACAACATAAACTGCTACAGTCATTAAATTGAAACACCGCTCTCGATTATTCCTGTTTTGTTGACCCATCCATCCAACCACAACCTCCTGCTGATGCAAACTTTGTCGCTCTTTATACTACGTCACCTGACTTCTCCCTCTGCTCCTGTCATAATTACTACGCCCACTAAATGTCACCTAACGATAACACGTAACTATAGGTCATAATAACCTGCTGCACAGACTTAAGACTTAACTGTTCATTTTTTACAGGAAGACAGTCTCGTAAGACCCTGTTGATCAAGAAGACTTTAGTTGCAGCACACCTTTCTTATCCACCATTGGTTGCTTTTATGTCACTGCTCTGAAAACAGTTGCTGTCATCTCATTGGCTGCCTATTGTAATGCCACAGACAAACAAGGTCAAAGTTGAAACTGATTGAAGTTTGTATGCAGCAGCGAGGTGCTTCTCGCAACTCCCCTTTTTTCTCTCACCTTTTCCACAATCACTCCACCTGTTCAGACCATCTCTCTCTCTCTCTCTCTCTCTCTCTCTCTCTCTCTCTCTCTGCTAATTAGTTATCTTGGAATCTGCCCATTATAAAACCTGCTTGAAGCTACTTCAAGGAAAATGTACCACACCACCTACGCATGCAACATCTATCTATCTATCGATCGATCTATCTACATGCACCAGCTATTTTCTGTTGTGCAGTGAAGCGTAGCAGTATAAAACACTCTCGGAGGAATGCATATGAGAAGAGAGTGAAGAGAAGGAGGAGGGGGAAGTTAGAAGAAAAGCAATGAGGTGAAGCATTAAGCAGCACAGCGGAAATTTGCTATACAGGTCTTGAAACTGTTTTGGAGGTGATGCACACTTGACTTGAACTTTTATTCAGTGCTGTATTTCCACAAGAGTCCATTGTTTGCTTTCCATCATCATCAAGTTCTTGTTTTGTTTACTGTCAAATGTTCGTGTGAAAGCAGCTTTTGTTCCCTGTGGGCCACCGTAGGCGATTAATGGGAGCCTTCAACTGACTGTTGCCAGAGTGAGAACAATCATGGGGGGGGGGGGGTTGCTCGCATGTGGCTCAAAGCAGGATAAAATGTTATCAGGCAGAAGCAGGACAAAATACAGACCAACACAAGCCAAGGCACCGAATAAGATGGAACAAACATTACAATGAATTTTAAAAAACAATCCAGCTGCTGAGAGCTGGAAAACGAACAGTTTGGAAACAAACCTGCTGCTAGTTTCCTGCAGCAGGGAAGGGGTTACAATATCAATCATTTAGATAAACAGCAAGACTAGGTCAAAACCTAGTATATGGCTGGATTGCCTGTGGTCAAATCCTAACGCCGTCTTACAAAATCACAAAAGCTGAGCTGAGCTGTGATTTTGGCTGTATTTACCTATAAAATTATCACTCAGAGAGAAAGTTAGAAGAGACAGACTTTTTTTTATATTAAAGGTTTTTTTTAGGCTTTTGCCTTTATTACAGTCATAGTGAGAGAAAGACAAGAAAATATATTGAATACTATATTTCTTATTTGGTCTCTCACACAGCTCATAGCTGCTGTCTGGGATTCACCATAGTTTAGCCGGGGTCAGCCCTATGTTCCCACATTTCTTAGAACTTTTTTTTCACAGAAATTTTTGAAAATTAGGGTTAGGGCTGTGGGAATATAGGGTTAGGGCTGTGGGAATATAAGGTTAGGGTTAAGGCTGTGGGAATATAGGGCTGTGGGAATATAAGGTTAGGGTTAAGGCTGTGGGAATATAGGGCTGTGGGAACATAGACACGCTCCCGTTTAGCCTTTATTTACTACAACTCCAGAACATAACAGACTTTATGGCTAACTCCCTCTGTTTGATATGTAGAAGCCTCTTTACCGATGACTTCTCTCTCTCTCTCTCCCTCTCTCCTGCTCTCTCTGCTCAGTGTGTCTTATGTTAAGTTATTCTTAAATTACTAAGGCTCATTGTGTCATGGTTTGCTATGGCAGACACCTTTTGTTAGTTTTGTTTGGACTTTTTGCACTTCCTGTTTTGTAAGTGGTTTCCTTGTGTCAGTGTTTTTGCTTCCTGTCTTGGTCCTGTGTCTGTGTGGTGATTGTCTGCCCCGCCCTAATGTGTTTCACCTGTGTTCAATCACCCTTGCCTCCCTTGTCTATATAGTCCTTGTGCTCCCCTTTGTCTGGGTCGGTTCGTCTGTTTAGTTCAGGGTTTGTTCACGTCGTCTGTTCATGTTTGTTATTTTGGTTAATAAACCTGCTTGCACCGTCCCCAATGTGTTGGCTGAATTTGGGTCCTACTTACCTCAAAACCCTTGACACATTGTATTGGAAGGAAAGTGGAGGAGCCTCCAATTTCCTGCAGGTTCCAAGCAGCTGGGAAACCAGATAGGCTGCGTCTCGGCACTCCGCTGACCAGTGATGGAAATATCATCACTCAGTCAGTCAGTCAGTCAGCCAGCGGCATTTGCAATTATAGGGCTGGCCCTGCTGTTGCAGTCCAGCCAAAAAAACAACTAGATTTCAGAGAACGAATGAAACTAACTGAGCTACATATTTAATCTGCCTGAGATCCTAAAATCTTACAATAGTCTCACTGCCAAAATAAGTAAGCCAACCAAGATGGCTGTGACTGACAGTGGAAAGATGGTTGTGAGTTGAAAGGTGGAGAGTTTGGGAGCAACAGCATCCCTGTTGTTGGGATCCAACCTGACAACTTACTCCTCTGATTGTCTGAAGGGTAAATCAGAGAAGCTCCTTAACAGCCCACAAGTCCTCCAATCAGCAAAATGCGTCATTTGTAATCGCCCTCCAAAATGCAAATCATTCTCTGATTCTCAAATTCTTTTATTTTTTTATTTTTTTATCATCCATAGGAGTCTGACAGTGTTGTGGGGGTGCTATGCTAAATCAGTGGAGTGCTCTCTGATGCATCATGTACAGTATGTATAATGTACATTATGATTATGTATGTTCCTCTCTGTAACTAGTTCATCTTATTTGTCATTTAGTGTGTCATCATTTGTGTTTGCTCAGTGACTCAGTTTGTGCTTTCACTCTCAAATGAATTTCAATGAAAACATTTATTAACTAAGGCTTTGAGGTCTGGATAGATTTTAATAATATCACTGTCAACCGGCAATTTATCATCCTTTCTTTACAAACACCATTTTGGTTAAATGGTGTGTATGTTTCCAAATAGGAAAATTAAAATTAAGTCAGAATTTATTAATTACAGTAAAATGAGCTGAAAGAAAGTCTCATATTCATTTCTCAACATGATTTAGCATCAAACTGACTTCAACAGTTTTATTTCCCGAGATCTCCAACCTCCAGTCTGTGGGGATTTCTTGATAACAGCCTCTGACCACAATGATTTGAGTCAGCCGTCCAATCCAGCCAGACTTTCTGTGTTTACTCTCCTCATCGTCCATTATTGTTCAGCATCACTTAAAAAAAAAAAAAAGCGATATCCCTTCAAAGCAGCTATAAATGTGCTTTATGACCAGGATTTATTGAAGGTTTTATTTGTCAGGGAGGATGAGTGAATGTGTTTACTTTGATTGTACAGCTTAACACCCGCAGACCCTCACATCTGGGAGCTACAACCCCTCTGGCGCTGGTGGGGGTTATGGTCCGCTTGATCGAGCTGCGACAGTCATCTTTTCAGGTTAAGCCCTGTCCCTTGCTGCCCCTCCCAGTCGCCCCTGCAAACACCGACCTGAACTGGAGTTTGTTTGAAAAACACAAGATTCTGTGTTGGTGTGGGCAAATTACAAGGAGATGAGGCACTATTTTCTTGCCGTGGCTCCAACACAAAGCTTATGGTGTATTGATTGAGTCACAGCATCAACTCATGCATTGAGGAACACTTGAGAAAACATTACACCTTAAAAGTTGCCGGTAGTTGCCGGTAGTGTTAGAGCGGCTCAGTGAATTAACCAGTTTTTTCTATCAAGTTATCATTAACTTGCAAAAATTAAAAGAAAGTAAAATATTCATTTATCATTTCTTTATATGTGATGCATTTACAAAGAAAGATGGCATAGCAGCCTATTAAACTAAACCTGTTTAACAGTTTAGTAACAATAATTAAGTTAGCCAAAACAACCTACCTATCAACTGAACACATGAATTGCAGTAATTGATTATCACTGACTCATAAATTTTATCATCTTCGCTGCTTCACCCACGCAGATTATTCAATGGTGGGAAATGATCATTGATCAGATAACGGTCACAGCAGCTCAGTGCACGTTCCAAAATGATGCAATGTGTTGTAATCACTGATGCCGCTTTTCTCCTTTTCTCAAGCGACAGGGAGCGATTTCTAATTTCAGTGTAACTTCAGCTACAATTATCACAGTGGACAGAACCTGTGAGTGGCTGTTTCCACTGAGTGCTTACTCTCATAGTTACACCTGGAAGGAGGGAAGATTTTGTATGTGTCTCTGCCAGACGGATGCATATAAACCTTTTTTTTTTTTTTTTTTTTTTTAACCTCTGACTAGAATGCAGTTTGATTTCAGTCTGTTTTGAATGCTGCTTGTATTCATTAATACTTTGCTTCATTTCATCGGACAGCTATCCGATCCGCTCATAAAACAAAGTGATTAAAGTGACTAAATCTGTCCAATCATATCCAATCAGCTGAGTTTTACTTGATTTAAAACGGAGGAGCTTCTACTGTTGGTCCATCAGGATCCAGTTGCAAAGCTGTTCTGCCTGTGAGGGCTTCAACCTAATTCAATTAAATTAAATTCAGCCTCGAACTAAAGTACATTTACTGACCAGAACAGGATTCTGCTCCTGAGCTAAAGCAGAAATCATGGAAAAAATATACATTTTTTAAACATTATAACTAGAGTTTATTTGATTCATGTAATTGCTTAGAGTTGAAGGAGGTAAAAGGTGCAACATATATTTTCTTGATACTGAAAGAGACTTTCATTAGCTATTAATTTAGCTTCGATCAGACTTAATGTCACACCTCTACCTCACATCTACGTCTAGACATCCTTGGTTATTAGTCTGATAACATTCTCCTTTACTCACCCAAGTCCACCCTCATTACATCGACTCAGATTATTAGCAATTTCGGCAATTAGATTATCTGACACATGCACATCTCAGCACACACAGGGAAAATGTATTGTACGTTACTTCTGGCAAAGCGAGGCAACTTTATTTGTTTAGCACATTTCATACACCAGGGCGCATTCAATGAGGTTTACAAGGTTATAAATAAAACCCACAAAATATTATCTGTTTCTCATTTTCTCCATATCTCCATCTCTCGCCCTTTCACAAACACATATTCTCTCTCTCTATCACACACACCCCATGTGATTTTGAACACCTCAGGCAGTGTGAAATGGGGCCTTAATCCATCACTAAGGGATTAGTTATAGACTGATATATCACACAGGAGGGCAGAAGGAGGGATGGGGGGGGGGCTGGTTGAAGAAGAGGAAGAGATACAAAAGAGAGCGAGGAGTGGAGGAGGGTCAAGGAACATTAACAGAAATTGTGGCGAAGATGAGACATTGAGAAACATTTCTTTAAACAATAACTGTGACTAAATACAATATCTGATGAAAAAGAGACTAAAAGTAAAACTAATGATATATCTTTTTTGTGAAACATACAAAACTACATAAAATGTTTTTAAATCAGTGACATATTCGAAATGTCATTCTTTCATTGGATGACATGTCACACTGGCATCACACACATGAATGTACTAGCTGCTCTATGCACTTGAAATGCTATAGATGTAGGAAAAAGGTAATATATAACGTTATGTCACTTTTAACTCCATATTAACCCAACTACTAAATGTAGAGGCGTAACATTAGGTATTGCATGCAACAAAGAGACATTGCTATGTCGCCTGCAAGTGAGAGTTTAGCCTCACTGAAAAGTCAGTAGCCCAGCCTGATAAGGTGGCTGAAGACAAGTTTGTTTATTTTTGAGTGTCAAACATGCTATTGATGCTAAAGCATGCATAACTTACCTTTTACATTTAATAGTCAGGTGTTGATTTTGAATGGGTCCATGCCAATTAAATGTAGTCTATTTGCAACATCAACTGGTTATTGAAATGCACAGTCTATTATGTAGAAGATTTGGTTTAAAGGAGCTATTTGTAACAGCTGTTGATTTATCAATCTTGGCAAAAGCTTCAGCCACTGTGTTTACAATACAAGAGGTTATAATACGTCCTCTGAGCAGCGCTTCAGGTCAGCTTGGATGCTACAGTTACTCAGTATCGGAAAGTGACAAGACAGGCCAACCAGGCTGGGTGTAGCTGGTTAGCATGCTAACTTCAGTAGAAGAAAAGAGAAAAGAGTGATAGAAATTTAAGCAAAACAAGACATTTTATTTTACTGCTGGAGGCAGCTCTTGGAGAAGGAAGAGGAATGAAGTTTGATGATAAACTTCAGGCTTAAGGATTGAATAATGTAATAACAGCTTTCCAACTGTCCAGTACTTATCTCATGTTATATGCAAACAGGTTCCAATTTTTCCAATACAGAAATGTATATAAAATGTATTTAAACAGTAGTGTTCAACCCATTATAAACACTTTCTACTACAATACTACCTCTAAGGACTACTAATCAGTAATGTTAAATCAACATCTTTCTGGCATAGTCCTGACAAAACTGGATATTATAAGGGTTGAATTTATACCAGGGCTGTTGTACAGGTTCTTTTTGAATTGTGTTGGATTTTCTTCCATCTATATACACATGTTTTTTTGTTCTCAAACATAAAACAAAGTTAAGATCACAGTGATGACAGAGTCTTATTGTCTGGATGGAGTGATTAAATTAATATCATCAGACCAGACCACACCAGACCAGACATCCTGTGTACAAAGCTACAATTTTAATCATATAACCTATCATTTCATGGTTCGTTTTTATTTTCTATAAGCCTGAAATCAGTTGCATGAAATCATGTTTAAAAGAAAGTTTACTGAAGTTTGACTGAAATGCTTCTATTTGCTCTTGACTAAAACCAAACTAAAATGTTATTTTAGACAGGAATGTTTTTTTTAAATCGAAAACAACTGGACTAGGTTATTTGTCTGGGAAGACGTTTCACCTCTCATCCAAGAGGCTTCATCAGTTCGTGTACGCATCTGACCAGGCTAGGACTGGTCCTACTATGACCTGGACAAATGAGAATATACACAGGCTTTTAGACAGGAAGGAGATTAACTACACATGATTAAAGCCAACATGGACTTTTGATCTCAGGACTAAGGACAAGACTTACAATGGGAGGAAAGAGAAAACTATAAACCTGTGAGGAAAAGAGAAGGAATGAATGGGACAGGAGGACAGAAAAAAGGGAACGTGAACGTATGCAACAGAGGAAGGGAAGGAAAGAAGAAAGAAAAATGAGGACAAGGGGTATTAAAAGAGATCGCAGATAAGGAATAGGAATTCAGAAAGGAAGGAAAAGAAGACAGCAAGAATAGATGGAACAAATGAGTGAAGAAGGAAAAGGGAGGAAGAGAGAGATAATCAGCTGGCAGCAGAAACAAGTCAACAACAACGCTGCCCTTCTGTATTCTGTCTTGTCGCAAAGAGAATTACTAACATAATAAATGAGACTTTTTCCTTTTTTTCTGCTGAAAGCATTAGTGAAATTGAAGGGAGGGAGACACTGAGCGAGAGAGAGAGAGAGAGAGGGAGAGAGAGACGAGAGAAGGAGGAAGAATGTCAAAGAAAGACAAATCATTATGAAACAATAATTTATTCTGATGCACAAATAGATTTGACCTTTGCTGTAGTGAGCACCGGACTAACGGTCGCCTGTTGAAACTGTGTGTGTGTGTGTGTGTGTGTGTGTGCATTCATGCATGTGGGAATCAGCAAATGTGTGTGTCCATGCATGTCAGTGTGTCTTTAGGTCAAAATCTTTACCTCCAAGTATGTATAGAGGTTGACATGCAGGACTGACAGTTTGTCCACAGAAATACAAATGATGCGCATGCAGTTGTGCCTCTGAGCGCACAGTGGTGTGTGTGTGTGTGTGTGTGTGTGTGTGTGTGTGTGTTTGCATGATTTCAGCAGGAGGAATCAGTCAGCTGATTGGTGCGAGCTGTCACTCTCTGTCGACCGATGTAAATGCCAATTATACTACCAAGAATAGATTCATCTGCTTCACTTGCTAACCTCCGCTTTCTTCTTTCCCGCTGAACATATCGCTTCTCGTTTCCATCAGTGTCTCTTCACCCTGTACGCCATCGCTCTCTCTCTTATAGATGTTTTCAAACCCTGTTTTCATTTGGCAGATTCTCTTACACAATAATGAGACGGTGTAACACAAATCGGAGATACAATTTTAATGTGTTGCTTTATAGTGAGTTTCAGCTCATTGTTCAGCCCCCACTTTGCTGCATTGGTTGCGGCTGTTTTCAGTGAAAAAGCTCTAACAACTGGCCACACAATACCTGCTCAGCACCAAACAGAGGACAGACACAGTTAGCCGCTAGCAAGTAAAGCTGAGAATGTTTAGCAGCTAAAGACTCAGGTATTTCTTTCATTAGCTAGTTCATTAGAGCTAATGGAGAGTCAATATTGGACTTAGATTCACCAGGTGGCCAGAAAAACAACTTGTGAACAACTGATGAATGATGATGTTGCGCCACTGCTCGATGTGTAAATATGAACTTTTTTGCTAAAAACTTTGCCATGTCAATGTTGTGTTCACAACTTATGACCAAATAGTTGAAAAAAAAAAAAGACAATATATCGCATTCTTAGCCACTGGAAGTAGCAGAAAACATCCTGCTGAACTTGTGAAGCTTTAGTTGACTACACAAGTAGATTACACAACAAAGCTGTTTCAGCAAGTCAAGTAGGAACAACTCTTGGTGTTTTCTGAGGTGGGACCCCCTTTCAAAGGATGACATTGTCCTTTCCTAAACTGTGGTAGGTGACTGAAAAATTATTCATGACTGTTTTTTGATCTGCCGTGAAAGTTAAGATTTAGAGACCTATTAATCCACTGTTGTTTCATCAGCGCATGGCACATTACTGATTTACAACAGGAGTGAAATTATACACACATCACATGTTTGTGTAATGCAATAGGGAAAAGGCGATGTCTGCCCACACTGACTCCAAATCACAAATTTATTTAAATGGCCATTTGTGTCATACTCAAGTATTTGTCAGGACAAAATTAGATCTGACCTGAAATAAAACTACTGCCACAGTTATTTCTAGAATTACTATGTCCAGTAACAGGCTGAAATTATTAGTATGTAAACATTACTGATTTCCACATGTGGCTGTATGTGCTGTACACCGTATTAACATACTATGCAGTTGCTGAGGTGCTTACATTGCTTAACTGTGGGTGTCTTGTTTGCCTCTGTTTAGCTGTTTGTGTTACAGTGTAACCTGCCGAAGTTGTGTCCCAGCCACAATCAGCATCATTGACAGCTTCTGGTAGGCCTTTAAATAGAGGTGTAATTTATTCATAGTTTCTAATTTCTTTGGTCTCAATTTAGTCATTTACTGCCCTCAACCCTCACCACCAACCCTTTAAACTGTTTTTTTTTTTTTTTTACTGTAACATATTCCAACTAATCAAAATGACCTCAGACAGGGGGCAGTCCTCACAACTACAGCTAAACCAGATCACCCTCATACACAGCTATCACACCTCTTTTGTATACATTTTTCAAAGCTCACAGAGAACAGAGGACACATTTGGAGGCGCTTTGTACAGCCTGTACCAAACAGCTGCAGAGCTTAAGGCACATTATGTTCATGTTTTCCTGAATATTTCAAAACTAATGTAAGAAGAGAAAGTTTACACAAAGCTACTGGGGCCAAATGCAGTTCTATACTTGATTTCTTAATCACTTCACTTTATAATGTGTCTTCTACATCAGCTTATACATTTTTACTATCTGATGAGTCTTACTATTTTTATTGCAACACCTCCCCTCACATCACCTCAAACTTATTTTAAAATGATTTGAATGCTGGCTGTGTGTGTTGTGACAAAGTTTGCAAAATAACTTTGCAACGTGTCTTTGCCTCTGAGTTATTATTTTGTAGCAGAGATTTCCATCTCTCCCTGTGGCTGTGATTGACAGGAAGCAAAGTGTAGTAATGAAATTATGCAAACAAACTGAAAAAGCGAGTGACAGCACCATCAGACTGAGGGGAGTTTTGATCTCAACAGTTCGGATCAGTTTTGTTCCAACAGTGAGGGAACAGCGAGAGGTCAATGGTTTTCAATTTGCTGGACCATAAACGTACAAACACTCACACAGACGCAAAAACACGTGTAAAAGGTACAGAAAATACACAAATATGTCTAAGTACTGTGCGCACTCACCCACACAGTAACACATGCATTTCCATAAACACACAAAGAGGCAGACACTCAAAAACAGTGCTCTCATGAGAGGGGAAACTGGTGATAGATTGCTTGACAGTGTTGCTGTAAGGTCTTTAGCTTGTTGTGCACACACTCACACTCACACACACACACACTCACACTCACACACACTCACACTCACACACACACACACACACACACACTCTGCTCACGTCCTACCAGGGGAGATCTGACAAACACCAGAGCAACAGACAAGCTCGATTTTATCAGCTTCACTGGAGGAAATCCATTTCAAAGGTTAATCTTTACTGACTTCTACCAACAATCTCAAAGGAAAATTCCACATGCAGATATTTTACTTTGTTAGCTGTTATCACTTTCATGTCTGTCATCGACTCTGCAATCCAGAATCTAGAAGATATTTTGGTTTTAAAAAAGTGTTTTAATATACTTTTCTCTCACACCATTTCTTTCTTAGCCTCTCCTGCCTCCTACATTTCCCAGAGGGCTTTTTCAACTGACAGGTGCTTGATGCATTGTTCAGCTGCTGAGCGTGTAGCTATACACATAGGAAAAGAAAAAGCAAAACGGAGACATTTCCAGTTAAGTGAGAGTGGTGTATCTTAAAACACAGCACCTTGTAGCTGCACTCACTTCTGAGGCGGTTGTTGGAGCAGAAGCTGATATCAACCATACGCAAATGTAATATACTGTATGTATGCTTATATTATAGATATATGTTACATAAATATGTATCGATCCCAAAGCCTGTCAATATATGTTACTATTATATACAGTGGTTTCTGACGTCTGAGACCACTTTCTCAGAATTAGAAGATAGGTGTTAGGGAAATTCTTATCATCGGTGGTGAAGAAAGAGCGCTGGAGTCCAGGATGTTTACTGATGCTTGATCAAGGAGGATTCATCAATACAGGCTTCTGTGCATGATGTCACCTCAATTCTGAAGCAGAAACCCCTGGGAATAGTCTTTATGCACTTAGAGAGAATACTATAGAAAGCTTACACTCCATAATTGGTAAAATATCTAGAAGAAGAGGGAGAAGAGGGATGTGTGAATACAGTATAGGTTCATTAACCATAAACAAGGAAACATGACCATACACGCCCAAGTGCTGATTCTTAGAACACCCAGCCACTTGTTACTGACCATCCAAGGTCTTCTGTTATCAGCCCCGGCACCATCAGTATCAGCATCAAACCCCAGCTTCGTCTTGAGGAGCCGCCTCAGCGTCTCAAAGCTTTGATTTAGTGCAGTAGCTGGGGCATAGAGACCTAGAGCCTCACACTGACCTTTTACCCTGAGTCAGTCATTCATTAGGTGGACAAGAGAAAATTCCCTCACAATAGGCATGTTTAAAATTAATAAGAAAAACATATAGGTTCTGAGCCTAGGCCTACAAATTTTATTATGAGTATTTCATATATGATATAAACTTATAAATTCATATATCCAGAAGATGTATGTGATAATAATATATCCCCTTATAGGTGACATACAACATCACTCACATATACTGTATGTCATATGATGATTGCTGTATGCTGCCACTTCCTCTATGGTTTTATTCCCCATTGCTGCAAAAATGAAGACTGTACAGTCAGTGCTTCTTGCAATTCTTTGGGGCATTATTATTTGGTAGAGTACTTATGAGAATTGCTAAGTTTTGATCATTGAACCCATGATTTGCTCAAGCGTAACTGTGGCTACAGAAAGCACATTACAAGCTGAGGAACTATCTTATCTATCTAGAACTATCTGGCTAAAATCGGAATATCAGAATCAAGTTTATTGCCAAGTAGGTTTTGCCATACAACGAATTTGCTGGTGTTTTGGTGCATAACAATAAACATAGTAAGAAGAAGAAATATTAAAAAATGCTATCTAGTATGTCACTGGTTAGCTTACCAGTCACAGTACCTCCCCAATTAGCCCTGCACAAAGTGCTATAGGTCAGCGAGCTTCGTACACCACCTAACTCAGACACGGACAGAATTTTCCTGTGTTATTGTCGTTTTTCCACAAATTTGTTTGAACCACTGACCCTGAAGGCACAGTCTCTAGTGGTTGTAACGCTGCAGTACAGTAAAAACTCAATGAAATCTTTAAGTCATCATCAGGATGTTAAACTGGATTCTGACAAGAAGGTGTTAAGACTTGACTCTGGTCCGAGAGGTGGACATGTCCAAAGAGAGTTTCTGCCTGAGTGTGCAAATACAATAAGCAGAGCTTACAGTCATCATTTTGCATCTCGATGGATGAATAGATGAAAAGCATATTGAAAAAGAAGTTATATTGCCAACCAAGGACTTGATCTACCTATGCTACTTCAAAAAGCCTTTGTGTTTTTAAATGGGCAACCTTTCATTTTACAGCTCATGTTAAACCAAAACTTCACCAAAAGACTTTTTCACACACAGAAACCTTAACTTACAAGAAAGCCATTTTCTCTGTAATCTCATTTTTAGCCTGTTGCCATTATTACCTGTGAATTGTTTGGTTGTCTCTGTCCAACCTAGAGGTCCTCTGCTCCAATACTTTACAAAATCAAAAGCAGCGCACAGAAAAACAGTTACCTTTAGCAGTATACATCATCTTGGATTGCACATCAAGATACCAATCTGATGTGTCAAATGAGTGTGAGGTAAGAGGCTCTATTTGTTCTGCTGTCCAGAAGTCATGGTCAGAATTGCGTGGAGAACTCGCTCAGAATATAACAACTTAGTTTTGAAACTTCAGGTGACAGATGAGAAAGTTGAGAGGTTGGTGATGAGGAAAGTGATGTCTGAGGGGCTGACAGATAAGTAGCAGGTCTACAAAATGGTTCAACGAAGGACGCCTTCAAAGTTGAAGATGTCGTTCTGGGGAGAATTTTAGTTAGCAGCAGCAAATTCGAAGAAAAAAGGAAAGTCACAAATTTTGATGACAAACTCGTTAGTCTGACTAACGCTAAAAAGAGAACATTTTTCAGAGCCAAGGGAGATGATTCCATCTATTCTGATTGACTGACTGTTTTCTAATTGATCAAATAAAAAATGTAGCAAAACGTAGCAAAAGTAGGTCCCTTTAACATAATATATACAGTACTGAATTGCACATGTATGCAGTTTTGTTTAATTATTATTATTTTTACTAGTAGTAGAAATGACATCGTTCTTTGACATAGATCATAAGAAAGCAAAGACAGAAAGTAAAAAAAGTTTGGGTGGGGATTAAAAAGACGATGATAGATTGAATGAGGGAGAGAGAGGCAGAGCTGCTAGGAGACAAGGTGAGTTAAGAGAGACACATGAAATATTCATCAGAATATAAATTACTCTCTGTTTAATTTATTTAAATAAGGAATAATGAGGTTATGATTCATGGCCTCTGTGCTCCCACCTGTCTGTCTGTCTGTCTGCTTAGATCTATTCACGTTGTGGCCATGTTGGATTGATTTAATAATAATAATAAAGTGCTTTACGTTGAAGACAAAGCATAAAAGCAATGAATGAAAAACAAGATAAATAATTAAGATAATAAAGATAAAAAAAATAGAAGAGGTTTAAAAGAGGACACTGAGTTCCACAGGTGAGGGGCCCAGACAGAACAGGCCCCGTCACCTTCAGTGACAATCTGAGATTTGGGTGCTGTTGGTTCTGCCAGAGGATCTCAGGCAGCGATCAGGCTCATAAAGAGTTAGTAGATATAGGAGGAAGCTTGACCATTCAAGGTTTTAAAAACAAGCAGTAAAATATCACAAACCAGTGAAGTGCAGGGAGGATCGGTGTGTTGCGGTAGCTTTGTCGTAGAACGTGTTCGGCAGCATTTTGTTTCAGCTTTAGTCTCTGGATGGTCTGCCTGCTGCCAACGGAATAAAGAGTGCTGCAAAACCAATATTATGTTTACACATAATATATAGGTATAGAGTAAATAAAAGGGGGCAGAGAATAAACCCCTACAAAGAGAGGAGCGGTGGAGGCCTCTCCAAGCACAGCAGCGAAGGACCAGTTAATGACTAAAATATTTGGACCAATCGTCTGAAATCCTGCCTTTAAAAGCAGGGACACAGTGTGAAGGGCAGGCGGATCATTTTGAAAGTGCAACAGTGAGTTCCGGGGTTGACAGAGAGATTTCACTAAAGTGAGTTATTGCTGAAAATGGGCAGGAGTCAATATCTAGCTCTCTGAATTCAGTGTTAATCTGCTGAATGGATGGAAACGTGCATTGATTTCCTTTTTCTTTTTTTATTTGCCAACTTTGTTGAAATCTGGTGTAATTATGCAAAAACTTCACTGTTTTCTGCTTCACTGCTTTGACTTCATCACATATAATCAGTGCAGGACTAACCCTAACCCAAACTGTTTGGTTTGTTTGCATCACATCTAAAGCAGTACGTTGTTATTTTTAAATTTAATTTTGATCATATGTTGCAGCAAAGTTGTGTGGAACAGAAGCGCCTTCTGTTTTGTCTCCGCCTCCATTTAATCCCCTGATTGACTTTACATTAAACTCTTTGACTCGGATTCTTCTTCTCTCCCTTTATCTGACTGTCTCATCTGCTGAGATAAGCAGAGAGACAGGCAGTCGTATGTGGTGTGTGTGTGTGTGTGTGTGTGTGTGTGTGTGTGGTGCACGCACTCGTCTATGCAGCCTTTGGCTTTTATTGCTAATTTACTAGAGAGGCAATCCATCACATAACGAAGCATGTAGTAAATTGCATTTGTGTGTGTCTGTGTGTGTGTGTTTGTGTGTGTGTGTGTGTGTGTGTGTGTGTGTGTGTGTGTGTGTGTGTGTGTGTGTGTGTGTGTGTGAGAGAGACAGCTTGTTTTATTGCCAGCCTTGAGATTTCAACAACCTAAATATTGTATGAAGGGAAATACAACTAAAGCGCACACGCAGGTTGAATGATGAGCAGAGCAAATGCATGTTTATCCTTTAGCTTCTGCTGTTCCGTAATTCATGTTGATGGATGAGTAATCAGCTAATGATACGAGCGAGAGAGGAAGAGACAGAGAAAAAGAGAGAGAGGGAGAGAGAGAGAAGGATGGAGTGAGTGGAGAAGGACAGAATGATGGAAAGAAAGGACTAGAGGGACAAACAGTAAGACAGACAGGCTGACAGTGAGGTATCGATCTGATGAGCTGGATAGATATCAGTGCTCATAATGACTTTATTTAACATTTATTTCACTTTATTTAAGTCTACTCGCCAACATTAAACATTGTTTCTTATATAGTAACATCTCAATGAAACCTTCCATATTCCATTACAAATAGATTTTAACTTCCTTTATTTAAAGGCGGACGGCCGAGAAATCACACATTTGCACTGGATTTTAAAGTGACTTTTCAAACAGTTTAAACAAATGCTAACCAAGGTGTAATTTGTTATATATTATTACCTTTATTATTATTATCTTTTTTTTTTTTTCAAGAGTAATTTTTTTGCCCTTTTGCCTTTGATTGCCACCTCAGTCACCATACTTACTTTTGATGCTAAAAAGCTATTTTAAATTGACTGACCGATTAATTGTTAGGGTAGCATGTAATGATGGGAAGCACTGCTTATGTTCCTACTACACAGATTTATGTAAAATGTTCTATGACGTCTTTATCTCGATTTACCTGGGTTGTGAGACTGAGAACTAGAGGTGTGATTTACGATTACACAGAATGCATCAAGGGTAAGGGTGAAACAAAGAAAAATTATACACTTTCATTTGAAGAAGAAAAGGAATCATCGCTTTCTGCCGAGTTCTCCGTTTTGGAATCAGTGCATCCCTGACAGACCTGGGGTTTCAGTAATGACCTCTGACCTCATTGATGGCAGGCCAATCATTTCAGCAGATAGGCAGAGATACCGACAGACAGACACTAGACTGTTTGATTAGAGCTTAGTGGTTTATTTGCACCGTCTTTTGTCTTTCTGTTGACCTCTCTCCTCTATCTTCCTCTCTGTCTTCCTCTCCGTCTCTCTCTCTCTCTCCCCCTCTTCCATCCTATGAATGATGCATGGACCTCTAGATAGACTAAGCAGACATTGAAAATCAGCTGTGACCTTTGCCGATAAGATGAAAGTTGGAGAGTTATTTTACTGTGCTTGGAGCTCGGGGCTCAGAACCCTCCTCTTTGACAATTATGGAAATGTTGTGGACTGTGGAGCTGACCGTCAAACGGGCAGCGCTGCCGGAAACCAGCAGGACCACTTGGTTTGATCCGCAACTAATGCTTTTGCATTTCGGAGACTCTGCATGGTAACTTAATTGTGCTGCCAGCAACACCGGGGCTTCTTGTAATGAACAAAGGAAAAGTTCAACCACTGGCAGCAATGAAAATTAAGCATGGTTTTCCTCTAATGTGTGAATGGATATGAAAGCCGGCAAATTCACTGATGACATCAGAAAGCTCTCCAAAACTTAAAGGTTTAATCCTACAGAAATGCAAAAGATGCAAACTAAGGTGAGATGAAGGCAAACACTTTTGGTTGATCCATCCATCCATCCATCCATCCATCCATTGAATTGCTGGTATACAAACATTAAATTTTTATTCAATTTCTGCCTAAGTATGTAACACTTATGTAGTCAGTAAATTTACATACAGGATGATAATATGTATAGAGTTAATATTTGGATCTGACCTTGTCAATCCCCTCAAGGAAACTTCTAGCTCAGCACAGCAGAAATTGGGGAGTGACGAACAGAATTTCCCCTTGAGGTAAACAGACTCAGAAACTATAGGTGGATAGCACAAGAGAGTATAAGCCTGCATGATTAAGTTTCTTTTATCAACATAATTGAAACAATGCAAGTGAACACATTTAACAAGTCACAAATATTTAAACACACACTCCATGGTGATCAGCTACTGTAAGGTCACAGGGTCAAAACTTGCAAAAGGGATTTAAAATACAGCCACCACTAGATGGAGACATTGTGCACTATTAGTGGGCAACACACACACACAACGTTTTTATTGATAATTAGCTGAAAGCTAACCTTGTTTTCCCTACCTTAAATCCCCAATAACAATTTTTTTGGGGTAATGGGGGGGGGGTGGGATTAAAAATGGAGTAGGAGACAAACAATATGTGTCTCTTTGCTGCAATATGTGGCCATGTGATGAAAACAGAGACTCTTTTCACACTCTCAGATTGTTTCCACATTAATCATTTAATTTAATTATAAAATATTGATTCATAGCCAGTATGTGCACAAAGTGCTTTAGGTGCCTAACCCTAACCTCACACAGGACTCACGATACAGTCTCTGGTGTCAAAGTCCTCCTAACCTCAAAAAATGTTTCTGGCAGTACAAATAATCTGTATATAAATGTCATTTGTAGCAGCAAGATACTAAAATTATATAAATGCAGTCAATTAACCATTTCTTATTTTTCTTATGGAGGCATCAAAAAGTCTTTTCACTGAACAGCACCTTCCTAACACGGACCTGATGCTTTTGAAGTGCGCTACGAACCTTGACTTACACAAAAAAGGATATTTGTCCATTTGTCCACAGTAAATACTTTGCTTTTCTTATTCTCCTTTTAGAGGCTCAAATCCAGCTTTCTCTAGAGGAAATGCTTCCTCGATAAATTTTTTTTTTTTTTTACTATCAAGTTTTGATGTGCTCCTTCAGGTTCCGAATCAAATGAAATTACCCCTTCATTTCAGTATTTCCTATTAATCATGCGCAACCGGACACTTCATATTTCAGCTTGATTAGATTTGTGAGATCTTGCTGTGCAGCTTTAATTTTTAAGCTTCTCTCAGCCTTAATGAGAAGTTTCATTTGATCTTCAGTTTGTTTGCTTTCTTTTTTTTTTTTAATTATTATTTGCAGCTGTTTCTTTCCACTTGGGATAT
Organism: Seriola aureovittata; assembly: GCF_021018895.1. Taxonomy (NCBI): domain Eukaryota; kingdom Metazoa; phylum Chordata; class Actinopteri; order Carangiformes; family Carangidae; genus Seriola; species Seriola aureovittata. Next base: position 25,945,392 of record NC_079372.1, read on the forward strand.
CCCAGAGAAAGAGGAGGCATTCTGTTCCGTTTACCTGGAAACTTCCGTAGTGTGAAGTTTGCTGAAAATTTACACACCTTCTGAAACAGTTTGAGATGCACATTAAAAGACATTAAGCTCCAGTTTTGAAACAACAACAAAAGAGAAAAGACTTTAGGAGTTGATAAACATCAACATCCTAAGCAGCTTCTCTCTGTGGTCACTCCTGACCTCTCCTCCTCTCTTTCCTCCCCCCCTCCAGGATCCTCCCTTCCTCTCCTATCATCCTCTCCATCATTCTTCCCCTATCCCCATCTCCTTTGGTTATGAGTATGGAGCAGCAATTATTTCAGGGTCTTACACCTCTGATCAGATGTGACACTCCAGAAGGGAATGACTAATTTTCAAATCTGGAAATCCTGCAGCTAATTAACATTTTACTCTATAATTTTTTCAAAAAGACAAACTGAAACGCCTCGCAGATGTCTAGTTAATGCCCTCACTGGGTGCCTGTAGAGCTTCAGCTCTCAATCAGCACCCACAGGTCAGTAGTCTTTATACATATCTGACCCCATAATTCTCTGTCGTTATATAAATGAATAAATATGAGCCAATAAGAGATGGTTTTCAAAACCATATAGAACTTTCTGAGTGTATGAATCATCATCAGGCCTTGATTTCAGGGTACAAACTACAGATGACATGGAAGAAGGAGGGAGTAACACTGACTGATTAAACACAAGAACAATACTTGTATTGATGTGACAAAGCTGTCAGTCAAACATTAATGCAGCTCTAGCCGTGATAAGAGTCAGTTGGTAAGTGTGTTGCTCTCTTAATGGCATTGTTGTCTCTACAAAGAATTACATTACAGGGGAGTGACGCACAGAATGTGAAGTCAGACAGAGCTCTGCCGATGCCATACATCTTTTGTCTTTCATCTTTCTTCTTCCTGTAACTCTCACTAGAAAACCTTTTTTGTTGTTTTCTCCAGTCTTTGTACCTTCAACCACGTCTCTCTTCACTGTTCCCTGCTTTCTTTTACCAAGGTTTGTTTGATACAGTCCCATCTCCATAGGAATTATGTTAATATTGATTCTGCAACGCAGAATACAACATGGGTGTTTTGACTTTTTTGGCCTGATTGACCCCTCGATAGGGTTTGATGGCACCTAAGTGTGTAGAAGACAATTGAAGGTTGAAGAGGGCGAGGGTGGAGGCAGGCTGGCTGTTTAGACAGAGGTAAAGACTGGAGTCTGGTGGCAAGGTCTGGCAGATGAGAGGGTTGAGGCAGCGTGAGCACCGGCAACACATTTCCTGTTTCTTGGAAGTTGCCATCACTTATGTCACCTACGGCATATCTGTCAACAGGCAATGTAACTCGTTTGACTACATGTTTGTTTATTTTTGTTGCATTTGTACTACTTTACTTAGTGAAGTTGTGTTGCTTCAAGTTTGTTCTATGCATCCATCGTCTGTACAGACTATATTCTCAAATCCTTTGGGTGAGCTGCTCTAAAACGGGGGGTGAGTTACTGGTTGCTCACGACTCACCTGTTGGAGGCCCCTGATTCACAGTTACAGTTGTCATTTGAAAGTTGACACAAGAATACAAGTCTACAGACATGCTAGCAGCTCTATAAGGCTGTGCTTCAGCTTATTATCTTAGTTAAGCATGTAACATGCTAGCATTTGCTAATTAGCATTAAGCTCAAAGTTTTGCTGGCATTTTTAGGCATAAACCAAAAGGGCACAAACGTAGTAGTAGCACCTATTTTCATGGCTATCCATCAAAAGACCAAATGTGAAGTCATTAGGGTTCATCCTGTGGGGATGATGAGCGTCTATATAAAATGCCATTGGCAATACATCCAATAGTTATCAAGATATTTCAATCTGGACCAAAACAGGGGCCGTTCTAACAAGACTAAAGTTGTAATTGAATACAGCTTGAAGTGCTGTAGATTTGTATTAATGTTCTGGCCACTGTGTTGGTCCACTTCACTGTATGACACACACGAACCACAAAACCTAACACTCTCACCCTTATTTATTTGTCTATCCTAAACACAGTGTTTATCTCTAGAAAAAAATGTCATTCACTTAACAAACATGAACGTCTAAACTCAGTTTCTCTGCTTCCTGTCGGCCTTTAAACTAAACTGAGCATCTCCATATCTAAAGTGAATGTCAGCAGCGACATCATGTCATGTCAGTTATTAGACACTTTTATCCAAAACACCATTAAGTGCAAAAAAGTTCACAGTACATTTAGAGTGTGATTGCAGCCGGTTGGAGGTGTTAGTACCGAGAGGGAAATCATTCTGTTTCACACAAACACACTCAAACATCCACACAAACACGAATGAGTGAGTTCAGGACTGTGCTTCAGTTCAAGGTCTGACATTTCTCTCTGCATTTTGTCTGATGATGTCTTTATCTCAGTTAAGGTGAGAGCAAAAAGCTACTTCCTCGATCGCCAGCATTTCAAACAACCACTCTTCAAAATGTCAAGAGTCTGAGCTTTAGTGGTCTGATAATTTTCTCATCACTGCAGGAAACCGACCAGACAGAGAGTGCTGAAAAGACATAGACAAAGATCTTTTAGAAAAGGTTGAGATGTTAGTTATATTTCTTGATGCAGAGGGTCTTGGACTTACTAAAAAATACCAAGCCAAATTTACAAACCAGGTGTAATATTATTTAAATAATGAATGCAGGTGTTCCCAGTATTCTCGCATTATTAAACTCTTTATGATGAGGTTTGGTGCTCACAGCACTTGGTTAAGGTTGGGAAACAATTGTGGTTTATTACTGAACAAGTTAGCAGTGACTTCAGACACTAAGTTTATTCACATTTAACCAAAGCCGCAGTCTTTCCTTAACTGTAACCAAACTGCATTTGCTGCAATTCCCCAGTTTCTGGTGTGTCATAGTCTGTGACATATTGGGTCTAAGCAGGAGGAAAGTAAATAATAATAATAACAGAAAATAATTTACTGAGAACTTGGAAGGTGTTTCTACCTTCTACCAGTTTTTATTTATTTATCTATTGACTTTTTAGCATTTATTTAGCTCCTTGTCATACGTCCTTGCAGCTCAGAGCATATTTGATTAGTCTACAGGTCAAGACCTATATTAATGTGTCAGCCCAGGTTGGTTCTGAAATTGATTTTGAGATCATTTCAGGTAATGGACCGGTTCCAATGCTGAGCTTTTGCAGGTTAACAAGTCCACCATGCTCGCATGAACTTGCAGGAACTGGAATTAAGTTCATCATAATATTTTCTGCAGGAGCTTATGGAGCATTTTGGTTATTAAAGCTACAGGGAAGCTATTAACTACATAGATGTGAAGTTTTACAAATATCAACAGCTGATCTGTGTTAAACGCTAAACAATCACACAATCAGTTTTAAATTGTCAGTGAAAGATTTGAACATTGAAAAACTTTCCCTCCACCCTTGATGGATGATACACACACCGTCTGGTGCGTTTACTGTGCAGTAGGTGGCTGAATGTGTAGATACCTGCATCCACATGGGCGATGACCATAATTAGTGTGTGTGAGTTTCGACATGAGGTTGAGGTTTAATTAGTTGGTTCTCGGGCTTGAAGGAGCTTTTGCTGTTTAGAGAAAAAAACTCTCACCCCCACAGGGTGAGTGCAGTGTTCAAAATACTCAAAAGACCAGTGAATGTCCACACCAAAGAATTTAGTTCAAATTGTTTAGTGAATCTTTTCAGCAAGCAATGAACAATTACAGAATTCTGGATCAGATGTGCCTTTTCCTAACCAATAACAAGTGTTGGTCAGTCCACAGTCTGACAACCTAACTTTCCCTGATCCAGTGTATTTATACAAGTACAAACAAAGAAATGTGCATGGGCGTTTTGTCGTCTTCTGATTGGCTCTGCTGACTTCCTCCTTCCCATCTGACTCCGACCTCAAATGTCACCTAAAGCTCAGCACGCTCAAAGGAAGACAGTTAATGCATACATATAAATTACCACTGATCTACCTCTGTTACCTCCGGCTGCCCCCCTACACATGGCCATAGGGTGATCTTTATCAGTGGTTGTAAATAGTTTCCCTGAGGCAGATGTTTAAATGACCACTCACCCTTAGCACCTAAATATCCACTAGTATAAATCATTAAACAGTTTTAACTTTAATAGTTTAAAATACTACAACAGGCTTGAGCACACGTCTCCCTTTTTTACTTCACTAATTGGCACTTTATGTGTCTGACTACCTCCACCTCACCACCCACACGATCTACGGTCGTTAAACATAGCCATACAACACAGTGTAATGAATGATCACATCTGAGAGAAAAAAGAAAACAATAGCACCGTAATGGTTTAATGCTTCACTTTCAAGCAATGTGTCAGCTAATTAAAGACGGTGTAATTACAAATCAAGTTTAATTGAAAACAAACAAACAAACAAACAGAAAAAGCAGCTCCCTTTTAAATTGGCGCAATGGCGCGTTCATTGACTCGTCCACCCATGGTAATTTCTGATGCTGGTAGTTCACAGGTTTACACAGAAAGCACTGTTTTCTTCTGTCATGCTGTCTGTATGCATGTTTTATATTTTTGTGTCTGTTGGAAGAACTTCCTCCTCCAGCTACACATGACCCATCCATGTCCTTCTCTGTCATGTTAGTTCACCGCATCACAGACGACAGGCGGGCGCTCATGTATGATTCACACTTCTTTCATATATCCACTTTCTCTGGGGTTTGAAAGGGTGAGACAGAGGAGGAGGAGGTGATGTGCATGTTTGTCTCCAGTGTCTTTATGTGTGTGGGTGGTTCTTTGTCACCTCGGTGTGCAGAAGCATGTGTAACTTTGTGGGTTGTTCATGGATTGTTGTTGGAGAATGTGTGACAGTAAAAGGACACTCCAGTGTTTCTTATATTTTGATGAGTGTGTGTGTCTGTTTTATCTTCTATTTTAGTTTGAATGTCAGAGCATTTATTTTCAGCAAAATTACATTTTTTTCAAAAGTAAAGAGAAAAGTGAAGTGAAGACAGTGGCCCTTTTGGGAAAATGAGGACATCTATGCAATATGGTAACATGTTTTGGAAAGTGGGGGAATTTTAAAAAAGTGTTTTGGAAAATGTTGATTAGTGGAAATACGGATATTTTGAAAGGCAGAGATATTTTTAGGATCTCTGGACACTTTGTGGAAAGTGAGGACATTTTTTATCCTTGCTGGAGGCAGAGCAATGTCGGTCAGTCAGTCCACTACATGGTCCCAAATGAAAAACCTCGAAGGAATACTGAATGGATTGCCATAAAATCTTGTGCTGTCATTCGTGGTAGAGGCTGACAATTTTTCGGGATTCAGCGGGATGGGAGTCAGGAAGACGGGAATCTTGATGACAAGAGGTCAGTTTTTATTTATACAGCTCTAATATGAATGAACACAAAAAAAAAAAAAAAAAAACAGAGAGGCTGCTCCATCTTACATTAGAGCTACTCAATAGGTTTCGGCCACAGAGCTGTCTTGAGTTGCCGCGCTGCAAAGATGTGGACTAGAGGCATCTCTGTGTACAGCTGCCAGCTAACATCAGGGGATGGTAAAGGAGTCAATCATCCAGGATTGGGACGGCAAAGGGACTGGGATGAGACTGGAAAAATCTTCTCCTGTTTCACCCTCTAATTCATGGTTCCTACAGGATGAATCCTATCAACTTTGGCAAACCCTAATGTGCTAACATGCGACTCTAAGATGGCAAACAAGGTATACATTAGCATGTTAGCATTGTGATTGTGAGCATTAGAATTTCGCTCAAAACACCACAGTGCCCATGTATAGTGTCACAGAGCTGCTAGCATGATGTTAGGCTCTCAGTGTTTGTGAAAAGTGCGGACATTTTTATAGTGCAAGTGTCTCTGCAAAGTGTTGACATTTTTAGTCCTCGATTTGGTGTTAAAGTCAGATCAGGGTGGAGGGTAACGGAATATATTACATCATATCAATCAGGGTCCACATAAATACTGTACAAATGGTTGTGTCCTCATGTTACCTTCATTTCTCCATTTGGTTGTGAAGGTTATAACAAATACAAACAGACAACAGACAATACGATCAGCTTGTTATTTTTGTGTTTGATCCATTTCATCAATTTGTTTTTCCAATGATTAAATTAATCTGTATTTGCTAGGTAAATATGTGTGTGTGTGTGTATGTGTGTGTGTGTGTGTGTGTGTGTGTGTGTGTGTGTGTGTGTAGAAGAAACACTGACTCACTCTGCATTTGAGATGAACGTGAGTAGAGTAGTTCATGTTGTTTTGGTCTTTGATCCGCCTCCGCCTTGATCAGCCTCCTGTTTGTTTAGTTTGCCAGATTTTGAGCTGTTTGGTCATCAACACGTTCTTATCCTCCCCGGCCCCCTCTCTGCTCAGTGTTTACTCCCTCTCTCCTTCCCAGCTGTCTGTCATCAATTCATCTTTTCACAGAGCTGCTGTTCAGCTCGGTCTGTGGTCGGAGCCGTTTAACTGTCTCTGCATGACCATCATGGTTCATGGCAGCATGGCTGATGTCTGATGATGCTGTTTCTGTGTGTGATTGTGTGTGTGTGTGTGTGTGTGTGTGTGTGTGTGTGTGTGTGTTTGCATGCTAAAAGTGAATCTGGCTGTCGTTAAACACTCACCAACAGTGGACTAACCAATAGCCAATATGGGGCAGCGGGAATGTTAAAGCACAGGGAGGGTCGAAGCCTTCAATGGGCAAAATGCAGGTTTACAGCAGTGATAACACAGTCAGCCAACAAGAATAAAAGCAGTAGTAATTTAAATTTTGATGCTTCGGTGCTTACATTTCCTCACAAAGACGAGTCGACCTAAACTATAATTTTATTTATTTATTAAATTATTATTTTATTTATTTAACTCAATGTCCCCCTGGCTGGATGTCAACAGCACCTTCATCATGAAGGATATCTCAACTCAGGTAAAAAGGCTGATATATATATTTATATTATACATGAAAAACACCTATAGGGGACATACAGTCGAATATTACAGGGTTTTCTTGGAAGATGCCAAATTACAACGTGTCATCACAATTTCAAAGCTGTGAGCACCTTTATATTGCTGCCCGAACGGGTTTGGTGTCATGTCTATTGATGGCTGCTTCCTCAGTTTGAAAACTAAGTGAGCCAATCAGTTCAGAAAGAGTGTACATACATGTATACAAGTAATATGAACGTTATTTTATTCATTAATATAAATTAATATTGTTCAGGAATTATGCAGGATTAAATTAGTTATCATGCTTTCCATAATAAATTCCACATTAATTGCTGAACTATTACCTCCTTATAATCATCTATAATTTCCTCGACAGAGGCCTGATACTTCTTGATAAATACTGTTAAAGAAAAACTATCCCAACCAAAGAAATTCCATATCCCTTGTAAAGCAATAACCTTTAAAACTCTTTATATCTTTTATTTCTATCTTCTGTCTTTTTTTGTGCTATCTTTGATTGATGATCAGTTCTAGCATCTTTTAGGTTCATCTGTAAATAAAAACATGTAATTTCATTTCCCAGCTCTCAGTGGTGTCTGCAGCCCGACAACAAGGTAGGGCAGTTTGTTTGTTGCCTGAGAAGCAGAATCCCAGGAGGGCGGGGAAAGGTCTTCAAATGGCTCTCGACTGCTTGTAAAGTTTAAATGCTGTGAGTGCATGATAATAGCTGAAGTACACTCAGATGAATGTTCTTCAATTTTTGGAGCTGGACAGAAAGAGGAGACAATTTCAAGGCCTTTTAGTGAACAAATCAAACTGAAACCGCAAAAATTGACAAGAGGCACAAAAAAAGGATTTTGAAGTGAAGGAGGCATGTCCCCCTCTACCTACCCCCCCACCCCCCACCCCCACCCCCACCCCCCAACTGAACATCAAACGGAAGCTAATGTGGAGGAAAATTAGCCCAATTTTGACCAAACTAGGCTTAATTTGTATGTCTGCTCAGCAGACACTGGCAGGGAGAACAAGACAGCATGAGATGTCTACATGAATCAGAACCTTCTCCTGCAAAAACTCTTTCTGGATAATCAGGGGAATCCTTTTGAACGTCTGACAAACTCACATTACTTAACATGCAGTTTCTCTGTACAACATTGCCAGCATTTCACATATGCACAATTTCACTTCCAAATGACCCGTTTTTGGCAGTCTGGACAAAGTCTGAACATCCCCATTAGACAGCGCTTCATCTGATGGTTACTCAGCGAGTCAACAAGGATGCTCACAAATACTATATGAATTATGATAGATCATATGTGTGTATGCATTTTATGAGAGAAAGAGGAGGTGCAGCAGAGAGAATAAACTGCACACACCGATGCACCTCCCCCTCCTCCTCCAATCAGTCCATTTTGGAAGTCTTTGAGTCAGAGAGAGAGAGAGACTATATGTCTGCAGTCACACACACAGCCTATTCGAGCAAAAGGTGTGACAGATGAAACTAGCTGTTATTATTATCTCCAGTTCCTCCCTCCAGCAATCTCTTTGTCCTTCCTCCTACCTGCTCCCTCCTCCCTCTCCTCTGTCTCCCCTATCTGCCACACTCTCTCCTTTTCTCCTCCTCTCTGCCTTTTCTTTCCATTCCTTCACTCCTCCTTTCCTCCCTCTGACTGTCCATCCCTTCCTTTGACCCTCATCTCCCACTTTGCCTCTACGTGTTTGTCCTTTCCTCCTCCTCATCCTCTATTCCTCAATCCTCTGCTCTCCTCTCCTCGTCAGCTGACATGTGTTGAATGTAAAAAATGCCATTTGAGTGCAGATCTTGTTCTTACCAAGGTTGTCAGATTGGATTTCATTTCTGTCTGACTTGTACCTGACAAAACTCCTTGCCTCCCTCACGCAACTCCTTCCCTTCATTTGTTTCATCCTCCATCTCACCTCTACTTCTTTTCTTCCCTCCATCCCCGTGTCTCTTTAACTCATACAGTCGTGACGAGAATAAAAAGAAAAAGCAGGACCTATTCGTGTCCATCCCAGCACTTTGCCATGCACAACCTCATAGCCTTGGGCTCTTTGTACAGTAGATATTTTTGGGGCTCTATCCCTGTGTGTATATATATATATATATAAAGTTATAGTATATAACATAGTTCTTATTTCAGATTTTTTTTTTTTACCCATTGACTATCTTAATAGTGTTTGTTTTAATACATATCATCTCGCCCATAGGACTTTTTTTTCCTCTGGAAATTACATGTAAAGAACTGGGGGTCATATTCAGGACTAGATATTTATATTTTCACAATAGCAAATGTTCTCTGTACCTGAGCCTGTGTTAAAGAGCCTTTTATACATATATAAAAATGGTATGGACCTTCTAATCTAGCCAGAAATGGAGCATATACGCATATTTAAAGAAATATCAAACATTGCATTGTGGGTTATCTGTAGCCCTTAATGTTGCTAGACTAGTAAGTTTATTAGTTAGTGGAAGTGAAAGCCTGGTTTAACCCACAAGAGTTTCTGTTAGCTTGTGTGACATGTTTTGCTGCCAGAGAGGAAATAAATGCCAAGTTGGCCAACTAAATCATCTGTCAAGTTTCTAAGATTTACCAATGTCAGGAAATGATGAGGAGCAAAAGACTGAGAAACAGCGAGTGTGTAGGTACAGAGGGAACAGAAAAGAAGAATTTATTGGTTCCTAGGAGCAAGTCCATAATTAAGAAGTGGATGGAGTTTGGTGCCATGACCCTGCCTGGATCAGGCTGTTACTCCAAATTGGATGGCAGAGCAAGGAGGTAACTGGTCTGCCAAGAGGCTACCGAGAGACCAATGGCTACAGGACTTGTTGGCAAAGAGTTGTCGTTGTCTGCAAGTGCTCCATATGTCTGGCTTCCACGGGAGGGTTGCAAGAAAAAAACAATTACTGAGACTTTGTGGGAAACGGTTTTATGGTCAGATGTCATCAAGATTGACCTCTTAAGCCTCAGTGCCAAACGGTACATCGAGTGGAAAAACAACAGTTCACCATCCAAAACACCGTATGTAAAGCATAGTGGTGGTACAATCCTGTTTGTGGGATTGTGTATCTTCAGCAGGGGCTGGGCCACTTGTCAGGAAATGGATGGGAAAAAATACCATCAAATTCTTGAGGAAAATGTGTTACCTTCCACCAGAAAGTTGGAGATGGGAAGAATGTTCACCCCTCAACCTGACACTGACCCTATAAGCACTAATCCATCATACAGTGGCTGAAGAAGAAGAAGGACTTTAACTCTGCTGAGATTGCAGTCCACCAGCGGGCACCATCCAATTTTGACTGAGCTTGAGCCGTTCTGTAAGGAGGAGAGGGCACATACTGTTCAGTCTAGCTGTAAATGTTGGTGGAGTATTATCCAAACAGACTCTAGGCTTTTTCTTTTTTTTCTTCTCAGAACTGTTGCTATTTTTCTTCGATTTAGCTGTTGTTGAAGAATTCTTCTTTTGTATTTTCATTTCAGGTTGTGGAGCAACAATGTGTGAATGTCATGAAAGGAGGTGATTCTTCTCTATACTCACTGTATGTGACTGATGAATAAGCTGCACTTCAAAACACTTGAGGAGCCATACAATTCTAGGAATTTGCTTTGATGGAAATATTTAATGTGTCACTTTTACAATAGACAAGACTTTATGGATAATCTCTATCATCAGAGGGAAACTCAAAGTTTTTCTTATTTTCAAAGTTTATTTTTAAACTTTTGCTGTTAGAAAAGGAAGGCCATCTTATAATCTATGTCCTGAGATGCTCTAAAGCATTGTTGCAGGGCTGACCCAGGTAGATTGTAATGGAATAGAACTGATCTGAGCAACTACCAGGACAATTTCTCTGCTGTGTCTGTGATAGTGTTGCAGCACTAGGCTCCTTCACAACAGCTCTACAGTGCAAGCATTTAGCATATGTGAGTGTGTGAATGTGAACATTTTTTTTTTGGTTCTGCCACTAAAATACATGGATTTGATTTGCCTAGCTCTGAAGCTTCCTTATCTGTTATTAAATCTGGTATCTCTCCTCTCTTTTTTCTCATTAGCAAAGAGCAGAGTAGCAAACATTCAGGCAGCAGCTTCTCATTTTTTGCCACCACTGTCACTTTTGCCAGTGAAAATGATGTGTGTTGTTGACAGCAGATCATATCAGCTGTTACTAATTAAGATTAACAACTCTGTGACAGGCCAGAATCAAACTTGGCTGCTGTCGGAGTTTACACAACGAAGATCATCTGTGAGGAAAGAGACGTCACTCTGTAAACACAACTACACAACAGTCTTCTCTCGAGCTGATAAAGTCACTGGGAGCAAATTAAACTTTTGCTCATATCATCAATATTTACAACCAAGATTTTCAGTATTTGGGTCAAATAATTCATGAGAAATAAGTTTTGCCAAATTCAGCTTGTATGTCCCTGATACCTTTGATGAACACTGCATATCTTCTGTTGCTGTGTGCAGGATTTATTTATTTATTACTATACACTGAGCATCTGTCAGGATGAATTCAATTTTATCTTGTGGTTGCACGTTGAGTCTGCACTGGTCAGCTGAGCCATTCAGGTTGATATAAATATCAGATCAGACTCAGGCTCAGCATCAGCATCAGCAGATATTAGCACATAATTCCCAATGTTCAATATGACACATGATTTGATTAGCTTGATCTGTGATATCGATTTAAAGTTGTCATGCGAAGCTGCTTGTGAATGATATGGGAAAGGTCAGAGGCAGCTTTATTATACGCTGTATGTTTTTTTTTTTTTTTTTAATTAAAAGCCGCCTTTCACATTTAATATCCCAATTTATGTTGAAATAATTAGTCTAATAATTGTCTACTTAATAGAGTTGACCATTTTAACTGAATAATCAATGAGAGATGATGTGGATACTCTATATTAATTATGACAACTATGATCAATCAATTAAGCCAGGGCTTTCAATAGGGCATTCAGTAATGTTTTAAATGCATTTAATTAAAATGAAAAATAGTGCCCATCCGGTCTTTCCTTATTGGTAGCCTGTGTTTTGCTAATGTTGGATTGTTAAGTCACATGTGTGAATAACATACTGATTCACACCTGTAAATATTAGTTTACCAACACTGAGAGTTTCTACTTAATTTTACCAATGAAAAAATTTAAAACAGCTGACTGACTGTTGGGCTCAGTTAACCTGTAAGGAGTATTTACACTTCCCACCCACTTTCATTTTATAGGCTAAATAATTAATAATTTACAGGATATTTAACTCATTAACAGCCAGAGGCCACAGGTTGGTTCCTTTCACTGCAAAGAAGCTGGAAGAAGAAAAAGATGGTGAGAAGCAGTGCAGACCTGACCCTCACACTCACACTCCCCCCTTTTCTCCTCAGTCTTATCGCTCTCCCACCCTGATCTTTGTCTCCAGTTGTTGCCATAGTGACACACAAGCCCCAAGAGACGGTGCCAGTTAGCAGTAAATTGACTCCCCACACACGCACACACACACACACACACACGCACACACACACACACACACAGACTCTGAGCCCACACACAGTGAAGCACGTGAGGTGGCTCGCTCACATGACCACAAACAAATCTCTTCCATGCAGAGTAAGAAGCTCCTGTTACACACGGTTAGATTCAGGAAGGGCAAACATTAATATTTAGTATCGATATGAATATTTCTTTGTTACACCACTCTGAGATCAGCTGTCAGCCAGTCTGTTATTCCTGTAATGTCTTATTGTCTGTTTCCTCCGACATCCCATCATATTACCTCATGATGTGACCCTGGAGCAGCTGCTTCTCCGCCTTCTGAGGCCACAGGTTGAACATGCACTAGACCCCCTACAGTTCGCCAACAAGCAACATATTGCTCACTTTTTGCTCTTTTTCAGGGGATTACTGATACCACTTGTATAACTGTACATAAAATCATGATAAAAATAAAAAGCTTAGTATGAAGACTGAAAGTATGAAGAATCAGCTATCTGTGTGTCTCTCTGGATCTGTCCAAATGTTAAACAATATAGTCAAAACCCAGATGTAAAAATGTTAACTTTTGTTTTTACTAGGGACTACTTCCTGGAGTCCCTGCTGATGCCTGGCAGCTTCATGGTGCCAACAGGAGTCTGGTGCCAACAAATAATCCCCCCAAACCACAAAATGTCTGTTTTCCACTTTGGTTTTTGAACAGATTAAAAAAAACCTATTGGCAAGTTTTAGAGGTGCTGCGGACAGATTGTTTCAGTTTTCAAACTAAGATAAGTCAACCTGTTTGCCGCAGCTTCATATCTAACATGTAGACATTATATTGATATTGATTTTCTTATCTAATGATCAGCAAAGAAAGTCAATATATTCACATTTTTCATGTAAAGTTAACCATCTGCTGTATGTTTGCCTATTTCACAATACTTTGGTTCTGTCTCTGTGAGTCTTGTGAAACTAAGACTAAATAAATTTTGTTTAATTCCCTGTTTACACTTTAGTAATCTACATCTGATTTCTGTGGTCGCACAGAAATGTTTGGCTTTGGCTTGAAACAGATGTGCACAACCAAATAGACAAACCAAAGCAAATGAGCCAGAAAAATAATTCAAGACTTTTGATTTTCAAAATCAAAGATGTATTTTATGGCAGCAATGGTTTTAGTAGATATGAGAATCCCATTAGAGTTTTTTCCATATATGAATTAGTCCTAATACACCTCCTATATCCACACACAGGAAATAAAATACAACTTCACTTCAGCCAACAGGTGTTAACAGAACCCAGTCATTGTTGATACAGAGTCTCCACCTGGACAAACATCCTGTGCAGTTGTAGTTGCAGAGGAAAGTGATTGTGACTGTGACAACAGAACCATGACAGCAAGTTCGAGGCTTACACTTCTGTGGCAGGTCTAATGGTAACAGCGCACAAATCTATTTCTCTGTCACCCGTTTCCTGGCAACACACTGGTCCTAGTGAGAGTGTCTTAAGACAAACTGACCAGCTCTCACAGTGAAGCAGCACATGTTGGAGGTCCTTGGGTATGTGTCTATTTGGCAACTGCAGTAATCAGGGCCCACAAAGTACCATTTGGTACCATTGGAAGGGAGTTTATTGAATTTTGAATCCACTAGTACGACGGCTGGTTTTCTGATAACCATTTGAGAGTGATAATCTGAGTATTTTACCTATGGAATGATTGTGCCTTTACAGTGAATCAAACAATGCACAAAGTCCCAGTATTTTCCTGTTTTGGTTCATCTGTGACAAATACTGTTCAGTAGTAATGAATGAGCTTGCAATATCTTTTATAATCCATTGATGAGATATTTATCTTATCAATGCATATTTTATATATATATATATACTTATTAAATCTTATATGTTTATTATAAGACGTATTTATCAAGCAAATATTTTACTCCTGGCCTTTTTTTTCCTAACATTTCAGGAAATGAAGTGAATCAAATTATATACAGAAAGAGATGAATCAGTGACATGATTTAATATCATCCGATCAAGAGAAAAATTATGCTAAAAGGCATGAATTTAAAGCAAGCAGGAGATATGAATTAAACGACAAAATTTCATATCTGTAACTGCCTTTTAGAACAACAAACAAAAAAAATTCGGATCAGCTGGAATATCAGCAGGACGACATCATTTGTCTTATTGCCCACTCAAAGCACTTTACACTACAAGCCAAATTCACACACATTGCTTTTCTATCACACACATAGTTCCACAAATGACGCATCAGGGGCAATTTGGGGGTTAGTATCTTGCCCAAGGACACTACAACATGCAGACTGGAAGAGCTGGGATTCGAACCACCAACGTTTCAATTAGTGGATAATTCATGACTCTCCTTTCACACCCAAGGTTTGGTTAGGTTTAGTCAAAAAAAAATTACTTTTTTAGGGATAGATTATGGTTTTGGTTAAAATAAGGATTTAGTTAAGATTAGAGAAACAGTGTGGTTTGGGCTAAATTACTACTTTGTCAGTGTTAGATAATCTTTTTGTCATGCTTACAGTAGGGACCTCCATGGAACAACTGAAGTCACAGTTGAAAGAAACCAACATTTACTCTCAGCCATAGACAGGAAACAGCAGCGACCTGCGTTATTCTGCAATGTTTTGTTGCCCCAACCATCCACACTGATCTCCTCCCTCTGCAGACTTTGTTGTTCTATAACTGCATCACTTGACATCCTCAAATTACCGGAGGGCTTTGTCACTTGAATGTAAACATGTGGTTTTGAGGCATTTCCTAGAACGAATTATTCTGTTGTGTCCTCCTGGGGTCTCAATGTGAAATAGGAGAAAACTGAAAGACATGATCAGGATGTAGAGATGACTAACAAAGACTAACAAAGAAAAGAAAAAACACTTTTACAATTTTTTGATCAGAAACCTTGCAAGAAACCTTAAAGGACATAAAGTTACTCTCATCAGAAGACGCTGCCTTGGCAAGAAAGACAAAGTTTTTCTGATGTCCTGAAAACACCAAGATCCACCAGACCATTCACAGTCATCACTAATTTTGAGAAGGTTTTGTACTGCAGTGAGAAACAGTACAAAAAACTGTTTTGGTCTGTATAGTTAATTTCCTCATTCATGACAACTGTAGGGGGGTGAATGTTTAAATAACTCACCTGTTTAAATTTAAATTTAGATATATATGTTATAATATAAATGTAAGGTTTAAAGTTCTGTATAATTGAGGGCGTGTAACTTTGAGTGACAAGAGGGCGAGCATGCCACAAACCGGAATGCACCTAAGTCTCATTTCACACACGTCCCACCTCTTTGCCCATTTTTGGATTAACCAGGAGTTTGTCAGAGTCAGGCGCTGCCAAGGTGACGACAGTAGGGCAGCCCACTCTGAGCTTCAAAACCGCGCTACAGAAACCTGTTGCTGATGGCACGGAGGCCAGGTCCATCTTGATATACAGTCTAAGGGCAAAAAACACAGAAAGTCAATTTGTGTCTCCGTGAGCTGCAGTCGATGTTGTTGTTCAGTGCATCACATCAGCTGCCTTCTGTCGTCAGTCTGCTGGTGTCAGTGGGTGTGAGCTGAGAGGGAAACTGTATCCGCCTTGGGAATAACCATCCTTTACTCTGAGACCTGTAGGTGTGAGCTGAGGTGGCAAATTTGTATGTGTGTGTGTGTGTGTGTGTGTGTGTGTGTGTGTGTGTTTGTTTGTGTGTACCTGTGGTGAGGATTTCAGCTTTATGAGATCTGTGGGTGTGAGCTGAGCTGGGAGATCAAATTTATTAGTCTATACCGTTAATACTGGCTGTGTGAGCATGCATTTATGCATGTGTGTGTGTGTGTGTGTGTGTGTGTGTGCGCACGTGCGTGCTTGCGTGTGTATCTTCAAGCCCTGCTAGAATCTTCCTTCTCTTAAAGAGAACATCAGACACATTGAACATCAGTTTTATTTATTCTAACATCAACAGTATTTCTGTCAATACCCCCCCCCCCTCCCCCCCATCACCACGGTTCCCTGCTGTCCACATTAATGAAGCCGATGTCAATAAAAGCCGGATTCCTGCAAATGTCAGAGCTGTATTCTAAAATACAGGATCCCTTCCTATTCCCTGCAAACAGTTGGATTTACTGACATTTAATGCACAAAAAATGTTTTTGTTTTGCTTTGTGTGTGTGTGTGTGTGTTTTTTTTTTTTAAATCCTCCTGCCGCGGATGTAGTTTGCAGTTTGCTGTCAGTCCAAACCACAATCATTCAGTAAAACCTTATGTTGAACAAAAGACAAATTTTACACTTGGTGACAAATTTGACCGGTGTATCAGATCTTTGTCACTATGGCTACAATAATAAATGATCATAGCTTGGTTAAGTTTCGACTTTGTTAGGTTTAGGAAAAGATTGTCGCTCAGGTTAAAATGAATACTTCCTTATTGAAAGTTTAGCTAGTGCTACATAGCCAACGTTACCAGTAACAGCTGTTTACTCACCAGTCCAGATTTAACACTGTGAGTTCGGCATCACACTTCATTCCTTTACTTGCCAAGAACTGTCTCCAGCAGCGGGAAGCTCTCGTCTCTATGAGGTAATTTCTTCTACTGAACCAGCTACCTGCCATGAAGATGTAGCGCTGCAGTATTATAACCTTTTGTCTTGTAAAAGCAACGACGGCCGAAGCTCTTGTCAAGTGACAAACATCGACACTCACTCCCAGCAGATCGGCGGCAGAGAAAACTTACAAATAGCTAAGATTAGACAATCTTTGTCATGGTGACAATAATGTTAATGTTAATAAAGTGTAACGTTGCCAAACAGTCATCGATGAAAGAAACAACATAATTCACATGGGAATCAAACACCGGTGTTACATGTGTTACATTCCTGTGTTTTGCTGACCCGTCCATCCACCAGAATCTCCTCCTGACACGGACTTTGTCGCTCTTTATGCGACATCACCAGACTAACAACAGAATGTAACTGTGGGTCATAATAACCTGTTGCACAGACCTATGAGCTTGTTTTGTTTTGTTTCTCTTCGGGGGGGCAGTGTCACTTTTTTTAAGCATTGCAGGCCGACCACACAGCAGGTCCTAAACATTTACAAGCAAACATGTCTCAGATTATCTGAATACACAACAGCTTGTAATGGAAACACAGAAAGATGATAGAAATGGAGGGCAGTGCAATTTGCTGCTCCGACACGAAATGTTACAAGATCTGATAATGAGACAGTTGTCTGCTAAATCTTCATATTGTGATGTTAACATGCACACGTCCAGACTACCTGTGTTGTAATCAGACATGCAGAGCTCCTTGTGTTACTTTGGCAAGACTCGTGAAGAATGGAGCGTGTGGCCCTTGCTTCGGCTCAGAGGGAGTTATTAGCTGAGAGAGGGATGTTTTAATTGATCTATGATTCTTCAGGAGATTGCACGAGCTGTTCTCAGTGGGTCACTCTCCAACACGCCTGTTGGTCTGCAGCGGAAACTGTGGAATAATTTATCTTCTGTTTCTGCAACAGTGTGATGCTTGTTGGACACAATGATCTGCATGTTCCACAGTAAACATCAGTGCCTCTGTTAGAGAGGGGAGTAAAGGCATAGGCTACTTCTCTGTTGTGGATCACAGAGCTGGTAAAAATGATTAATTAATCTTTATTCCATCTTGGTTGGCATTAATTCCTGTCAACTGTGGCTTGAGGTGCTTTTATTTACAAAAGCAGTGAGTGAAAAAAAAATCCAATAGATAACAAGAAATACAACTTCCAAAAGTCACCTTTCTGGCTTACAGCCTCCCTCACAGAGCCTGACACTCGAGAGCCTTGGCAACCAGAGGCTTATAACTGCTAAGCTCCTCCCCCTGGACAACCAAAGGCTGATTAAATCAATTATCCTCCATTTCACACAATCTTCAACTCTACTGCCAGCTCTCACAATTAAACAATTATAACTCACTAAAGGAAACACAATTTCCCAGTTAAATAACTTAAATAAACCTCAAAACTTTACAACAATTTCTTTGATTGGGTAACATAACCCATGACCCAGTTAAACATGGTATCATCTGCCATCAGCACACCTGTGCAGGTCACTGATGCCTCTGTATTAGACAGCATTATCCAGCAGCTCGGCTTCAGTGTATTTTTTTTGCCCAAAATATGTATATAAGAGAAACATATTGAGAACAATGAGAGATCAAACGCATGGATTTTAAAACAGTTTTCAGATTCCGCGAATGTTTGTTTTGTTTTTTTTAAACGGTCACCTACAATTACCTATTTACCTACCACAGTTGTTCCCAACCTGTGGGCCGTGAAGTTATTGCAAGGAGGCAGACACATTTTTTGCAACAGTGGTGAAAAAATGTCATTATTAAACAAATATATATAATATGTTTAAGGCTTTTTAAAAGCTTTCAAATGTAATGATCTTTTAAAAACAATAAAAACAACCATTGATTGGAACTGTTATGTTGCTTTCTTGTAATAAAGGGGTTTGGGCGATTCGAGTGGAAGGTTTACATGCGTGAGACGTCACCGAATAAAGTGGCTAAAATGCTGCGGAACAAATGTGCTCCAAGCAGTTGACCTGCTCTGAGCAGGCGGGCAGTGGACCATGTAAAATGCACTATTTTTTACCATCACTGGGGCAACACGTCGAGTCAATAAGATACAAAACTGGTGCAGTTGAGGAAATAACCTCAGTGTGCCACAGGAAAATACTAGTTCACCGGTGCACCACTACTTTTCACACCATGTGCACAAAAATAAAACCCCTCATCTGTCTCTGCATCTAACCTTGTGCTGCTGTAGACTTGATGTTAATATAAGAGCATTCAATTCAGGCTTGAGTCATTTGTTACTTGGTTTTACATCGTCTGAAAATTTAATGGACAGTGACCCAGGGGTTTATTCAGACATGAAACCAATATGTTAAATTTATGTAGGTCTGAGCCTGATGGACTTTATTTTTTGCAACCCAATGTTTTCGCCTCCACGTTTAAAAATAAAAGATGAAGGATTTCATGCCTGGCTAATACAGTGTTTATTTATGCAGAGAGAATCTAAAGGGAGTTTTAGACTATAGACGCTGGATGAACATACATCAGAGATGATCATGAAATTTTAATTCTTCTCCACATGGTGTGCAGTAAATCCAGGCATAGAGGCAGCAGAAGCCAAGTGTGCTCCATCACAGAGAGTGGGAGGCTGGTGGGAAGTTTTCATGGTGGAATGAAAAACATGAAAATATCCAAAGAAACTTCTTAAAGCTTCTCCTGCAGCATAATCTTCCATATCACACCCCTCAACCTCCAGCAAAGTTCAAACGCTGTGCATTTAGCTATATTTTTGAAAAATAATTACATGGCAGGGGTGCCATCAACCTGCACTTTAATCAATCTGTCATTGTGTCATTTTGATTTTAGAGGATATTATTATGTTGAATGTTTAATTCTGATAATCATATTGTGTTCCTTAAACTGACCAAAATATATCAGTCCAAGCTCTGTTCAATCATAAATAGTGTGTCCCAGTGGGTGTCAATGTATTTTCACAGTACAAGTTGTTCATATGGATAAATGCATAATGAGGAGGATCATTACCACAGTCAGTGTGACCAGCAGGCCAAGCAGCCTCACTGCATAGTAGGGAGAAGCATTATAATAAGCATGCTCCATTATCCTGCAGAGGTGCTGAGATGAACAGCATGAACGATATGTTTCGCACTTTATTAAGAGGCGGAGACTGGAATCTATGTAAAAAATTATTAAATTAAATTATTATAAAAGAAATCTGACACTTAAACATGCCTGAGTGTCATATACATCCTGCCTCACCAATATTACAATTGTTGATGAAATCAAGGGACAGGCACCAAAACACTCAGATTACAGATGTTACTGTAACCAAAAGAAGAGCCAGGGAAATGATTAACATCATAACTCTGATACTTCTTGTGTTCTATTAAGTGTTTATATCGTTATGATATCAGAGCAAACGTTAACCATTAAAAATTGTCATATCTATATATATATATATATATATATATATATATACACATATAAACATCATCATCATTGTTTCTGAGTATAGTCCTTTAGGTTGATCTCTCACCTCCTTGCTGCCTTTGCTCTTCATGCTACACATCATTACAATGGCTATCAACAGATGCTCATCCACATGAAAAAAACAGAGCCTATATTAAAATAATAGATTTACAGATTAGACTGACTGGGCCCTTAATTGAATTTGAGTGGGCTGTAATGGTGGGCTGAATCTGATTAGGTTAATAGGTTCTGTTTTCAAGCAAAAACCCTATGAGCTAATTAGAGAGTCAATGCAGCTCAGTGCTCATCTCTAAAACCAAATTGCTTTATAACTGTAATGTGTTTCTAAGCTGCTTGTATTATTCATAGTTTTTATTCAGGCTGTTAAAGATGTTTGTGTCACTGATATGTGAATATGAGCTGATACACATCCACATCCCAGTTTGAGCTATTATTTTATTATAGAAACATTCAAGCTTGAGATTGGAGGGTCTGAAATGGTGCTGCAGGACTGAAGCACAGTGCTGCTTGATTTTGACTGAGCAGCAGATCAAAAAGAAACCTTATACCTGAACATTACACAGCGACACGCCTGTCTCCTCAATCCTATGGAGGTCTGGAGAGAGAGTCTTGTTAGCAGAAATCATTATTGCTTGGTGGAGTTATTAACATAAATTTTCTAATCACAACAGAAAAGGCAGATTATACAAGCTATTTGTAGGTTTTGCTATTGCTGGCTAGATAGCCAGATGTAATGCTGCTCAGAGGGTGTATTAAAGCCTCTTGTATTATAAAGACAATGATGGCTGAAGCTCTTGTCAAACGACGATCACCAACACCTGCTCCCAGGAAGGAAACTTTGGCCTACGTTTTCCTACAGATTTCAGGTAAACACTATGAGAGACCAAATCCTGCAAGGTTGGATGGTGGGTCCAGGTGGGCAGGGTTCGGGGCATGGCTGAGGCCGGTGACTGCTTTGTTGTGACATCACAAAGTTACACAAGTCCTGACGGCTCGTTTTTAGGCTCAGTTTCTCAATACAGGCTGTGTGCATTTCACTGTGGACTGAGCACTTTGATACTTTTACAGTATTAATATAGAACCTAGACCTGCTTTATAATCAAAAAAGACATGGAAATCTACCTTACCTTTATACATTATGGGACCTTTAATTTATATACAGTTGTTTGCCCATAATGTACATATCAAGGCTCTGTTGCTGTCAGATTGCTTTGTAGCCTTTTTGTTCCCTTGTGGGCAGAAATCAATTCACGCTGCATAGGAATTAGAATCAGTGTGCTGCTTTGGCCATGACTGCAACATTTCCACAATCAATCAAAACTTGGCTTTGAAGGGACATCCTGTTCCTGGTGTTAATTATAGCAACCTAAACAGGTGGATAGCCCTCTGGAAGAAGAGAGAGAGAGATACATTGTGATGCTGTGTCTTAACTGCACTTAGACAATCTCGGCCTTGGGAAGTTGAAACGTGATTATCTTATGGAGAATTAGTTCCAGTTGTTTGAGAGCCTCCAGCCTCCTGCACGAGATGGATCTACACTCGTCAGTCCTCTCACCTTACAGCTTCAACAGCCAACTTTGTGACCAAGTGCTGTTAATGCTGTTAAACACCAGAACCACCTACTTACCTCCAGAAACATCTGAGAGCTCTGTCATGTGCTGCCAAAAACGACCTGATGCACAAGCACACAATGACACACAGTAAATCAATAACTCCACGGAGAAGTAAACAAAACTTTAAAGGCTGCATGTTTGTCTTATGATCATATTTCCCTTGAAATTTAATATAAAAGTGTGTATACTCCCTTTTTGTTACAAGTATACACAGTGTTGCGGAATTATGAAATGGGGAATATATTAGCTACGGGCGACGCAGTGCAATGAAATATGTATGTACACTTGAGCTTGAAGCTACATATTCGAATTCCTAATGGAAAGTTTTTACATATCAGGGTTGGTGCAGATTCATCATTTAACAGAAATTCTCAGCAACAAGGAAGGTTTGTGTTTGTGTGTGTGCGTGTCTTCATAACATGGCCTAATGATATTGATGTACCTTCTGATCCAGTATGCAGAGATGTGCGTCTATTTTTGTCTGTGACATCAGAGACACGTTTGCTGTTAATGTTTTCTATAAAATTAACGTGTGTATGTGTATGTGTGTACAGTACAGAGTACACAACAAAACTGGGTACATCCCTTGTGCAATATATCAAAAATGCATAATCCCATAATTTTACAATAATGATATTTTTTATCTATTTATTTATTTGGATCCCCATTAGCCAATACCAAGGTAGCAAGTACTCTTCCTGGGGTCCCCTTGAGTTAACATTACTTCCTAAGGCAAAACAAAAAGGGAATAAGAAAATAATGGCAAAAACAAATAACAGTAAAACTACTAATGACGATAATAACAACATGGTCAAGTAACCATCCTATATCTAAACAGTCAGCACCTTTGCTACAGTTCAAAAAAGAATAGTACAACAAAAAACATATACAGTGACTGAAGAAAAAAAAAGAATAATAATAGAAAATATAATAATAATAATAATAATAATAATAATTTTAAGTTGACATGTAGGGCATTTAATCTGGTTAGATGTCTAACAGCTCAGATGGACCACATTGAAAGTATGGGCTCCAAAGTACAACCTCAAGGCAGCAAAAATGATCACACCTGTGATTTCCAGCGAATGCGAACTCCATGAACGAGGTTATAAAAGAAGCAGTGAACACCACAGCTTTGTCAATCAGTGGGCTATTGAACTTAAGATGTCAAAACATCCTTCAAATGTAGACATGTCCATGGGACAAGGACAATCTTAAGTACCACACTGTAGGTGCACCGCTCAAGGCTATGAACTAAACATGGTGGCACCCATGTCCTCTATTGGACATTCCCTACCAGCCTGAGAGAATGATTGGCCTGAAGCCACATGACTGTAGGCCCAACCCATCTTTGCAGAAGCCCCATAGGCAGATATGTTTACATCTGATTGGCTGTTTAATATTTTACATAATTCAAATGTTAGTTGTGATATGTTTTGTGATGACTCTAACTAATAAAGTTCTTCTTTTTAGCTCTTTAGACTAAGTCTTTTCTTTATGCACCTTGGAAGTAGGTGAAGTCAAGAGATGAAACACAGCAGCAGCATCGGTTAGGAGGAACAGGAAGAGCCATACTACCAATCACAGAAGGCACAGTGAAAACCATTGCTCACAAAACTGTAAGATTGAACATGTTGGCAACACATTATTTTAATCAAATCAAAACAACATTGATTTATTTGGAGGTCCAACATGTTTGGTGTGGAGCTGGCCTGGACCACCACAGTGACTGCATAGAGCCAACCGTGAAACAAGGAGGTGTGAGTGTGTTGACATGGGGCTGCATGAGTACAAAAGGTGTAGAGATGACATTTATAAATGGCACTATGAATGCAAGTTTGTTTACCCAAATACAGGATGAAAAGATGACTCCCAGACTCCAGCAGCTTGGCAGGAGAGGAATTTTCCAAACATGACAGAGTTTGTAAAAAAGCAGAAAGTCAAAACTGTGACCCGGTCAAATTTGTCACTGACTTGAACCCAACAGAAAACCTCCGGAGTATGTGAAAGAGCAAGGACGAACAAAACAAAACCAGCAAACAGCAGAGAGCAGCTGCAAAGAATCTCAAAAGAGATTGTTGAATCCATCAACAAAAATAATGATTGGACAAACAAAATATTAAAAAGAATAAAAGAATGAAATCTCATTAATGAAGAGTATACATGAATTTCTCTTGGGGATAATTAAAGTATCTATCTATCTATTTGTAATGACTTTTGTTGTAGTTGTTTCTTGGACCTTTTGTTTCTGTTTTTCTTTTTTTTTTTTGTAGTGGTCTGTTTTTATGCTATGGTTTATCAAATGACTTATGGCCATTTACAATAAAAAAAAAAAAAAACAGAGCCCTATCTATACTTCCCGCATCTGTGTGGCCAATAATTTTTCATCTGCCATATGGACTGTACGTACATTCCTAACATGCTGCCAAACACGTGAACTAGGTGTATGTATCTATATCTGGCCATTAACATGTCATTAAGTGGGTTCACAATCATCTAATGTATATCTGTGTATATAAATATGATAAAATGCATTAGATGCATGCGCACTACATTCTGTGTGTGTGCGTGCGTGCGTGCGTGCGTGCGTGCGTGCGTGCGTGTGTGTGTGTGTCTGCAAGGGAGGGGAGCGGTCCAACTGAGAATAACTGTTGCAGCCTATTGCAACATTTGTTCACAGGAGCATGAAATATTACCAGACAGATGTTCACCAAGGGCATACACTTTCCTAAAAAGATATACTGACTCGCAGCCTCACTCACTCTCACACACACACACACACACACACACACACACACACACACACACAGGGTGACTGACACAGTGACACTGACACAGAGTGACACAGCTTTGGAGAAATAGATGGCGTGGGATGACGACAGCCACAATGCAAACCTGTCTTTGGGCGCAGGATGTCATCCAACAGCATAAAGTGATACTGTAGGATTTCCACTGCTGCAGGAAATTCTGGAACACAGAAAGGTTTATTGAGAGTAATTATGGCCAAGAGTAGATAAGTGTTGTATGAAATAAACATGCTCAAGATTTTGTTACTTCTAGAGCTTTTGAAGTAGTTTGTCCTGAGGGTGGCCATAGAGAAAAGGTCATTAGGACATTAAAACCAAAAGACTTTATCCCCAAGGGACCATGAATGTTCTCAGAAAATGTCATTGTAGTACGCATATCAGGTAGTTTATTTTCTGTGCAATATTGGGGATCACAGGGAAGTCACAGAAGATATGGATTCATCCTCTTTCGACTATGAATATCCAGTACATAGCAGCTTGGCTGTTAATTGTCAAGATCCATCCTCAGGCTCCAATGCTAGTGGGAAAAATTTCATACTTTTTCTGCCATGGTCTTAATGTGAGTGGAGCCGCTTGAGAGCCGATCCATCTCAGCAGATATGAGGACTGAGCGACAGTCTGAGCCAACAGTTTAAACAACCCCCTCTGCCTTTGCTGAGCTACGCCTGGCTGCCTTTTAAGCAAGACACTTCAACTGCAGTTACACCTGTCAACTTGTACAGAAGATAGGTCACACAGGTGAAGGAGAGGGCCAGTAAAAAATTTGAAGCATACTGCTGCTGTAAAAGAACAGACATGTTCAGAAAGCCTCCCCTTGATGAATGAAAGTTTAAAAAGGAAGTAGGAAATTGATTACAGATGAAAATGGCAGCAGAAGAGCAAGCAGCGTTATCAGCAGCTGATCTTTTACACACTGTGCTTTTCTGTTCATATCCCATTGAATACTTTTTATGTATTTAATCCACTTCCACTTTTTTAAATGTGGAATAATGGAAATCAATTTGCAGGGGCTTGAACTTTTCTATAGCCAAGTAGGCTAATCCATCACACTAAACTGCATGTGGGTTTTCATTATTGTTACAGATCTGAGAGCTCTGAGACATATAGCAGAGTGAGAGCCTTGTCCATAAAGCAAACATACACCCAACCATACCTCCCCCTTTAAGAATCAATCTGTAAAACCCTAGAGGTGACCAGAAGGTCAGTTAAGGCATTTTCCAGCAGCATTACATTCATATTCAACTTTTAAATAACAAACATTTTTAATAACAAAATCCTATCATTTGCTTTTGGTTGAGATTTCAGCTGCATCTCTGTCTTCATCAGCAGCTGGAATTTGCTCTGTTGTCATGGAGATACCTTAGCTGAGATAATTTAGCTGCTAGCTAAGTATGAAAGTTATGTAGCAAAATTAAATTTTAGCCCACCTTATGCCTCGGCCCGAGTCTGGCCCATATACTTCCACATCTGGGCAGATTCCGGCTGTTATTTTCCGATATTGACTGATAGCCGGGAGATGTTCTGTGTGCGCTAGAATTGATCCAGATATGGAAGGAACATCTGACAATCATGCTGTATATGTGACAGATTTGGGCCATGAAACCGGGTATATACTGGGCCAAAAGAAAATAAGCATGTGGCCCGATTAAGGGCCGGATTTATTTTGCTATACGGAAAGTAAACCACTTGGTTAAGCCTGAAGTTGAATATTAGTCATAGTCACAGTTTGAAGCCATGAATCCCAGCTTCCAAACCCTTATTTGCATTAATATCACACTACATCAACTGGAACTGACTGTTGCCAACATTTCATCACCTAATTTATATGGACAGTGTTGCTCTGTCAGTTCTTTTGTACTCATGTGTACTGTATGTGTGAAGAATGGAAAATATTCTATTTTAATTACTGTTTGTCTCATGTGGTTAGTATTCAGTATTTTGAAATTTCATTTCTCTTTTCTATTTCCTTGGGCATAAAGAGAAATGTTAGCCCGATGTGGAAAACAGTAATAAACTCTTCCTCAGTCTCGCCTCAACTCTTTCACTCTGGTTATTATTATTCCCTTATCTTGTCTCGACTTTCCTATCTCTGCATTCTGTGCCTCGCCAGTTTTTTCATTTAATGTTTCACATCACTCTCTCCCCATTTTCTTTTCACCTCTCATCCTCTCACTCCATCTCTCTTGCTCCTCTCCTCTTCAGGGGCATCAGGGTAAACACGGTCCAGACAATTTTGTCTCGTTAATGGAGCTGTCAAGGTGTAGAGGGAGTTGTTAGCCTGCCTTGTTAGCGAGGAGGAGTGGGTGACTTCTTTGTTTACAGATCAGTGCCGTTGCACTTGGCTAGCTTGTTAGCGACACTGGAAGAGGTTGCTGTGTTTTCATGTTGGCCAGGAAACCCCTAGAGTCAGCCTCTGGCCCTCTGCCTGAAGGAAATCACTCACAACAACAACACATTTCCCTCTTTTACTGAATACTGTCTGATTGACCAGTGAAGGCATCCTGAGGTTTGCGTTTCACATGTAACACCCTGCCTCATTCAAAATATCTGGCCAATGGATGTTACTTATCATTGTCAAACATTAGGCAAACTTTCCTAAAACTAGAATCACCGCCTTGCAGTTGTATGCCTCCACCAACCAGCTAAATTGCAGGAAATATGGTCATAATCTATCCTTCCTGTCATATACATACATACACAGCATGATTGTTGCACAGGTGTGTTTTGGGCTGGTCACAATAAGACACCACTTTAAGTAAAAACTTCGTAAACTTGGGTATGGTTTCATGACAATGTATTACAGATTGTAACTTATCCCAGAGGAAGAAATCAACAATCTTCTAGTGGGTAAAACTTCCACATGTGGACAATTGTAACGGTTTGGGTAAGCTGACCCAAATGAAGACAGTCAGAGCATATTGAATTTAAGGCTCTTAACTAAAAATCTTGAAAGCTTGTTGGCAGTGCAAAGAGGTAAAAGTATGAATACTGATGCTGGAAGGCAGATCAGGTTGCTGGTCTAAACATGGCAACAAGTCCTCAAACCCCAAAAACTTAATGAAGGAATGAGGGACAGGTGTGCAGAGAGGAGCAGCATCAAGTCCCGAGCACAGGCTGGAAATGACAAAATCTTGAAAGCTCCATGGAAATCCAAATGGCCGGGGGGAAAAGACAGGCTCTGAAGGTGAAGAGGACGACAGAGCAGGTGTCACTAAGACATAAAAAATATTAAAATCTAATACAATGACATTCACTGAGCAGATTGTTGCTCCCCAGAAAATGAACCCTGAATGAATACAAAATATCACACTTGCACACATGATAACAATATAAAGGAGCAGATGTGTTCAAACCAACAGAGCATGACAATTTCTTTTTAAATCTTATTTATTCATTTATTTATTTTTTGTTATTATTTAGGGTCTCCCAGCCAGAACTCAAACCCTGGTTATGTGGTATGCACTTTAAACATTAGGCTTCCAGATGCCCCAGCAACCCAAATTAAATTGTTTTAATTAACTCTTTTTTAATAACCTTTACTGATATAAAATAAATTAAGTAAATAATTACAATGTTTGTTCTACCAATACTTTTCCACTTTGCAGTGTCATCACATTTTTTTTCATATGATTAATATCTTCAGACAAGTAATTAATTATCCTGTCAAAGCAATGGCCTCCCAGCCAAATATTATCCTCTAAGTCACATTATATATTGTGTTACCGCATAATATGGCATAAGACAACCACCATCCATACTAAGAAAATATAACAGTAATACAGTGTAATGGGAAAACACTGCCCCACACAATAAACAACAATGACTTGGTATCATAGTATAAACATAATAAAGCAAATAAATCATAGTATATGTTTGGATAACTTCAGAGTGCATATTGGGGCTTGCACATTCTTATTTTCTTCAAGGACTCCACACGTAGCCTTGACTGAAGTCACCATCACTGGTGCGTCACAGCTTTGTTAGCTTCATATAGTGATTATCATCTGTCTTAGTTCACGCAGCTCGTCATCGCCTTAAATAGACACATAGGGCACAATCTAACTAAACAGACGCCAACAATGTAGATGCACTCTGTATGGCACCAGAAGCCCAGTCAAAAGGGAGCATATACATTCCTTTTAATCTTTAAAGGATGTGGTCCCATGACAACATGCCCTGTTTGTTACAGGTTGTTATATTGTTAAGAGAAGCAAGGACATGGTAAAATACAAGAAAGAGAGAGAACAGCAAGGTACATATGCAGTCTAGAGATGTTCATGAATCACAGAATGAAAGTCAGATTCAAGGCTAAAGTCCCCACAATGGTTCAGACTTACAACAACTTGTATATCCACAGTGCTCATAAAGAGCCCAGCTTTGTACAAATGGATTTTGGAAGCAATTCTGTTGGTGCTGGGGTTTGCAAAAGAAAAAAAAAAAAAAGCAGGAGTTGAGATTGAATGGTTGCCATGCTCCACTGTAACTACACACTGTGTTCTAGGTGATATTATGGTCAGTGCAAAATTACAGTAGGTGGTTCATAATGGTACATAATGGATGTTATGAATTTTCAGAGGCATGTGCTTATACTGGCTGTTCCATGTCACCACACAGGAACCGCAGCGCAAAGCACATTAATTTAAAAGTTCCATATTGTATAAAGGTATATGTCCATGTCCTTTTTGATCATAAAGCAGGTCTAGCTTCTATATTAATACTGGGAAAGTATAAAAGCGCTCGCTCCATAGAGAAATGCACACAGCCTGTATTCAGAAACTGAGGCTTAAAACCAGCTGTCAGGATTTCTGTAACTTTGTGATGTCACAACAAAGCAGCCACCACTCTCAGTCATGCCCCAAGCCCCGCCCACCTGGACCCACCCTCCAACCTTGCAGGATTTTGGTTTCTCTGAGTGTTTACCTGAAATCTGCTAAATTCTTACTTAATCATTCAGAAAGCAGCTGACCTGTTGTTACTAGAGCCCCAGGAAGAAGCCTGAGAGAGGAGATATAAAACTACAGTGACACATATAGATATAAAAATGTTCTATTTTAGGAGTAACAAGTGCATTCATGCAATAAATTAAATCACTGCACAAATCTGGTTCTGAACTGTGCTGCAGTAAAGTAGAATCAGTCTAAACTAATGTTTTCATCAACATTTATTGCATTTTCTATTGACAAATGGTGATGCAATACCTGGCTATAATGTGGAATATTCTTCTTTCTATTGTAATTTATGTAATACCTGGCAATTATGCTTTTTTCCCCCCTTCTTAATTCCTCCATTTTCTCCTCATCTGTCTCTGCTCATATCTTTTTCATTATCTCTTTTGTTTTCACACTCTCCCTCCTCCCCCTCTGCATTGCTCTGTCTTTGAAACCGGATCAACCTCTGAGGACTCAGGAGAGCTCTGTGATCTTGTTTGTCTGCCCGCTTCTCCATATCCAGCTCATTAGTCCTGATGTAAAACAACTCATGTCACTACTAAGTGAGTTTGGCACAGTGGTGTGGTTTCCTTTCACCGAGATGAGGAATTAAGAGCACTGTCTCCTGGAAACACAGCAGGTTTGAAACATACACTGTGGTGTTCCCAGTGGAGTTAACATGAAAACAAGAGCAGTTACAGTTATTGTAACCTCTCTCAGAGACTGAGCTTCATTTCCAATCTCTACTAACATTTGTCAGCTGTGATGAAATATTAGACTATTTAGCTTTCTGTACCAACTATCCCCAAGTGGCAACCTCCAGAAATGAAAAATGAAGCCAACACAGAAGTGCCAAAAACTGCAGTGCCTTGAATGACCACTTCAATCGGACCAGTCAATCCCCATAGACTCGCATGTTAATATGTCCAACTTTACAGCAGATATAACACATTTGCAGCCTGGTCCAAAAAAACGGTTTTGGTCTCTACAGCTAATTTCTTCCTTCATGATAACTGGATGGGGGTGAATTTTTATATAATTCACTTGTTTAAATCTTTTTAAGGCCTTCGGTGCATAACTGAGGGTGTGAACGCTTTGAGTGCCATCACAGTTGGCTGTTTGCTTGGTGTCACCTCAGCCAGTTGAAATCACTGAATGTGACCTCTCAGTCACATTTCTGGTGTTGTTGCTTATTTGGAGAATTTTTCATGCAAATATCAGACAAATATTATGACTTGTTCAGTTTATTTACTAACAGAACATGGAAGGAAGGAAGTCTATGCTCCTGTTTTTTGAGGTGAGTGAGTCACTAGTATAATTTTCTTTAAATGTTAGCACTAATTCACAGGTATTGGTGTCTGTGCTCACCATACCTGGCTTGTTAGCTTAGCTTGTCAACTAGCTATTTAGCCAGCAAATGAATTAGTCTTGGATCAGCTTTTGAGCAAGATTCCCGGATGCTAACGTGAATATATTCCATGTCTTTGCCCATTCTTTAATTAACTGGGAGTTAGGCGACTCACTGCCAAGATAGTGATGGCGGAGCAGCCCGCTGCGCTTCAAAACTGCTCTTCAGAAACCTGTGGGTGACATCACGTCCATCTTTATTTACATTCTATGCCTGTACCGCATTAGCAACAGCTAAATGCATCAGGTTTTGTTCAGTTTTCTTGAGGTTGTCAAAAGCAGTTTGTGGAACTAACATACACTCATTAAATGAGAGGAAGATGTGCCAAAAAGTAAATTACAAACATTTATTATAACATACAGTGATGGTCCAGCCAGACCAGTATTTAAAAACAGATAAATATCAGAGAAAAATCGTGATGACCAATAGAAAACCAGCTTTACACTGTTGACCTTGAAGAAAACAGGGAGAAGAGGAGACTAAAATAGAGGAAGGTGTGAATTTTCACAGATAGCTAAAATGACAATCACCCAGTTCATCTCGATATGTCGAGGGCATCTGAACTTACTTTAGATTCTTGAAGACACTTTGCGTCTCATCTGGCTGGTGGCGACTCACAAGCTTTTAACCTCTTTTGCGTCCTTCACACTTTGAAAGTTGTCGCTGTCCTCAAAGAAATGTACATGAGATGATGCATGACTCAACCTATAAACCACTAACAATGTAGCCCTGTCATCTCCTTCCAAGCAGTTTAACACCCACTGACACCCTGACTCATTCCACTCTAGGGACTGTCATGTGAAAGCAGGGTGGAATAACAACCCATATGTGACCTCAGTGACTCCCAAGGTGTAAAGGGCCAGGTGATGCTCAAAAATAAGTCATTTTTATGACATGTTGTCCGACGTGTTCAAAGACAGAGGTGTTTATCCCCGATCCAAACAGCCAGACTCAACAGCAGGGTGAGGGGGACAGAGATGGGAGAGACACATCATTTATAGTCTCCTGGAATACAGCCATATGTTAGTAAGCACCCAAAATAGTTGTATAATGAATTAAAAAAAGAAAAAAAAAAAGTTGAGAAAGAAGATCAACCCTGGGTCCTTCCTCCCGTCGGCACAGTTGGTGTGGATGTTGTCAAAGTTCTGGCCCCCATTCCAGTTCCAACATCAGAAGCTGTTTAACCATTTCACAACAAGTTGTTGGCTCGTACTGGCAGCTTAAGAGTTAGCGGATTGGTGGATTCACTCTTTTGGGCGATACAGATAATATTTTGTGACACTGTCATTGATACTCAGTTGTGATATCACATCGTTGAGAAAGAAAGCAAAGCACTCATTTACACTTTGGCCAATCTGCTTCACTGAATACAATGTAAACACTTCCTGTTTACACACTGACATGAATGTAGATGCAAAAGAAAAATAAACAAAAAAACAACTGGATTAGCCTCACTGAAGAAAAAGTTTAAATTTGATGATTGTGAACCATAAATGTTTACCTTAAATAATGAGTGTCTTTTCTATGATTTCAGAGTCGATTCACAGACAGAAGGTCATGTCTCCTGGAGAGGGAGCCTGAGAAACAGCTACCACATCCAAGGAAGGCAACACGCTTGCAAATTACCCTCTCTTGATTCGGGGAGGCAGTGATGACAAATAACAATACAGTCTTTTTGTCTTTTTGAATACATTTTGTAGCTTGGGGTCAGTGTGCAGGTGTTACTGCTTGTCTTTAGTATTGCCATAATCTGGACATTTCACTTTGGTGTCACTGAGTCACTCACAGAAAGTCCATGTCAAAAAAGTAAAATCCTTCCAGGTAATTTTCCAGAGGTATGCTGAGGAAACTGGACCCACCCCCCACCCCACGCCCACCCCCCCGGTGGGATACAGAGCTCAGCAGTCTGTTAGTGCACCCCTAATTCCTCAGGAAGCACGTTCAACCTTTGATAATTAAGTAAAACACACAGCTACTTTTAATTAAAATGCTAACACGCACAATACTCTCAAACTGCAAAGAGGGTCACCTTTAATTAAAGCTCACAGAAAAGCCAACACGCATGCATACACACAGCTTCCCTGCTACAAATTCACACCTGCTCTGGATTTCCAGAACGAATTAACTTGAATGACCCACGGCTCCACAGCAGGGGTTCCTGGGAAGTCTCTGCTTTTCTTTTATTCCACTGCTCCTTCTGGCTTTTCTCTATTTTTCCTTGACCACCTCTTTCTGCTTCACCTTTACCTGCCAGCTGCTTCCTGCTTACACTCTTTCATCTCTGGTTTCATGCATCCTTCCCTTGATCCTTTTTCTTTTGGTTGTTTTTCCTCATTCTCTCATTTTTCTCCTCGTCCCTACCCCTTTCCCCCTCTTTCTGTCCTCTTTTTTTATTTTACTCCCTTTCTCTCCTTCTCTTTCATCCTCCTGTCCTCTCCTGCTCCCCTCCTGTCTTCTTCTCCACCCCCTCATTCTGCATTGACCTTATACATGAGAGAGGGAGACATGTTTATGTGTGTGCAGCTTCTCCTGTGTGTATTATGTGTACGTGGCCATGTGTGTGTGTGTGTGTGTTTGTGTTTAGGGGCTCGTTGCATTGGCGGGTTTCTGTGTTTAATTGCAGTCGTCTTTTCCTGTTGCTTTGTCTCAGAGGAGTCATGGTGCTTCCTCTGGAAACCGCCAACTCAACAAAAAAACAACAACAACAACAACAACAACAACAAGAGCTCCAGTCTGCACACTACAGCTTTAACACTCATTTCCAAACAACAGAGTGCCTCTGTAATGAATCTGGTGTGGGGTCTGAAATCCCATGTTGTCATCAGAGCTCTGACCAGCTGAGAGTTTGCCGTTATTACGTGCCAAAACACTGACAGCTGCTCCCTTTCTGTCAAATCGGACTGCTGCGCGTACACATGTAGGTGAGCATGCAGCTCTGCAACATGTCGCTGCTGATCATGTAGAGATGGATGTTTGCGAGCACATCTATGAGCTCAAAGGTAAGAGTGTTTTCAGAAACACTGTAAGCCACTGCATATGACAATAAACAATACAGGCTATATGGTATTGGATAGTTTTTGTTGAATGTTGATGTAAAATTAAGTTTAGTTTGGAACGGGAGGGAGCTGCCAATTGAGGAAAAAAGCTGCAGCTATACTATATGGTTCTGGCTGCTGCTGGCGTGGAGGCACCTTTGTCATGACTGCAGCAGGTTCTCTGCGTTAGCATCCACAGGTTTACTCCCAGTAGTCTCCAGAACAGAACTGCAACACCAAACATCATCATACTTTTTGGTTACGATGTAAGAAAAGTTGACAAAAAGCCAATTCTCCTGCATCTGACATTCATTTTGATGTTTGTAGCTTTGTAGTTGCACGTCAGATTCCAGAACGCATTTTGGAGCACATTCACATCCCTGTGTGGTAGAAATGTTCATTATCACAGCTTTGACAATTGTTTTAACCTGATGTCAGAAGCTCATTTAAATCCTGATCCCATGAATTTATACAAGTGGCACCTGTCGAAAATGCTTGATGTCAGGTCATCTTTCATTTTCGCTCTCTATTTGAACACGGTCCTTCATGTAGCCTTCAACACCGGTGCAAGCCATCACATCAACATCAAAATGTCAGCTTTTAGCGCTGCGTCGGTACATGAAAAACATGCTTTGCTCTGACTGCATTTCATCCCAACTGACAGAAGCTAAAGCTCCACTTTTATCATCACACAAAAGACACATTTAGTGACACATCTCGATGCTCAAGCAAATGTGACACTTTCACACAGTTTCTATCAGATCTTCAAAACCAGATGGACAGAGTCATACTGTGAGTAAATGCTGTGTGGGCAGAGTACACACACTTGCTTTGCAAAGAGGTGTCGATAATATTGTGTTTTTATGAAATGTAATGATGAGAGTCATAGTTAAATTACATTCCAATGAAACATTTGGCTTTAGCTATTTTTCAAACAAGTCAAACATTGAAAATCTTTTGGGAATTTGAAAGGTAAACACTTTCCAAATGGTTTGTTCTGATCTTTACCAAGTTGGAAAATATTCAAATTATGCTCAACCACATCTGGACGACAGCATCAGAAAGAAAATACAGGATAACATTTTTATTCTTTGAAGATAAAACAACTACCTGGGTAGAAAATACAGGATCATAAATAGCAGTGATTGACCTTATGTGGGTGTTACAGTACAGTATGTACAAGTGAATATGTTTGTTTCCAAAAGACATGAATGTTTTAAAGAAGCAAATGATATCTACATTCCAACATCCAAAGGAAACTTGATGACACAATATCTGTGTTAAAAAAAACAGATTTGTAACTAGCCGAGCTGTGTGAGCTACATCAGCTCTCACCCAGAGAATAATTAGATCTGGGGCTCTATTGAGAAAATATCTTCGCTT
Source organism: Seriola aureovittata (assembly GCF_021018895.1). Lineage (NCBI taxonomy): Eukaryota > Metazoa > Chordata > Actinopteri > Carangiformes > Carangidae > Seriola > Seriola aureovittata. The sequence continues at coordinate 25,981,097 of NC_079372.1, forward strand.
ACCAAATGGAATCATCCTTAATGGCACTAAAAGACCGTAGCTCGAAGTGTCCTCTTAAGGTCTGTTCAAAAAAATTTTGAACAAAAGCAGCAACCTCCAGGGCTGAAAAATGAGGCCACAACAAGTGCCAAAAACTGCAGTTCTTCAAATAGCCACTCGAGGTTAGCTCCAGAAATAAACATGTTTATGGTCTGGTACTATGGTTAATTTCCCTGATACAAAACAGGTTTGTAACAAGTCGAGTTGTTTGTGCTACATCAGCTCTCACATAGGCTAGAGAATAGTTAGATCCGGTGTCCTGTTGACAATATATCTGCCAAGGTTCATAGTCAAAAGTGTCCTCTTATTATATGGTGAGAAAATATCTGAGAGTAACTTCACTAAGAAATTAACTAAATGTTATCCTAGCTAGCACAACCTTGAGACTTTTATTAGCAGGTGAGCTACAAATGGAAAATGTGAAATGTGTCTACAAAAAAAAAAAAAAATACAATTCAACATAAAGTTTCCAATAACAATAAGAATGTCTTACTTTCCTCCTTATAACAACATGTGTTGCATTGTTTCAGTCTACGTTTTAATTTTACTTGATTCATTTCGATGTCATTTTGGCCATGTGAAAAGTGCAGTTGCCATCCATGCTAGGTAAGCAGCTTTGAGTAATGCTAACACACATGGCGGTCAGCTTGCAAACACAACATGATCTATAGCACAAAATAAATGATGCTTCTAATGGCCTCAAAAAGGCTCAGGCCAGCTCTGAACAAAAACTGAAAATTACTCCATCACTCCCCACTGTAAACAGTTTTATTCACACCAAGTTCTACTTTTCCGGATCACTATCAGTTGTTTCCAGCCACTGGTGCCAAAGGACTGAAGAGCCATAAAGGGTGTATAACTAGAAGCAGCATAGTTGATGTCAAAGAGATCTAAAAACAAGGGACTGGGAAGGTAAACTAGAAATTAGACAGGGACGCTGCCGCTTCCTGCTGAGGCTGAAAGTGGCTTTCTCTGTAATTACCCATCTGTAGTTCCCCAAGGTCTATAATATATTACACTTGTCTTCTGAGACCTGGTGCTCATTTGTCGGAGAGATTTCTTTTTCAAAAAGTGAACGTAGAAAATGGCCTGGAGCAACATGGGCCATAAGTGGCTTTTGACTAACTTTCAAAGTGAACCAAAAAGTACCACGACCTTTCAGGGCTTAACTTCCCAGATCCTGTTACTCAGTTTATATGGGACTGGAAATCCTTGAAATTCTGTCACTCAGCTGATTCATTTGATTGGACTCAAAGATCGTGGGGGTCATTAAAATTTGCTCTTTGAAACTTCTCATATGGACTTTTGTTTGATGTATAAGGATATACTGATGAAACCCTGCAACCTCTTCACTGTCCTCAGTGTTTCAAACGGAAGAAGAGTCTAATAGAGAATGACAGGATAAGCTCACATGGGTGTGCTAGAGAGATTATTGCGATATTTTTCAAGGAAGGTTTCAGAACTCAAGGCCTCTTATTGGATAAAGGTTAAAATGGGTTATTTAATTAATGAGGTGTAGACTGGCAGAGGGTCAGATCTCGCCTGGATTTCTGTCCCACTTCTCCCCGGACGCTCAGAATCTGCTTCTGTCAGTCTTAATAAAATAGTGACGAGATAAAGCAAAAGAAAGGAGATTCAGTAATACTTTTTGACCTTCATAGAGACTATCTATTTGGTGGAGTGTTTAAGGTCCTTTCTGGGTCAAACAACATTAAAGTGGGGTGGTTGCAGGATGAAGGTTAGAGAAACAAGCTTTTTGCCTGGGAGGCTGTCAGTTCAAATCACTGGCTGCAACTGACAGACACTCTCTTGAACGCTGAGTGCTATAAAAAAGTTTGCATTCACCTCAATGTTCTGCACAACTTCAGTTGCTGTGAGTTTCTCCACAAAAATGCTGATCTGCTGTCTACTGTAATTACTTGATTCTATTTTTATTTAATTCTATTTCTATCAGTTTGCATCTAGTTGTATATTACAACAATGAAAAAATAGAACCATGGTGAATGGTTTCTGGATATGAAACTTGTTAAAGTAGTTGAACACCATGCATTGTGCTTTAAAGGTCCCATATTGTATAAAGTGAGATGTCCATGTCTTTTGATTATAAAGTGGGTCTAGGTTCTATATTAATACTGTGAAAGCATCAAAGCACGACAAAGAGACTCAGAGCCTGTCTTCTGATTGGCTGAGATATTACTACATTGAGATAGTTTTTGGTTCTTAAAACCACGAATATAACTTCTTATGGATTCAAATAAAACACAGGAAAAGTTAAAGTATGGGACTTTCAAGCTAAATCTCTATGTGAGTCAAAGAACTAAAATATAGTGGAACCACTTAGATTTATTGAAGCTCCATTTAAATCTTACAATGTATGCAAAAACAAACTTCAGGCACTGAAGTGTGCAGGACTAGGAGGTCCTCAAAAGAAGATGATGCACATGTGTGACAATGTCAACAATTTTTGACAGGCAGAGTGTCTTTATTCAACTGTCTCCTATAAATTGTCTCCTATAAATTACATTCGTATACAAATAATCTGCCATAGTATCTTCATTTTGAGTGAAAGACACTGGAATTCATTAACAAAATGCTTCAAATGTTTGACTGTAATTTTCATTTAAGAGATTACAGAGAAAAAGTGGGGAAAAAAATGGAAAGTATTTAGAGAGGCAGACTTATGAATAAGGCAAACATCATTGTGGCCTCTTCATGTAAGATGTTGCCATCTGGGCAGTGATACTTTCCCCCTCTCTATTCACCCAAAACAGATCCAAATATTCATCTGTTCCACAAGCCATTACGTTTCTAAACAAGGAATGAATATAACAATTAGACAGGATGTCCAGCCGGCCCGTCTTCTCTGGCGCAAGGTGCAATACATGAGTATGAGCGTGTGTGAGCAGGTCTGTTGCTGACTCTGTATGAGTATGTGTTCGGGGATTTATGAGTATGTCACTGGTGAGGAAATGCCTTGTGATTATGCTGCCAACCAATTTCCCCACAGGCACAAATTAAGTATCTGTCTTATTTTATTATTGAGACAACAGGTGGATGATTATGATGATGTCACCCAGATTTCACCCAGTCTTCTCTGCAAAAGCACTAGTATGTTTTTAGTGCAACCTCACCTGCCATTAGACATTTAGACATTGGATATGTGGTTAAATCTAGGTTGTGACATGTGGTACTAAAATTCAATGTCAGGGCAACGTCTAATGCCAAAGTCAATTTGACGCAGAATAAAACAACTGATGATGTTTTGTTTGTTTGAAGTTGTGTTGTTGAGAAACCAAAACCCAACGTCATGCAAACGTCTCATGCTAACGCCATCTTGTATGAAACACTGACAAAAACCCATCGTCTTCTAAACGTCACAATGCCAATTAACAAACGATGGGTTTTGACATCAAGCCAGTTTTCATTTCCAGCCAAAATGTAACGTCTGTTTGACGTTAGAGCCATTAAAGTCCATCATCTTTCTGACGTTACATTGACGTCGAGTGCTTGCTGGGTCAGACCAAAACTATCACTGCCTTCAGACTGTACTGTATGCGAGGCAGGGTGATGATAAAAGAGAGTGCTTGGCCCATAAATTACAGTAAGTAGATCAGTAAACACTCCGTTGCCTTGCAGCTATGCTAAGCCGCATAAATTTACTGTGAACCTTTATGCCAAAAAAATGCCCTAAGTGACCCTGACTTAAGTGAGTGCGCTATTTGATGCAACAAATTACCCTGTAAGTCTCATTTCTAGCTCTCTTCTCGATGTGTAAAGCACTCTGAAAGGCCGGCCACCTCTGAGTGGATTATAATGAGACCTGCTGTACACACACAGATAGTGAGACCTAGCTGACACCACACAGCAGCTGCCAGAGTGAAAAATAAAAGAGCAAAACACTGATTAATCAGATGAACGAACACTCAAATTTAAAAGGTAATCTGTAATTAATGATGTTGGTGTCGCTTGTGAATGGACTTTATAGAGCTGGCGTATGCGAGGTTGTCCATTCATGGAGGTGTTGAGAGGACATAGGCTTTGGAAATAAAAGACGAGAGTGCTCTAGACAATGAAATTGCCTCCTATTAATTGAAACCAATGTTTGTAGAACAATCCAAAAAATGTTTAATGCAACAGTGTAGTGTCACACAGCCAGTTACATTGACTCTGGTTGCAGTTTCCCTCTAGTACTCCACTATATGAAGAGGTTCTCTCACTCTTAAGAAAGCTGTGCCTGTGTTGTAAAAATCCTATCGATTCATCGATTTGTTCTTTTGCTGACATTACACTTGCATATGTGTGTTTTGCATCTGGCCATTGTATCACACTTAAGTGCTCCCAAGAACAGGCTCCAAAAATACAGTATCTGAGCTTCCGCACGATATCCTTACACTAAATGCAATTTCAGAAAATTGCATTTGAATTACATTTGAATATTGTCAATGGGGGGGTGTCCTAATCTCCCGCATGTATTCCAATTAATACTGGTTATAATGGTTTAATTTATTTACTTGTCTCCAGAGTCATGTAAATAAATGAGGGGAGTTGCACGTGTGTATGTTCTTATTTCAATCAATAAAGCTGTCTACACAGGCTGCATAACACACCACATTGTACTTGCACTATACATCATAAAGGTGTCCCGAAGTAGATTTTAGCGCTTCAAGTCTATTTTCTAATGTTTTAGGTGCGCAACGACACTGATTGTGCCAAAATCTACACTCCGTACTGTCCCTCAACACATCTTGCGCAGACACTGACAAAGCACTGAATCTGCAAACATGCTGCTCACACTATGCTGCATACACTACGCTCACACTGTCCTCTGGAGCGTAAATGCGGCTTCAGAGGATTGAATTATTTCCTGTTTCTATGAACAGTTTTACTTTGAAACCTGGAGACATAAATATTGACATATCGTATAATTCTCAGATTATTCGACACATTTTATAATCGTGAGGGAATTAGGCATTTCCTAATTCCTGTCTTTTCAGGAACAACTGGGATTCTATCCTGAATAGTCACTCAATGGACATGATCCTATTATTGATAGAGGAAGCAGAAAATCGGTCCAATAAACTTCTGAATCAACTCCGTGATTTGCTTTATTGTCTTATCAGCAGCGTTCATGAGCAGCTCCCGCATGAGAACAAGTTGAAATGTGATGAGACATAAATATTTATTGGCAGTCCAAAATGTTTGACGCTCTATGACAGAATCAGCACAGCTGGCATTAACAGACTGTCTGAATGATTGAGTGATTATCTGCGCTGGGTTGATGACAACATATTTTAGATACAGGGAAACTTTATTTTTTACATCATTATAGTTTTCTGTTCAGTGTGTCATTGCAGAGATCCTGTCCTACTCTCCTGCAGGTCGATTAAAGCAGATCTAACTGAAAATGTGTCTTGTTGAATTCAGAGGTACAGGGTCAAATACCTTTCACACTGAAAATAAATAAATACTCTAAATCCAAATCCCTGGCAAGACAAGTACGGGTTCATCTAATAACAATAATCCCGGCGTTGCCGCCACACTCTGTTTGCTGTGGCACCAGTTTGACATGTCTGCCGTAGACTTTTGTCTTGTCATTGTAGGAAAATATCATCTAACAACACTGGTGACAGCTTTGTTGCATTTTGGTGTCCAAGCAAGTCATGCCAATGGACCACCTTACCGGGACCCTTACACTGGCACACCTAAATGGAATGCAGCCTTTAATTCCACCTGTTTGACTACCTGTTACTTTTACTGTTACTGTTATATGCCAACATTTTAACTCAACTTTACAAGGAGTCTGGAATTAGCAATAGCTATAAACTCTTTGTGCAACACATTCGCTTCATACCCTGTGTTGAAACTATGTTAAATTGCATTGTCCCTATCAAATAGATGAATAAACTACAAAACTAATCTGAAGTTGCTTCAGATAAACGCGGAAAGTAGGAATTAGTAAACAGTTTTGTCATGTGTGCTCAGTGAGCAGCCTTCGTGGAATAAATAAGCATTTAATCACATACTGTCATTAACTTGCAAACACAACAATAATCGAATCCGCATTTTAACCATAACATTAACAATGCTGCTTGGGGCCTCAGAAGAGCTCACTTTTTCATTATGACGTGTCTGTTCTTAAATAAACATTTGCTCATAGAAAACAGTTATTCATTTTATCATGACACCAAAGTCGTAGCTTCTGGATTATAAAAGGCTGTTCACAGGCACTGATCTTGAAAAATTTTAATTACAAAGTATTTTGAGTGCTGATTGTGCCATCAAACTGAAGGCTCCTCTGTCAGTTTTGTTTTTGTAGCATTATTCTTTTATCCTCACATTGTTCGACTCTCCTCCATTCAGTGTTTAATTCCTATTCATTTATTGTTTCAGTGCTTTTGAGTGTGTTATTTCTACTCATTATTTCTGCACATATTCATCGGGAAATCAGTTATTTTAGAGGTAAAACTATCACGTAAACTAACACTGACACTGTAGTCGTGGATGTTATTTTCTTTCTCACTTGTACTCTCCTTGTGCGTCCTAATATTCTCCACAGTTTCACTTCCCCTCCTCATAATGTTGCCTAAATCGACGTAAATTTAACAGTCACAGCTGCTATTCTCTGGAGAGTTGTTTTGAAATTGGGATACAACAGAGAGAATGGAAAAGAACATTATACAGTTTAAATGGAAAATGTGCCTTCTTCCCCTTTTATCCTCTACTCCTCTATTCTCCTTCTTCTCTCCTCCTCTTCCTCTTCCTTCACAGCATTGACACCACCTCCACCTCCACCTCCACCACCCCACAGATGAACAGATGTCAGTGTCTATTCTCAGCAGTGTTGTGGACATTTGGGGGTATATGTGTTGTGTTTTAATAACCCTGCTTTTCAGAATCAATTCAAATCTCATCAGCTTGAATGAAAAGTGACAGAGAGACGGAGGGGACCTAAAGTTTGTTTACAGCTGTCTGGGAGCTGTCCCGGGTCAGTTTTCACCTCATTACGTCCCCTCCTCCTCCTCCTCCTCCTCTTCCTCCCCTCCCTCCTCCTCTCTCAGATGTTTCTCTCTCTGTCTGCTCATACTGCTCATTTTCAGTTTTGCCAAATCGTTTCTGGCCTCATTTCACATTTCCGTCTGTGATATGCAGGAGCCAACAGCTAATTGAGCAATTCAGAATGTTTTTGTTGTGAAAAGATAAAAATAAAAACAACCTTGAGCTGGAACAAATAATGTGAACAAGATTATTTGTTTGGATGACCTTATATTGTGGAGAGACCAAATTTAATACCTACCAAGAGCACAAATATCTTTCCTTGCAATTCATTCAAAAATGGCTAGTTAGCTACAAGTAACATACCCCTTAGCTTTACTAACTACTAGCAACTGGGCTAATTAAGCTGGAAGTTGTCAGTAAATTCAGAAGATAAAATAACACCAAGACAGATCCAGTCAAAGCCTAGTGGACCTGTTGTTGTCAGGGTATCCGACTTAGACAGTCAAAACAGTTTATATCCTGTGTTGTACAAATCAACATTTAGTTTCTTTGAATCATTACAACAATCTCCTGCTGACGCTGCTGTGCATTTGGTCACAAACCAAACCAACGAGTTGCCAAATTTAATACAATTTATGGGGCATGAATGTGTTAACAAATTGTCACAACAATCCCTGCAATAGTTGTTGAGATTTCATTCAAATACACAAATGTCAGCCTCATGGTGGCGTTGGAGGAAAAATCAGAGATTGTCCAAGTCAGTAGGGTTCATCCTCTGGGCACCGTGACTGTATTTAAGAAAATAACCAGTGGACGTCATACTATATTTAAAAAGCTGTATTCACTGTGGTTTAAAAGGAACTATTTATAAGTTTTGCTATTGCTACATAGGCAATGTCAGCATTAACAGCTGTTTACTTAATCGTCTAGAAGAAACCTTCCGAGTTCAGTGTCAAACTTCATTCCTTTACTGACCAAGAGCTGTATCCAGCTGTGGAAAGCAAGACCAATGTTAACTTTTGTCTGCATCACATCTTTTCTTTTACTAAAGTCAGCCTGCTAACCAGCTAGCCCTAGCCTGTCTCCTCACTTTCCTACAGCAACTTACTGTAGCTTCCAATCTGCCCTGAAGAAGTAGCGCTGCTCAGAGAGCGTTTTATAACCTTTAAAGACAATGATGGCTGAAGCTTTTGTCAAGCGACAATGACCACCACCTTTTCCCGGCAAGAAGCCACATTTGGCGGCAGAGAAAACTTACAAATAGCCCTTTTAATATTGTCAGAAGTGCTTCAACCGGCTGCTACGTGTTAATTTCCACTATCAATATGAATTTAAAAAAAAATCTGTCCAGAAACAAGAATTTATTTAGTTTATCTAACATGTAGTAAGGGTTTCACTACCTTACTTCACTTCTGTTTGGCAAACTTCTCATACTGGTCAATTCAGTTTGTTTGGTTTTTTTTAAACTCTCCTATTGTCCTTTCTTTCTTCCTTCCTCCTTCAGTAAAACACTTCCGCTCTCTGATTCTCTCTTCATCATCCCCCCGACTGAATTGCAGCAGCAATAAAACAGTCTCCTAGTTTACTCTCTCTCTCCATCTCTGACGAATGCTGCCTCGACCCATCGTTCACTGCAGCATTGTGTTTTCTACGTAAACTGCATAAGCAACAGAAATGCCCGTGTGTTTAACAAAGAGCAAAGTCCTTTATTTTCCTTTATCTTTAATAATTTCTTTTCCTGTCAACAACAGAACTGAAAGGTACAAGTAGCTATAGTTTTTTTGTCAATAGAACGACCGTCTCTCTCATTCTCTGTCAACTGTCTTGTTGTCGTAACAGCCATTATATCAGTCTTTTTCTTCTCCAGATGTGCTGGAAAATTTAAATAATAGCCAGATAATACTCTTCACTTTTTCCTCTTTCATATTGAGCTATAACAATAACACACTTTGGTGTGTACACAAAGCAAGGCTCTCACTTTTTGGGACCAGGTTTGCTTCCTCACCAGCTGGAATGGTGGAGGTTTATAAGGACTTTCAGACATCTGCTATGTCCGCAGTCAGGGAGCAACACATGTGTCACATGTAGCATGAATACTACCAGCATGTACAGTAGTGGAACTCACCAAACATGCTGGAGTGACAGAAGAGGAAGTCAATATGATCAGGATGCACCAATCCGGGAGCTCATGTGATAAAACGACTTTTCCGAAGGGTCGCTGGGAAATGGGACTGTGCTGCATCTTGACCTTTCGACCAGTAATGGCGTGTTTTGACTAGACCAATATTTGGATGGAGAAAACAACTGGAACAGGTATTTTAACTCACATCTGAAAGTGTCAGTGTGTGTGTGTGTGTGTGTTAACCTTGTCTCATTGACAAATACAACAAAACAGCCTCTGAATGTCATGATGCATTCAGGAACTCCTTGTCTACTTGTAAAATCTAAATAATTTAACTTATATGTTACCCAAACCCAAGTATAAATATGTGTTATAAACTGGACCATAAGAGTTATGACATTTATAATGCACATGATGGACAGTTCTGAAACTGGAACAAAGGCAATCGGGCCAGACCTGGGAGGGGAGCACCCGGTGACCAAGCCTCAGCCCATGGGGCCCAGTCGGGCACAACATGAAGAAATTACATGGAGCCACCTCCCTTTGGGCCCACCACCTGCAGAGACAGGCATCAGGTCGGGGTGTGATGCAAGCCAGGCAGCAGGCTTTATAGACTATAGACAACTAGCAAATAACACATAATGTTAAATGTATGGATTCTACTAATATACATACTGCTTATGAGGCTAAACAGTGCAATTCACATTGGGATTCTATTCCTTACATCCTGCTGTGGCTTCTCATAGTTCAGTTTATGTATAAAAAAAATATTACTAATAACCACCTTGGTGCGGATTTCAGAAAACAATGATACATGAGGAATAATGTATCATTGTTTTCTGAAATCCGTTACCACAGCTTTCAAACTTTGCAGTGTAGCCCTGAAATGAATGAGAAAAGTTGATATCAGATGTTTAATGATCACTGGCACTGCGCTCACATTTACATGTTAAATATCCTAGGTCACTGTCCAGACCATCAACTCATCATGATTTAATACAAACTGGTTTTTAGCTGTGACGGTTAATTTTTCAGATAATCCAATGGATTTTTAATAATTTTTTGAAGAAGTATGAGGATTTCACATAGTAACAACTGGACTTTCACTTGATCTGAGAAATTAAAAATCCCTAAAATTGAAGCGATAATGCTCCGTGCAACAACTGCCAATTCCTTGCCTTGCAGTTCTAGTACCTTGTACTAGCTACAGGAAGCATAAACGGTCAAATTTAAGATTAAATTTACGACGAGTTTACGACCTGATGACACTGATGTACACTGGTTATTGGATGCTGAGGGTTTCTGAGGATACTTCAGTTGTGTCCTCCAAATTCAGGCAAAGGTGGCTGCAGTGGACGAGTTTTTAAAATGTGGTCATCAGGGGGATCAGTCCCAAATGTGGAGACAGCTACAATCTGGTTTGCCCTGATTCCTCCAGGTTCACGGTACACTGCAGCCACAGCCTCTCCTCATTTTATAAAGTGTAGCAAAGCACAGAAAACAGAAATTTTTAGTTTAATCACTTCTCTAAGGTAACCACAAAGCCAGCTGCTACCATTTTGCCATAAACTGTGTGTGTGTGTGTGTGTGTGTGTGTGTGTGTGTGTTTATTTGTTTTGGCATCCCAGACAAATTTAGCACCGACGCAGAAGAAACAAGCTGTGTCTGCAGGCTGCAAGTCTTCTGACAATTAGTGTCTTCACTCCACTCTCTTCTCTCTCTGTCTGTGCTTCCTGTCTCCACCTCCCTCATCTTTCACCGCCATTTCATCTATTTTGGTGCCTTTTTCCCAGGACATGTTTACAACCTGCAGACATTATAATCTTTAGTTGCTTTCACTATTTCTCTTTCTTAATGTCTGATTTCAATATAGTCACCGTAAGCAAACAAGATCATTGTCTAAAAAGACCGCAGGACTGTTTATCTGCCTCCTCAGCAATATTTCACAGTTCCAGCCACTGGCAGAGAAACAGGGCTCTTGCTAAGACAGATGGTGGAGGGACTGAAAGACTGTGGGTGGAGAATCCTCTCAAACAAAAAGGGAAAATCAAGTGTTGACAATTGATTACACAATTCCTCCTGTAAGATGCTGAAGTTGCACCTGGAATCTCAGTGTAATTAAATCAAAAGACACAAATCAACACACAGTGTATAAAGTGCTGAACCATGTTAATATCATTATCATTAAGAGAGAGGTGCTCCCCAGACAAAATGGTTTTACAGATTATATTTTGTACTATAATTGTACCATATATTACTTTCCCCATTGAAGTGAATGGGGAAATAGTGTTAGGTTTCTGGACTTCGCTTGTATGTTAACTATTGCTTTACCTATTTTGACCCAAACAACCATTTTTTGACCTTACAGGCCTTACAAAATACATTTTTGGTCATAACTCACAAATTCATACACTAATTATGACACAATTTAACTGATGATTGATGTTGATAAAATGCTTAGTCTTAGTTACAATCCTAATGTGAGGCTCGAAACTGAGATCTGAATCAAAGATGACTTGGTTTTTCATTTGATTACTTGGGTTTAATGCCAATGTTTGCAATTTCACATTGAGTTTCTCTCTCTGGCAAGTGGCTTAGTTAGCCTGTGTTGAATTTATAAGCAGTTGTTGATTTCCTGAGGAATTTCATTGAGTGAAGCTTTCTCTATTAAAAGCCAAAAGAAAGAATCAATTTATTTTTCATTAATTTTGAAATGTAACCATGTCTGCAGACATATTTCACATAAAAATGTCAATGTTTTATTTTACCTACATGTAAGCATACAATATGGAAAAATACCAATAATATTTCCACATAAGAACTTCTATAGAAAGAGATTTTATTTTATCCAGTATTAAATTAGATACAAAGTCCCTGCAGGAATAATTGAGACACAAACCTCTAAGGAGACATGCTGAACATCACTGAGGTCTATAAGAGACACTGCTTATATAATTAATGTCAGCCATCATTGCAGGTCACTGAGGACTGTTGCGAAACCTCCCTCAGACAGACAGGTTTTCATTGACAGGAGAGACATCATTATGTAAGAAAAGTTCTGAATTCATGAAGTGAATGCTGCAGAGTTCACTTCATTTTTGGCTCAATTCCAGGTGTCATTCATTACTGAGTCTCATTTATGCAGAACCCTTTAAGACATTCAGATTCTGTTCAGCACCACTGGTGAATTTTAGCAGCAAGTCTTCAGAACCTAAATGACCAGCGGGGCTGTTTCCAGCACAGGCAGAGACAGGATTACAAACCCTCCCAACAAACAAGACAGTGCAAACTGACCGGCCAAAGCACAGCTCCATATGAACAGACTGAACGATCTGGAGCTGAACCACTTCTTGTGGAGTCGATTGGATGATGAGTAGCAGGTGTGCAGGTGCACTGGTGAGAACAGAGACCAGGAAGCCACGCCCAGCAGGACACACACATACACACACACACACATACACACAGACAGATAGAGAGACAAACTGGGAACAAACAAGACTCATTAGGGAGGGAAAAACAACAGGGAAAACAAAAGGAAAGGGAGGTGGAACCTGCCAAACCATAACAGGCATAATTACTGTGGCCACTAGAGGGCGTTAACAACAAAACGTAACTATGGTTTGAAATGAGCTGCTTGCACAGATGACCTATGACCTCGTGTTGTTGATTTTTTTTTTGTTTTTTTGTTGTTTTTTTTTACAGGAAGATAATCTGAAATTTAGCATGTTTCATTTATAAAAACCTAAACCCAAGTAAACAAGTGTTCAGATGTCTTGTTTTACTCTAACAGTCCTTTACTGCAGGTTTAAAATCAACATAGTGTTTTTCTGCCAACCAGTTATCAGACCATTCGCCACAGTATCTCATCCCCTCCCTCTCTCTCTCTCTCTCTTCTTGGTTATTGTTGATTTTTTTTTTTCTCTCATGAATAATTTACTCAGTCAACCAAACACAAGTCACTGCAGTGCAATGTATTAAAAAAGCAGGTTTCCTAGCAGCTGAGTAGGTTAATTGTTAACCTGCTAACAAGGTCAAATCCCATTAAGTTGAGTGACGTGAAATCAATCCTCAGCTATACATAGAATTGTGGTTTTCCATTATATATATTACACCTTATATATATATATATATATATATTACACAAAAAGAAAAAAAACAAACCCTCCTGGTTTAATGATTATGAAATGTGACATTCATGAGGTAAATTCTCTTGACATTTCGCATCTTGTCAACTGGTGACAATGGATTCTCTCCTGTTTTTGTCCCCCTGGTCCGGTTCCCATCCCAACAACTTGTCACTCATGTTGACGAGCTGTCAGCCAGCCGTGCGTGGTTACCGGCATCTATAAAGCCTCCGCGGACATTCAGGAAGCAGCTGATCTGCAGTAAATAAAGATGCTCTTCCCTTTTGTTTTTTTTTTTCACTTTATGATTTCTTTTCGTGTCGATTTTGAGCTACTGGTGGCATCTTGTTAGCTTCCACCCCAACATTCCTAGAATCACTGTGAAGGGGATTTTTTTTGGATGCCTATAAGAATATATACTCTTTTGTTTTATATTATAATGTAAAATAATAACATCTTTGGAGCTTGTTAACATCCATCAGAGTTTCTTACATTATAGGTGTGACGTTTATGCTGCATGTTGGTGGAACTGCATAATTACCTGTAGTTCCCAGCTGCATTGGGAACTCCTTAGTTTTTTGTTTCAGTCATATGATCAACAAATAAGACACCCTTCATGTTTTCAAATTCCATCGATTAACAGTTATACTTGCAAACATATTTCAATCTAAATTCCATGAACCAAATGTGTCAACATGTCAACTAAGGTATTAAACAACCAAAACTTGCATCTGTGCTTCACACTACTTGTTTACTTCTGAGGGTTTCCCTATCCCACAAATAAATTTCAACAATATATATTTGCGTCAACCTTCTCCTACTGAAATCAGAGGGCAGAACATATTGAATGACATCTTGTCTTCAAAAAGAACTTTTGAAGAATCCTCAGTATTGAGGGTCCATGATCTCTCTGGGTGACCAGTAGGAGTCAGGACAGCCTTTCCCTCTTCTTGCTGCAGTGTCAGTGTTGAGCCCGTTGGAGTCCAAAGACTGACAGACTGACTGATGAGGAGTGGCCCTGTGGCTGACACAGCCATACACTTCCTCAGCCAGAGTAATGGAATGGAAACAGATCAGACATGCTGTGTTGTTCTGCCAGCCATGATCCATTTAACACACGACATTCAGCCTCAGGATGTGATTCTTTTCCTTAAAGAGAAAATAGCTTCTTAGTGGCTGAGACAACTCTTGTTGTTTCGGGGATCGTCTTCAAAAATATTTGTAAGATTTTGAACAAATAAAAGGCACTTTGTTTGTCTCCTGCACAATATGGAGGGTTAATCACAACAAATGCATACATTTGTGTTTTGTATCTTGACTATCCTATCATCTTACATATCATATATTTAATACATCTGTGATTGTTTTCAAATCTTTATGCAATGATGCACTCTCTGCACAACCAGTGCAGCAGTGCACCAACCAGTATGGTAATTTCCTGATATTGAAATTTGCTTTGCATCTGTGCAAAACACAGAGAGCAAAAACAGGGGGGAATGAGGCAAAACAAAGCCAGTTATATTTTAGCAGAAATTATGTCTTAGACAATGTGCAGCAACAACAAAATAGTGTTTAAGATATGAATAAACCATTTTAATTCACCATGTCCCCTAATATTTTTCCTACAGCAACCAACACTCTTTGCACCAACAGTTTTAGTATAGTGAAGGGTCGCCATGTTCACAGTCAATAATAAAATATTTCCAAATCTAATTGTCTGTGTCTTTACACCAGATTTTATTTCTCTGGTCTATAAATATATATGACCACTGAGAATTCATTAATTATAAAAACTAATGGAATTAAGTCTGTTGTAACTGAAATTTCCCTCAATTCATTGCAATTTACCATGCTTGTGTATCACTTATTTGATCATTTAATTTGAGTCCAAAAAGTTTCAGTCAGCAGGTCTGAGTTCAGCTCAGTTAAATTGCTGTGCAACCAAACGCTCTAACTTTCAGCTGAAAAAATATCAATCTTACTAAAAAGATTAGTACAACAACGCAATGTCATACACTAAAGGTCCCATATTGTAGAGATTTCTGTCTTTTTTGATTATAAAGCAGGTCTACGTTCTATGTTAGTACTGTGAATGTATCAAAGTGCTCAGTCCACAGATAAAATGTACACAGCCTGCAGAAACTGAGCTTTAAATCGAGCTTTCAGGACTTCTTTGTGATGTCACAACAAAGCAGTCACCGCTCTCAGCCATGTCCTAAGCCCCGCCCACCTGGACCCACCATCCATCCTTTTACCTGAAATCTGCTATAATTTTTCAATTAATCACTCAGAAAAAAGTCAGTCAATTGCAAGTGAGGCTCAAAGTCTGTAAAATATGGGACCTTTAAAGAAAGCCATCATAAGTATTAACAGCAAATATACTGAAATATTTGCAAATTGCTGAACAGTAACATTGTTGTATATATTATGTGATTATTAAAGATACATTATCACAAAGGCAGTGTTTACATGTTGCAGCTTGCTGAGTTATTTTTATTTGCATAGTGTCAGGTAGTTTAATCTGAATCAATGTATTGATACCTGCAAAGTAATTCGTAGCTACAGTTGTTCAAGAAATTAAGTGTATGAAGTAATTTTTTTGCCTCTGAAATGTAGTCAAGTAAAAGTATAATGTAACATAATATAGAAATACTGCACAAAAGTATTACTGACTTTCCACAGCAGCTACAATAAGCAGGGCAGAGCTTTGTGTTTCCAGTAGCAAAGGATATATCCACATACAAACAGAACTGGCCAATCACAGTTCAGATCACCTGTGCTAGCCTCTCACTGTACCTGATGCTAGCACCATAGAGTTTTTTTTTTTTTGTTTAACTGCTGTGGTGCTCATCTCAGAAAGGCATTCATTCAGATTGATCTGGGTAAAAAAAACAGGTTCCTTTTGAATTAAATGAGATGAAATTACAGCCCTAAAATAGACACCATGTCTCTTCCACAGAAGATTACACTTTCCCTCTCTTACTCATTTTAAATGTCAGTGTAACCAATCACAACTGCTGTCATTAACCTGCATTTTTGTTCATTTTGCAGCACCACCTTGGTAATGACTGCTGGTTAACATAGCAACCTCTAGTCTCTATCTGCCTCCCTCTCATTAAACAAGAAAATAAATTGTTTTGCCATGAGTTTGGACAAAATCTTTAAGACATACATTTTCAATTTAAGTCAATTGTTGCTAAATGTAGGCAGGTATATACATTCACAAGTGAATTTCATACTTCAGAGATGCAAGCTGGTCCAGCAAAAATAGACCAGACACATTAAGATAGCAAAGCAGGGAAAAGAGCTGGGCATGAGACACGCGGCTCACGAACCCAATGCACACACACACTGAGGAGATCGTGTCAGTCTGTGGAAGCTGTAACAGAGCCAGGACACGAAAAATGTACAACACTTGCTCTGGACATTGTTTGTTGCTAAATAGATCTAATTAACTGGTAACTAAGTGTAGTTTTTGACCAGAACTGCATTTGAGGGGTGTCGTTTGTCACAACCCAGCTCATGACAAAAGGAGGGAAGTGGATACAGTTGTACTTGGAAGAACAAACAAATCACATTAATTACATAAATGGAAACAGAATACATGAAGTAAATGTATGAAATGATCAAACAGTAGGTCTGTAGTGTGAGTGGGTGTAAACCAAACAAAAGAAACCATGTGGTGCAAGTTGGAGATCCAGCAATGGAACGAGAGCAACAGTTGTGTACAGTCGATCCAGTCTGGATGAACTGGCCAGGTACAACCAGTTGCACTCATGTAAACTCTGCCTATTAGGGCCTGAAGGGAGACACAAAACACAAGCAGCAGCCAAGAACAAGACACAACCTTGTAATCCATGGCAGAGCCAGAGGGCTGTCACATGGACACCTACTGGCCAATCAGAAGTTGTGCAGTGGGAAAAGAAGTAAACTGATATTTAAGTATTTTTTCCTCACTATAAATTTCCTTTCAAACTCTTAATGTATAGCCTCAACATAGACACAGACCATGATTATTTAACGATATCATAGGTTTATGTTACAGCTGTCAGATTCGATTATTTCAGCTATGTTTTGAGAGATCATGAGAGCATGAGATGAATTTACTGTGAAGAGGAAGCTGATCTATGGTGCGTGAAACAGAAAGAGACATTATGTCGTCATAACCATAAAAAAACCCTAAAAAACATTTGAATTGGATTTGTTACAACACAGTTAATGTTTTGCACTTGTGATTCAACCATGAGACACTGCTCCCTCTGTGAGTCATCTGACATTGTGTACAAAGAAAATAAACCAGACTTTTACATCCAGAGCCCTGGGTTCATGTCATTTATGCTCAATGTCACAGATACCAATACCGAAATCTATATAATATAGTAAAATAGAGTTTAAGAGTACAAAAAACTACTATCCTCACAAAGAGTCTCTGGTGTATAAGTCTGATATATAACAGAAAATTCAAGGTTGCAGTATCTCAGTTATGGACTGCTGCATGACTTCTTTGTACCATTGTCGCTCTTCGACAGACACAGAGGCTTCATAAAAGAGAGCCAGAGCCTTATACTGCAGATCTAACATCAAGCACGCAGAAAATTTAAAATAGCAGGTCTGAGTCTGAAAGGTTTTGTGTCTCTTTCTCTCACTTTGCTGTTCACCTCAATTTAAAATTCCACATCTCGGATCCATCCCTGCGGGCGCCACTTCACACTGCCTTAACTCAAGAGTATTAAGAAGCAGGAATCCATTCATCCCCACTGCAATTAGCTGACTTAATTTGCCCATGAAATGATGCAGCGGCCCAATGCCTACAGAGGCACTTTGTGTGTAGCGCTGATGAGTGGCCTTAGAACTGCGCTATGAAAATGAATCAGGGCCTAATTATTCTTTGTATACAGTCTGTGTGGACATTGGATGGTTTGCATTACTCATAGTGGATGTATGGATGGGGAGAGATGTATAGATCAGCCATGTACACACTACTGGGAAGCAGAGAAGCACCTCGTCGTCTTAAGTTAGAAATACAGGGTACTTAAATTTTACTAGCCAGTACAATATTACAGAGGTACTCATTTATCATAGAGCAAGTGTTCCAGTGAATCTGCAGCAAGAGGGTAACCTTCATTAAAGAAGAAATAAAAAAGAAGAGGGAGCTAACAGGCTTTACCAAATGGCAAAAATACTTGTGTTAATTTCGCTTGACTACTTGTAAAATGTAAAAACAAGCCAGACATTTATTATCTTTATCCTTTTTAGCATAACAGGATATTTATTATACTCAAAGTCTTCATTGTCTTTATTTTCTTTTTTGTTTACATCTGCTGTGGAGTCTATAGAGACCTGCTGGTGATTGTGACTTTATAATTGTTTCGTTTTGGCATCTTTACTCATTACAAGCTTGTGAAGCAAAGGCAAAAGACTCAATTAGCTCTAAAGTACGGTGGCCCTGAGAGCTCAACACACTGCAACTTAAGAAAACACAAGCAAACAGATAAAACACAAACAAATACTTTCTGAAATTGTTTTTGTTTTGTCAATTTGCATGTATTTTCTGTTGAGCTCTTAGCACCACCGTACTATAAATATTGGATCTTCAGTTGTCTATTAATTTATTGGCTATCATAAATTAAGAAAATATAAAAAAATATTAATATCAAATAATAACTTTAAAATGAATTAAAGTCCTCTGGGGTACCAGCCTAAACTAATAGCCAAAAAAATAGCCAATATTGTTTCAGTCTGAAATTATTACTATTAATCTGGAACTCTGATTAATAATTACCTTAAGAACTATAACCAAATTACCATATCAACAGTAAATTAAGTTGAAGGATTGGAATTCTAGTGGAGTTTAGCAATATTCACGTTTGTGAAACATTAAACACACTAGTGGTTATACTTAAAGACATTTATTCACAATGGACAGAGTAAAAACATAAATTCTAATCTAGTATATACAGGTGTGTGCGTGTGTGTGTGTGTGTGTGTGTGTGTGTGTTTGTGGGGGTGTGGGGACACAGACAAAGGCAAGATGACTGATTCAAAGTCAAAATTCAAATGTGACCACATGACCTGAACAAAGAGTGTCATCCCCAGATGTGATCATTGAGGAACTTTGTCTGTGGAGCAAAGAAACATCTGGTCTCTCGAATGAGTCCCAACAAAAGGCGGCTTAATGTCATTTGTGTCTCTGGTTTATTGAATTGTTTTTTCATTTTGCAAAATACAAAATAAAAAAAAAAGAATGGGCATTATTGCTCCTGGTCTCAAATATCAAGTTTTCTCAATAACATTAAATATTCATGATTAAATGAGGAACAGTAAGAGTTGAAGTTGAGGACAGCAAATTTTTTTTTTCTCATCTCACGGGAGATTCTGTAATTACTCCACCTGACTAACAAACAGAAGCAGCAGGTTCTCATTGCTTCTTTGACTTTGCCGCCTGATCTTCATGTCTTGCTGTTAAACCATCTGTCTGCACGCTGTCGACTCAGGTTAGTTAAACGCCATCTACCTCACCACCGTCTTTCTCTCCCCCTCTCTCCATCACTCCTATTTTCTATGTTTTACCCCCCTCCTCTAACCCCCTCTCTGATCTCCAGGTTATACTAAATAATTAATTAAAGTCACTTGCAAACACATGTAAACACATTAAACAACCCACCTGCCCCACTCTTGCTCTATACCTCCCACTTAAGGCTGAACGTTAGTGCCCTCTATGGCTGATAATGGGAAAACACCGGCAGGCTCTGCATCCCCTCCTCCTCTGCCCTCCTCCCAGCCAGTGTCTGTCAGAGTGTTTCTATAGAACACACGATGACTCTGCTGAAGTCAGATCATTGTTGCATCTTCACACAGGAAATTTTAATGTTTTAATAAAAGCAAACAAAATCCATTTACATTAAGTAAATGTCACCAACATTATGTCCGTCTAATTTCCAAAACGAACGAATGTGTAGACCAACATATCGTCACTAAAGCCTCAGAGTCAATCTGAAGTAGAAACTGCTCTTTAAAACAAACCCAAAGCACTGAATCCTGCAAAAACCCAATAGATTGTCGAGATATATGTGGAGTCAGTCTGGATCTGAACATAATGCCTGTTTACGGTGTGAGTCATGCTGCTAAAATGTCTGAAATAAAAATGGAAATTCTTTTATTCTGGCTTCACAGAATGATACGTGATATATGAGACTCCTCCAGGGCACAAAAACAAATATCAGAGGCAAAGAAGAAAGAATATTGGAACAATTTTTCCTGTTTTATTTCAACTTTTGTGTAACCTGGGAGGCTGCATGAATCTTTAATGTAATCTTAATTAATCAAGCAAAATAGCACAAGCATGATATTAAACACCTGCTCTGAAAATGAATTTTAGGTAAAATGTAATACAAAATGTATTTCATCCAGAGGATTAGGACAGTAAACTGAGGGTAAACACAAGAGCGGCAAGGTTTGTTTAAATATCACTCACACAGGTTCAACCAACAGGAGTGAAAATGTGTGTTTTCAGGACAAAACTGGCCAAGCAGGAAGCATCACTGATGCACAACAGGTGAGCATGTTCTTTGTTCATAATATGGATCCAAGTTAGCTTCCAGGACGTGGTCACCAGTCCGTCTTTGGTTCACACAAAAACAACAGGAATCAACACGAAATCACAAAATTCAACAACATTTGAAATCACATTGATCAATAAAACAAGAACATGCACAACAAGCCAAATATACATATCTAAGAGTGAGTGTGACAGCTGCATTTGGAAAGGTGGAATAAAACAGAAACTTACAGTGAAAACAAAATTAATGGGAAATCTTCCAAAACATCAGCTACTAAAAGTAACATTTATAAGAGATTCATCACTTTTTTGTTTCAGTGACTTTAAATCGTCTCGTGTCTGTCAGTGTTTACACATACATGATTGAAATCTCTTCAAATATGACAGTGCTGAGCCAAAATCTACCACACAGGACCAACAACTTCTCCAAATTAAACAACACAATATGGGACAAAATGCCCTCCATGACAACATGTTGCCTTTTCTGATCTGATGCCTCCATCAGCAGCACATCATGTGTCTGCTTTGATACAAATCAGTATTGTACAGGTTGGTTTGGTTTAGCCTAAAAAACAACCTGATTAGGCAAAAGAGAACTTGGTTAATGGATGTTTGTCATCATGGTAACAATATTAACCACTTGGTTGAAGGAGCTAATTGTAAGTTTTGCTATTGCTAAACAGCTAGCTTTAGCATTAACAGCTGTTTACTTACCAGTCTAGAACAAACTTTGCAAGTTCAGCATCAAACTTGTAAATTAGTTAAAACTTGTAAAACATGTAAATTGGTTGCTAGGATACAGCTAAGGCATAGTCCAATTAAGAGTGATCAGCTAAGCAAACAGGAAGTCACTGTAGTATCACAAGTTAGCATAGCACCAAAAAAATAGTTTTAGAGGCTACTTTCTTTTATTTATGTCTGCACATTTTAATTCATTTTAATACTGTTTAGAATGAGTGGGAAATGTCTGATCATGCTAATCTAATACATTATATACCCATTTAGTGACATGTTTTTGACAAAATGTTTCATACTTTGAGGTATGTTGTGTTATTTTTGAGAACGATTGCCATCATTATTAAAAAGCACTTACCAAGTGAATTCCACATCTCTTTTAATCTTCACTCTAGATGGTTCAAGATGGCGGCATAGTCTCAGCGGCTCAGTGCTTGCAACTAAACAGTGTTTCACTGTATTAACATAAATATAAGCTATTCAGTATAATAACTGTTGTGCAGTACTGCTCTACACTGCACTGCTTTGCGCTATTGCTGTTAACCAGTTGACATTTCAACATTTTATCTGGCTATTTATTGTATTTAACTAATTTTTTCATTTTATTTTATGTTTATGTTTCTGAGAGGTACTAAACATAATATCAATAAATTAAACATTTCATAAATTGTCTTATATTGAATGTCTCTTAAGGTTTCGTCTGTTACACCTGGCAGTTACTGAGTGTAAACATTCAGTAACATGTAATTTACGGTTTGTGTGATGCAACCCATTTAAATGTAATTACACATGTAATTCCACTTAGCAAACACTTGTATTAGAACATTTGAACTTCTAAACAGCTGCTGCAGCCAGCTGCTGTTCCGTATCTAGGATGTCACAAGTTTAATAGCAGCTCTGGTATCTATGAGCATCAGCACCATCAACATTCAGAAGTAATTTTGAACAAAAGTAAATACATTGGCCTGCAAAAATAAAACGTCCTTTACAGACCATTTATAAGCTTATCCTATAAGATCCCTCACCTCTGTTCTCTCCTACAAAATCCTTGTGTAAAACACATTATGGGTTTCTATTTAAGTTATGACCTATAAGCCTTTGCCTACAATGTGCCTCGTGTAAGAGGGAATAAAGATCATCTGTGCTTTTGAAAACCTCCTCAGGTAACTATGTTCCACCTAAAATGAGCAAACGGTGGGCTTATAAGTGATGTGTGACTAATCACATCTTACATATGCACTGCCACGAATCACACTGACGTCTATTACCTGTAAACCTGAAGCATAACCTTTATGCTTTTACTGCATGTACACATGTGAATGATCGTTTTTATCAAAATCATAGTTTGAAAGTGTAATTTCAAAGCCATGATTTTAATTATACCCATGATAATTTTAATTACAGTTTATTTAATTAGCAGATGTAGGAGATTAATCTTAAGCCAGTGAATGTTGATTTCACTGCTGTGGCCAGTGAATGTACTGTATGTATATTTAATTAGCATTAATTCTGGGCGTTGACAAAACAAATCTTGGCTGTTTCCCGTGGATGCTTCTGCGGAGCCAGATTTGCTGATAGTGATTCCTCTGTCTTTGCCGCTCAAAGTGAGTGACCAGGGCCGCTTCTACTAACACTGACGTCACGTGTGTACCCTCTACAGAGTATAACAAATCCATTATTCATATTCAGGATGACAATATAGGAGAATCTCATGGGACACGTTGGGAGACTTGAGCTCAGGTCAGCAGAGGTCCATCCGCTACAGAGGAAGTGTGTTTAATGAGTCCTCTGTGGTCTCCAGGTTCCCTCAGCTCTTTGGAGCCTTTCGACAGCACCAATAAATTAAAGACACTATAGAGCGCAAAACCTATTCCCACCGGGTTTTCTGTTACTTCTCCATCTTTATCGTCTTCATCTGGGTCTGTTCTTTTACAGCTGTTTATGTCATAATCACACAGGAATACATTTAAGAGCAGCTCAGCGTCCACTGCAGCTGTTGGGAGTTAACTTATTTGTTCGTTGTTCAAATAAGCAGAAGGTTGCTCATTCAATCATTTCACCCACACATCATAAGAGTTCAAGGAGTCGGGTTGGTAAAGTACATTTTCATCAGATAGAGTAACTGGTTCTCCAACTAAACGTAACATTATGGTTTTATCATATTTGTGTGAGTAAAGTTCAAGCTCTTACAACATGTTTGGTTTTTATTTTTAATGTGGAATTTTCTGCTTTCTAAGGAAATGTTTTGTCCTTATTTTGAATAAATTTTGAACATCAGTTCACTTGAAACCGTAGATTTCTCTGTGTCTTTTCTGGACATATTTGAAGCATGAGTGGATTTAAGGATTTAAAACCCCATTCAGACTGGATTTAGGGCAGATGGCGTGAATTTAATGTCTCCTGTGCTGCTCAGTGATTTGTTGGTAATTTTTCACGTTGAATTGCAGCTGCACTTACCTACTTTCTCTCTGAAAACTTCCTGGTCCTTCTGTAATTTTAATTCCATCTAGAGAGACAACCTTGTATTTAAAGTGGATCTCTGATTTTATTTCATTTTACTTTATTTTCATGAGAAGAGCTGCTTTTTAAAACCAGAAGAGCAAGACCCCTTAACAGCTCATCTAATAGTCTGCTGTACAGCTATGCTCTTTTAAGCTCAGTGTTTAGCCTTTTTTTTTTAACAATTTGTCAAATAAGCATAATGAAAAGTATGCCAAATTAGCTAGTAGCAGTTTCTGTTTGCAATGTTCCCATGGATGTACATACAGCTATCACTGAGTTACTCTGACACTGAAGAAAACTTAAAAATGGGGTGATTCTGTTTTTTTTTCCTATGATTTCTGGGTACATTTATGGATGTTTATTTGTGATGGACATAATGATATCCAATAGAAATGTATGTCACACTGAAAGGTTTCAATATCTGCTTCATGTTTGATTGAGTTATGTCTCAGAGAAAGAGAACGATTTTTGATCAAATTCACCTTCCCTAGTGTCTTTACCTCACCCTCAACCTGTCCTCTTTTGTTTTGGTCCTGTGGCTAATGTTTATTATAGACCATATCCTTAATGATGGTTAAGGCATCTGCAACGACGAGTTAAACGAATGTAGAGCATAGTGAATATTCATTCATTCTCTAAGTTCCCCTGTAGAGGACACAAAGCTCTTTGTAATCTGCAGGCCAGCATTTGTTTTCATGATGACCTGTGACGACGCTTCACATCACACCTGTTGGGCCTGTGCCTTGACGAGCTGCACCTGCAAGGAGTTAGTGCTCGTTAGACAGAGCGAGTGAAGAAACAGCAAATTCCAGGCACTTTGCTGTTGAAACATGGATGAATAAAAAAAACTCCAGAGCAACAATAAGTGTGTGACGTTGAGTGTAAGGCCTTTTCAGCCCCTACGCCACACGTCTCTGTCCGTGTGTTGGACAAATGTTTCTTTTATTGCTCTCCAGACAAACTGGATGATCTTTTTCTAGCCTTTTTTGGTTCCCTTCACATTCATGCCACAATATGTATGATCTTCTCGTACATCAATGAGTTCAACTCCACAGCACACACACCTGCCTCAGTTACTGTCCCGATAAAGTACAGCCTAGTGCGTCAACATACAGGGAGTAGCAGAAACACACCACACACTTCTTATTTGGCCTCTTTTCACTTTCTGATGTATCAGATAAAATGTTTGCCTTCATGATGACACCGTGGGTTTCACCATGGTTACCACACAATATTTCTATGGTTATATAGAAGATTACTTGCTTGACATTTACAATAATGCACCGATGGACCACTTAAATGTATCAGTGGTTTATATTTTCAATCCCCACTAAAAGCACATACATATACTAACAAAGAGTCTTGTGTTTGGTCTGTACCGGAAACAGACACAATAACTGTTATGGGGTTACAACCTCCATTCCATTTTTTTTTTTTTTTTTTTGCTGTCAAAATGAATTCGCAGAGCCTTGAAACTTGCTCAGCCTGGCTAATGCAATGAAAACACATGTCCACAATGGCTTTATTAAAATTAATTCAATGAGTTTTAATAGTGTTAAAACGAGTGAACTTGTCAGGACAGGAAATTCACCAATCAGCTGCCACATCACTCTGCAGTGATAACTTATAAAGTTCGGAAACTCAACAGGGAATCATACATACTTATAAGACATAAAAACTTAGTCATAAATCGGAGAGATTTTCTGAACATTGTTCATGGTCTACAAACATTATTTTACTGGGGTGGGTGGAAGACCCACATATTAGTCTGTAAACAAAAAGCATTATCAGAGAAGTGACTAAAGTGACACTTTGACAAGAAAATGTTATGATGAGGAGCTCTGACAAGAAACTGAGTGACTGTGGGCGAAGCAATGAATTTGAAGGTGGGTGTATCACCAGAATTATATAGAAGTATATATAATATATAATATACACATAGTGCCAGTCAAAAGTTTGGACAGTGTGTAACAAAGTATAACAAAAGCTAAAATATGTCTGCATGCTTTGGGAAATCACCGGCTTGTTCAGAGCTTCTTAGCATCAGCTGTCAGAGATGCTGAAAATGATACTGAACACACTTTAAAATAACTTTGCTTATTTAACTGTCTGTGAGCTGTGTATATACTGTCTCTTTATGTTACAAAATACATCAATCACAAAACATACATGTTGTAAAGGACACAAATGCTTTATATCTGGAACTGTTAAGTGTAAAAACAGAGGTTCATGTTGAGTAAACTGTCAACAGCGTTCAGCTCTCAGCTATTGTGGAAGTTAAAGAAAGTAAAGTGAATCATTTAGCTGAGGTAGACTTCATATTCTTAAACTCACATTAAAGCTGAATAGATATGTGTGTGTGTTTGTTTAGTTTTAAATATTGTCCCTCCTTTTACAACAAATGGTTAGGGTTAACAAAGAAGACGGTGATGAACCTATAGACTTAAAAATGGACAAAAACAATAAAAACGGATATAAATCGCGTAGTTTTTGGTTCCTCCT
Source organism: Seriola aureovittata (assembly GCF_021018895.1). Lineage (NCBI taxonomy): Eukaryota > Metazoa > Chordata > Actinopteri > Carangiformes > Carangidae > Seriola > Seriola aureovittata. Next base: position 26,007,675 of record NC_079372.1, read on the forward strand.
GTGGGTTCTGGAGCTTTTTAAAATGATCTTAGCCTCCAATTAGTTTTTATTAGGCTCATTTTAATCTACAATCACTTCTCAGAGCGTCTTTAGTCATGATACTTTTGGGAGACACACAGTAGAAGGTTTATAAAATGGATTATATAATCTTAAAATGCTTTCGAGAAACAAGGCCCAGGAAGTGAAAGGAACGATAAACATCATCATCTGCAGCCATGATTAATTACCTGAAGTACAGGTACCTGGGGTTATTTTTAGTCTGACCTGATTCTACTAAACAAACATTTTTCAACATTTCCTGAAGTTCACCTTGATTTCTTTTTTTAAAGACCGAACTCGGTTGTTTTTGTGAGCTGGGGGACTCAAATTAATCTGTCTGCTGCCAAAGAGGACCCAGCAGAGAGAACTGAGATTACCGCTCGACCAGGCATCAAACTGACACAGTTACAGCGCCAGAGAGTCACCAACACACACACACACACACACACACACACACACACACACACACACACACACAATAGTTCATTACTAGCAATTTGGTTGATCGGCTCACGTCATATCACAAAAACACCATATGACTCATTGAAGGAGAAGTCCACTGTGACCCTGTTAAACATGGCTGACCTTTTCATGGGCTCATTCTCTTGTCCCTGTCCCTTGAACAAGTGGTGAGTTAAACTTGACAGTGTAATGTGATGTTGACTTGTTTTAAACATTTTAGAGAGAAATGTTTAAGTGATCTGTTTGTTTGAATTATTAGGCCCACAATTAGACTTTTTCATTTTTTCAAACCTTTGTGTTTTTCCTAATAAACATTGCAGCATAACTTCAGGTAATCATTTTAATGGTTTAATAGCCCATAAAACCAACAAAGAACAGACCGTGAATTTTTCCTTATTTTACAAATAAAAGCACTGTAAAGCATAATAAAGAAGGAAAATCAACACAGAAAGTGTGTTGATTTTGAGAGTACATATTTGTTTGAGTTGTTCTAAAGGTGATTTGAAGTTTCTATCTTTATCTTTTCATGAGTTCTGCTCATTCTGTATTTATGGGTAGTTTTTGTCTGCTGTTTAAAAAAATCATCTCCAAAGCCTCTGCTACACTAAATATCTGATTGGTCGCACCCTTCTGTTTGTTTTCTGTCACTTCAGTTAACTCGGAACAACTTCTCCTCACTCTAGGCTCTGAATAAAACAGTACTGTTCACATTTAGTCTGCGTATAGAGTCAAGACAGGCCAAGCTCTGAATCAGACACTCTGATTGGCTGATTGGCTGTGACGCCACACACTGGAGCCATAAGGAACTTCGAATTGAGTGACGTCACTGGCAAAGAATGCGGATGAGAATCAATCAGTAAACACAGACAGAGAGCAGCAATGAGCCAGGCAGGCGGTAAGACTACTCCAAACATTTCTTAACTTTTAATTTTTGTGTATTGACCGAAGTCAGTGACTCACACGGAAGAACCGGGGCTTGTCGGAAAGCACCGACTCCCTAGTTTAAGGACAAAAAAACGACACGTCTCTCACTCAAACGGTTGCGGAGTAATGGCGCTCTAACGTGAAATTTAGAAATATTAATGCCCTTGGAAATGAACTGAAACACAGTTAAGCTCAGCACAGTTAGCCTGAAACGGAGAAGGCTAGTCACCATGGTTACTGAGCAGGAAATCCTATTGTAACGGACTGTGTTAATGTCAATGTTTAACTGTTATGATTGTTTCTGTAAGAAACTTTCGTTTAGTTCAGTCATAAGTCTGTTGAGTTGCAGTACTGATATTTCCAGACTGTCAGTGAACATGTTGTGTCAGCTTAGACACTGTGAAGCCTGTCCGTCATGTGAGCTACCTGTAACAGTGATTGGCGGGAAATAGCACACCTGTAATTGGCTGAGAGTGGTGGGGGTGGGGTGGGGAGGGGAGTTGTCCCTCCCTCTTCTCCCTGTCTTTTGGTGCTCGGGGTGTTAGTCGATGTTACGAGAGGCAAGTTGGAGAGTTACTGCAGCTCTTGTGTTATGTTGGCGTTGACTACGGCCCACAGCAGCCTGTGTTATTGTGCGCAATAAAGTTGCAGCGAAAACTGGCTTACGTCTCATCGTCTGTTTAACGTGGGACGTTACACTATGATCCACAGTGATGAGACTGACTAATATTACCGAGACTTAACAAAATAAGCCAGGATTTTCCTTTATCTGCCTTGATGGAATAGGGACCTGTCCTTTTAGTTTTGGAGTGGCTATTTAGCAGCAAAGTTGAGTGATAAACATTTTTTCATATACATCAACTTCAGTTTATAACTACCATGTGAAAACTACTAATATCACCATCATAACTACTGTATATATCTAGCGCAACAGCTTTATTCTCTAACATAATAGCAAGCATTTGTCTGATGGTCAAATAACTTCATTGTTTCTCCACATATTTGCTCAAATTCTGGTTCAGTTTTTGAGGATCAGTGTTGGGTTCAGCCATCTATCTTGACACACTCGACAGTTTCTGTAAAAAAACTGAAAGAGAAAAAGAAATTAAACCAGATTACAATGCAGCAAAAAAATTATTTGAGAAGAAATGACATTTTTAGACTTAAAAAACTAAGCTTTGTTACCACCATCATGTCAACTTCTGGTTCATTTTCTGCTCTTAGCATTATGGGAAATGTAGGAAATAACCAACTGAACTTTAGTGAAGAGCATCAGAAAACATAAATATGTTAAGCGGTTGAATTTGGATGTTTGTCTGTCCCTATGTTGGTTTGTGGAGCGTTGTGTGAATCAGGGATTGTGTCTTTATTTTTCTGCCTTGTTAGTGTGTTTGAGTGTTGGGGAGAAAACTCAGAAAAGGTCATCACTGCCATCAGCTGTAATGAGAGGAAACTGGTCCGATTTTGGCAAATGTTGATTATTGCGTTGTGAGTATTTCCTTCTCTGAGCAGCCAGGAACAGTATTTTTTTCTTCTTCTACTCTTTTTCTTATTGCTGCACAGCTTGTCCAAAACCACCTGCTTCTGTTTATCTTCTTCTGTATTTCTCCTCATGATCTGTAACTGTGGTTGGTTTGCTTTTTTTCTGATCAGTTAATTCAACAGTTTCCATGTTATTTTGTTGTCATGTGTAGGTATTTTTAAACTGGTGGCTCACTTCTTTAAGTGATGAGCATCGCTTAGCTACATGCAGATCAAACAAATGTCATTTCATTCGTTTCATGTCTTCCTGGGCCTGTGCATGGGCTGCAAGTACAGTGTGACGTTTGTTTTTGAACAGTGTTGGGAGAAGTATTCTGATCATTTACTGAAGTAAAAATAGAAACACCACAGTGTAGAAAACACTGAATTAAAAACCTTGAATTTTTCTTGAGTAAAAGTCAGTGAGTATTCTGTGCGTCAAAGTGTCAAAAGTAAAGGTAGTCATGCAGAAACGCTCCTTTCATGAAGCTGCTGAAGTCCTGCGAGATTATGTTTTCTGATGGATCTCATGCACACAACATAAAATGTATTATATTTTTCAGAGTCAAGATGCTCTGTATTAGAGACATTACATTTGTGGATTATTATTATTGATATGTTAAAATGCAAGAAGCATTTAAATGTAGCAGGCTGAACTGGAGAAGCAATAATTGAAACTATTTTAGAAAATGTTGGGTAGATCCTGCCTGTCTTTTTTTGCAGGACAAGTTACAACTACAATAATTCATGTTAGTACATTTAGTAACCTGACACTAAAAGCAAAAACATCCAACCTGAGCAGATAAAATAACTGCAAAACACACCTTTAATCTATAATAATGCATTATATTTTATAAGTTGATCATAAGTTTTGTATCGAAGATCAAAATGATCAGTATATCTGGCTGTCAAATAAATGTATTGCAGTAAAAAAAAAATACAATAATCCCCTCTGAAATATAGTGTAGTAGCAGTATAAAGTAGCATGAAATGGAAATACAGTAGTCCACTTAAGTACAAGTACCACACAAATGTACTTAGTGACTCCATTACCAGTTTTGAGTAGTAAAAAGTAAAAAATGAACAAATGAGTAAATGGTCCCATGATGCAAATTTGATGAAATGGCTTGGACACAATTTTAGATCAATATTTTTTGTGATGTTTATTCAAAACAGATAAAATCAACTTATCACAGCATCAGCCTCATCTGCAGTTTACTTGGGGGATATCTTTTTGTATCAGCACACTGTTGACAAGCTTAATGTTTGTTCTGGTGACTTTCATTTGGAAAATTTGATTTGTGCCACTTTTAATTTGTTTTGAATATGTGAATGCAAATAATCATTCTGTCTCCCATTCACTTCAAATGAAGCCTCCATGACCAATTCAAGCATGTGTTTCCTGTTTGTGTGCGACCTCCTGTCTTTGTTTAGAGTTCAGCTTTGATCCATGAATTTGGAAACAGAGAAGTCATTATGTCCCATAACCAGACCATAAACCGCAGCATTATTCACGCATTGTGCACTGTTTACACATTGATCACCCGGACCTTTATTTATGACCTGCATCAGAACCATGACATCACCTTTTTTTCGGCCAGGGTGAGGGAAAATTTCCTTGGACTGAAAACTGATGTGACCATGTCTGGTTAATGGGAAAGATAATGTGATTACACTAACAGGCAGTATTACTCTCATCATGTGTTCGTGTTCCTCTTCAGTCAGATGTTTAACTCCAGGTTCCCTCAGAAGCAAACAGTCAGAGTGCAGATGACATACAGGGTAAACACAGTCATATATATAAATGGTGACACGTGCTGTATATACACACGCACACACACACACACACACACACACAGTAACACTATGTAAAGACGTGTTCAGGATGCAGACACATAAACACACAGCAGCAGACCCAAATGCGCATACAAGATGGGTTACTATAGCCGGAGATGAAGAAGAGAGAGGGAGAAGGGGGGGTGAGGGGGGTGGGATGGGGTGGGGTGGAAGAAAGCACAGCGCCTGGCTGCATCTTTATCCCAGCAGACCCCTCCTCTCTCTCTCTCTCTCTCTCTCTCTCTCTCTCTCTCTCTCGTTCTCTCTCTCTGTCTGCCTGCCAGCTGATGCTGACTGGAGGTGAAGCGTTTTTTCTCTCCCCTCGTCATCCAGGGGAAACCTGGACAGACGGACGGACTGGCGGTGGTTTTGGGGATTTTGAAACCGGCTACTACTTGATGATGACAGTGGGAGGCAACTGCGAAATTAAAGAAAACAAACCTAAACCGGGAGAGAGAGAGCGACAGCCAGAAACCAAGACTGTGCACAGTAACGCAGAGGGGAAAGACAACAACTTCCAGCGGTTGTGTTCTCGGGGCGGTCTACAGGGAGCTTTGGAGCTGTTGGCACCAGAAAGGTAGGATGTTGCACAGTCTGCTGCAACGCTGTAAGTCCATTTACAACACGTACAGATAGGTACATGCATTTAGATCCGTGCATCTGTATCCTGGACCACCACAGTGCGCACTGCGTGAGAAAACGCGCCTCTGCCTGTCTGCAGTCTGTCACTGTGTTTATGTTGAGCTAAAGCTGAAAGGTTGCCATAACACACTGTATAGATACTGATGGCGCGTGGCGCGGCGCGTGCGTGACGTACTTGTTTTTGTTTTTTTTAAGTGTGGTTTATGCGCATTTATGGTGTATATTTGTGCGTGTCTGCAGTGCGCGTGGTGCGTTTAAGTGTGTTTATACTTGCTTCATCTTGTGGTGCGTTTGAGTGACAGGTTGTATTGGCAAAGAAAGATGGAAGTTAGGTGCATTGAAGTGTGTTTAGTTCAAGCACTTGCTCGGATTGAAGTGACACTGAACACTTATTCTGTTGTTACGTGTGTGTGTGTGTGTGTGTGGTGCATTTGCAGTCTTATTTGTGTCGGGAGATTTTGTTGCACCACTTTTTCTTGGTGTCTGTACTGTAAGAGTGAGTGTGTGTGTGTGACTCTGCTGTTACTACTGAGATACTTTACTACAGCAGATCTTTTAGGAGGCATGTTAGTGACAAAACATTGCATAAAATAAATTCAAGACTAGATTTCAGAGCACTCATGCAGAGTCTCACTAAATATTTTTTACAGATGTGGAGAACTTGAGAACATAGAACATCAGAGTACCTGGTCAACATAATGCCCATGTTTGTGGACAAATTACATGATGTGAATTAGGAGGCGGAGTCTACCAGGATGACAACTCATATCAAAATCATACCCATTGCTTTGTGTTTTGATGTTAGGTGAACATTGAATTACGAGGAAGATAAATGAAGAGCAAAGGGGAATTGAAGATCTGCTAAACTCATGATTCTGTGGGAATTGTTCTTCAAATTATGGTTGTGAGTTTCTTCTGAGACTTTTCCACAGTTTTGTTACCATGAAACTTCCATATGACGGTGGTTTACTTTATTTTAACCCTGATTTTTTTTTTTTGGCTCGGTAGCTGTTTCCAGGCTCTCTGAGCTGTGGCTGACAAGCGGGCTACGATTTTTAATTTAGCTGTCTTCTATAATCACCACCAACACGGCAGGACAGTTGACACAACTTTAGCCCAAACCCAAAAGACTGTCATATTCACAGCTGTCCCCCTGTAAACAAGTGGCAGGTGGGAACCAAAAGTGCTCGTCACAAAAGGGGGTCGTAACTAAGCCACTTAAATGTTACACCTGCAAAATATATATTATATATAAAATAATAAAGTGCCGCTACTGATAATGAAATTCTATAATAGACTCAATGAAGTAATATTAATTAATAATATGATAACATCAAATGACATTGCACCACTTAATAAACAACACAAATTAATATAGTTAACTTATAGTTAAAATAACCCAAATGTGTACAATAGCTAAGGTTACATTAGTTTCATTGAATGCATCATAATGTAATACCAAACTCTTAATGAAAGAAAACAATTGAGCTAGTCATTAATAATCAAGTAAGTGATTGATTGAAGAGTTAGGTAAATACTTGACTGAACAATCCCAACCTACTTGCTCGTTCTGAAGCTTTCAACATGGCCACATGGTCTTCATCAGCAGATGAGGTTTGCTCAGTTGTCATTGACCTGTAGGTGTTTAAACTTCCTTGTCAGACTTATTATATGTGTTGCTATTGAAGTAAAATGTTCAACTCTGCAGTTGAGTGCAGCCATGCAGAATGGTCTTACTGCTTTTTAAAGATGAAAGCATATTTGTGGTTAGTGATGCCAGAGATGTGACATTTGCCAGTAATGACTAATGACTTGTAACTAATCCCACATTAAAAAAAAGACCATAACCTGACAACAGGAGCAGGCGACTGATTAGTGCAGAGAGAGCAGCACAAATAGAAGTGGTATACAGCATGTGGTCATACTTCATAAACTGTTTCACATCAGGGCTCGTAATTGAAAACAATAAACGTACGGCCCACAGTTGGCTTACAGTCACCAGAAGGAAAATCTGGCTCAGTTTGTTGCCATGACTCAGACGTGGGACAGACGTGTTGCTCACATGTGCAGCATAGTGAGCAAAATCTGTGATATTAGAGGACCCAGAATAACCATCATAGCCTCATTAAACTGTAATTAAAAAAATGTCCATAAAAAGTCCATATAGTCAATGTAGTGCATTACTGTATATCTGTTTCCTTGGTGTATATGTGTCTTCAGTAGAGGCTTACAATATGTCAGCCTGCAGTCCCAGACCTTGAAAGGGAAGTAACCCATTGCCTAATCTAAGAGCAGAACGTTTGCTGATATTGCTGGATAATCCTGGCATCATTCACTGACTACACGTTCTCTCTTTCTTGTGGCTCTCAGCGGGAGGAGCGAAATATTTGTGTATCAAACTGGACTGTACCTAAAAGCAGCTTCCTTTGTCTTTTAATCCTTTGTCTACACTTTCTATACAAAGTCATAAATGTCTCAGCCAGGTTTGGCCAACAGTATATTGTTATTTTCAAGACCGACAAGTGAGTCGTACTCTTTACACCCAGAAGGTTTAACCAGCTAACTTGAATGTCAACGTGTCAGCAGAAATTCACAAAAGCAGATTATTGCTACGATAGAAACAGAAATATAAATAGCAGAGGATACTAACAGTATTATCAGTGTAGAGATGTCTCCGGCCACTTCTTTGTTCTACAGAGACAAAACAGAAACTAAGACGATGTTGTTTTTTTTTTTTATTTAACTGTAACTGCTTGGACAACTGTGAGCATGGTGAGAGGTTGGAAATAATCAGAGTGCATCTGCCTCCACAGTTTACCTGAACTGTTTGAACTTATTAACAACTGTGTTATGGGTTTCCTCTGAGGAGGCGCTCTGTGCCTGCAGGTATCAAGCAGCAACAAAGGATTGTTTAACAACTTGCTGATCTCTTGCTTGTTTGTCCACTTCCAATCACTCCATCCTCACAGTCCCTCCCTGAGTTGTTGAGTTTTCCTAACGTCTTTATTGAGGAAATTCCTGCTTGTTGAGTCTCAGTGAGGGTTTACGACTACATTCAGACCAATTTTAACCCTGCATAAAAAAATGAAGCCTCCTCATTAATTTGAATGAAGCTCATCCAGTGATGCAGCGTGGGTGCAAGGATCTCCAGCCAGAAAAAAACATAACAAGCAAACAAAACAGCAACAACAAGAACAAATAAAACACCATCATCTGCAAAGAAGTTGAAGGTGGTTACTGACCTGGCCAATTAAATACATGGAAGTCCAGTCTTGCAGGTCTCTACTATTTACCTTGCAATTGCAATTGCAACGAAAGGTAGAATCATTGTCACCATGTTTATTTTCCAGGGTTGTAAAGTCCTGTTTCATAATATCATGAACCGCTGTGTAGTGATAAGCCTTGAAAATCATGAATTTGGTACTCAAATTGTACTTCCTGGACCATTGTTCATTGTCCCACTCGGACGTAAAATAACACTGTAACCCTGTAACAGTGTCAGACTCATGGTGGAAAGTAAAGAAATTAACCAGGGATGTAATCTTTAGGTGTGTCACAATTCAGGGATGCATCAACAAAGGTGTGGTCCCTCGTAGCTGTCGTAGCCTGACTGGTAAAGTGGAACTGAAAAAAGGCAGTCGGGCCTACTTATGCTGCCTCAGTTTATCATTTATAACACTACATGTTCACCTTTGTCACTGTTGCAGGAATCAGAAAAAAAAAATACTGAATAAAAAGGGAATGGATCGCTGTCCTGAATGTCCCCAGTTTGAATCCAGCTGGAGACGCTTGTTGCATCCTCTTGCATGCATTCACATTATCTTAGGTAATAGAAACATGCACTGACTTTTCCAGAGATTTTAAGACATTATAGCAGTTACTTCAGGGATAATAACTTCACAACCTGGAGACACTTAACACAGCATTTGAAGTGTAAAAAGTAGCTGCTGTAGCTTCCCACTTCCTACATGCACCTTGTATGACAGTAATAAACAGTAATAAAAAGATCAGTTTCATTAGTGCTTCTTTGTCCTCTCACACACAGTGGAAGTGGTACAGCGGCCCACCCAGAGTGGCACTGCAGCCTTACATGGACACACACTTGAGGCTCTAAGTTTAACATCTTATTCATCAACGCTCAGGCAGCCAAAACACACACACACAGCAACAAGCACACACGCTGCTGCGGCTGCAGTGGAGATTGAACCTGGAAAACAAAAGGCAGTGTCAGAATGGAGAGTTTGGATGTCAGAGGGGGGGAGGGAAAAGGTGATGGAAATAGAGAAGGAGAGAGATATGAGGAAAGGAAGAGAGAAGAAAGAGAGAGATAGTGGAACATATAACCCATGTGTCTTGATCCTGGATGTAACCCCGGGGAAATTCAGCAGCACAGCAGAGTTACTGTGCTGTTTTGATTTGATGAATATTCATGATCAGGCAGAGGGAGGGAGGGTGGGGGGCAGGGAGGCAGGGAGGCAGGGAGTCTGGTCCGTGGCAGCATTTTGACGTGTTGCTGCTGCAGCTCGCGTGAAGGGAGAAAAAGAGAGTCTTGCCTGTGCAGCCGAAGCCTGATGTAGCTTATTATTCCTCTGTGCCATAGGCCTCCACTGTCTTCCAGAAAATTTTAAAATCACATTAATAAGCCACACTATTGCACCGGGTGACGACTTCTTTTATTATAATGAACGTTGGCACTGTAGTGAGTCAGTCCCACTTGCAGTACATAAGCCTCTTTCTGTCCATTTTCTGCCACTCATCCAGGCGTAGGTCCTGGTGGCAGGAGGCTAAGCAGGTACCCCAGGCATCCTTCTTCCTCACCACATCCTCTAGCTCACCCTTGGTGAGCTGTACGCAGGCCAGATGAAATATATGTAATCCCTTAAGCATGTTCGGGATGTGCCCTGGTGTCTTCACACAAAGCAGTGGCAAAGCATGAGAGTGTTTCTCTTCGTGCATCAAAGGGTTAAATAATGCATTTTTGTAGTTCTATTGAGGAGATTTCAAAATATTGTGATATATATTGTGTATCGTGATATAGCCTAAAAACATTGCAATATTTTATCAACTATATTGCCCAGCCCTACCTCGATTGATGAACAAGACCACAGGATGCCATCCTCCATTTTTCCAGCACACTACCAGGCAACCTGGGGACTTGGCACTTCACCGCTTCAGTAGACACTGACTGTTGTGGCCTAATAAAGTCAGCAGAACCACATCATCCACAAAGGGAATGCACTAAACTGAATGCTGACTTGCCAAACGTGTTAGCATTTGTGATAGCCTGGTTCCAGTCCTCTGAACTGTTGCCCACATCTTAGATTTGTTCAGCAAGTCAAACAGATCTGGGGTGTTTTTGGCCCCAGTTACACAAACAATTGACCAGTCAGAAACTAATAGGTTGGAATAATAATAGGGACATCATCATCTAACATAGTAAGCTAGCTCAGAACATTTATTTAAAAATTAAAATCAACATATTTTGTTGAGCTGTGAAAAACTTAAAGCAACTGCTTGCACCGTTTCCATGTCAACTAAAAATGACATCAGCCGTACGGATACGTCACTTGCCACTGATTGGTTAAGGCAAAACAAAACAAAATAACCCCTCCTCTGAAGAAAAAGTTGGATAGCATGATGAATGGCTAAATGAAAAAGTAAAACGAAACTGCGTTTCAATCTAATATTAATTCTAAAAATGTGTATTAAGACTCATCTGAGAATAGTCCCCAAAAAAGAACTAAAACCTCCTGTTTGAGAAATGTTTGTTAGGAAATTTATTAAACATTGTAGACGCTGATGTCCACACACCAGAGGACACTACAGAGAATTGTAAGGATTTACAAAGTAGGAGCCAATGGGCTTGGGGTTCAGGGCCAAATACAGATTTGGGAAGTCAGAATGTATTGAGAGACAGACTGATATATTGTTGGTTTTGGCTGTTGACAATAAGACAAATATAGAATAACTCAGCCTTTTTCTTTAGATATGTAAATTTGTCCATTTTGTGTCCTGCTCTAGAGCTGTGTTCCTGAAAAAAAGTCATGTGTACGACCACTGTTTTCTCTTCTTTCTCTTTTCACTGCATTAACAACCATAAATATTGATGACATCTCTCCCTGTGTCTCCCCCTCGTTCTCTCTCTCTGTCTCACACATCTTGGCAGTAATATATTCCTCACGTGGCAGTGCATTAATAGAAAATTTGATGCTGTCAATTTTCTCTCCTTTTTTTGCTACTCTTCCTTTCTATTTCCTTCCTTCCCTTACTCCCCATATACTCACCTTTTCTCTCCTCTTTTACCCTACTTCCTCGCCCCTCTTCTTTCTATTCTTCCACCCTGAATTAAGCTCCTTCCTCACTCTCTTTCTGCCCCCCCTTCCAGTTTATTTCTGTACCCCTTGTCCTCTTCTTTCCTGTATTCTCCCTCCTCACCCCCTCCTCTCCCTTTTTCCTCATCTATCCTTCCTGCTTTATTTATCCACTGTTTAAAAGCTTTGTTTACATTGAGTAGCAAAGCAGGAAATAGAGTGACACTGTTATACTGCCATGAATAGTCTTGTTGCACGGTCGAGGTGGTTGGATTAGGTATAGAGTGACTTTCAGACTGAAAATCAGGGTTTGTATCATGTCTTTTAATATTGATATTGGTTTCTCTAAACCATGACCTTAACTAATTCACCAATTGCAGATTTGCACTTACAATACCAACAGTGTGCTGTATAAATTAGAAGGATTATAATTCAAAATTTCAAAAAACCACGTTTGAATATGTGGAAACTGACAAATCACTTGAATTGATTCAAACTACACACCTAATCCAACTCCTCAAATGTATTTTTGTGGTCACTTGTCATCAGATAGTTTTACCTTTAGCAATAATTTCTGTATTGTTATCTAACAGAACATCAATAGTCTACAATACTGACAGGTCAACAGAGCATGCAGTAGGTGAGCTGGATCAAGCTCTCAGCATGCTCACTTGGGAAACATTGGTCTCCAATTGCCATTGTTGTTGTGCACATACTGTGCAAGTAGCGGGAGCCATCATTGCTCTGCGATACTTTTGTAGGCGCTGTGGACAAATGTATAACAAGCACAAGGGAGGGCTGCTAGAGAAGACAAAGCAGGAAAAGCTGCATGTGAGGGTTATTTGTTGAAAACTTTTACAGTGGCTGCAGGTCACCGTTGTACAGCACCTGTGCTGTTTTGATTCCTCAGTGGTTATATGATTATTGGTGTATTTTTGAAGGAGGCGAGTAAAAGGAGACCACATGAACATTGTGTAGACCACAAGGTTTCAAAATTCGAGAGGATTACAGATCAAATATTTAAAGACTAATTTATCATCAGGCTGAAAAGCAGTGTTTTTCTGCCCCCTCTGGCTGATTTTAAGCCTGTTTCACCTTTGACCGCATGGTGTGATGAGAAGTGCTTGTTGCACCTATAACCACACCCACAGGGTCTCAGAGTACGCCCATGTATCACTGCAGTAAAGTTAAATCCACTGGAGGTCAACAAGAACCAGATTTTCAGATTGCGCTAAGTTACTTGACACATTCCACATGTTTTTCAGCGTTTCAGACTACAACATTTTGACTTCCTTCTTTCAGGTGGCTGTAACCTCCCTGCCTTTGCCCTGGTCAAAGATGGAGTTCCCCGACGACTTCCTATTGGCCGAGCTGGGCCACCTGCAGCTCTACAACGACTCGCTATTCCAGAACAACTTCACCGGTACCTACAACGAGACCGACGCCTTACTGCCAACGGGGGTGAAGGTCACCATTGTGGTTGTCTATATGATCGTCTGCGTCATCGGCCTTGTGGGAAACTTCCTGGTCATGTATGTCATCATAAGGTAAGACAAACAAAGGTCTGATATAATGGATGTATGTGAGATTTCAGTTCCAGTTTAGCGACAGCTCATTTTCAGTCATTCCTACAAATCAAAGGATTTACAATCAGGAAGGATGATACGACCACTGTTGCTATAGCAATCCAAACCAACGGGACAAAATACTTTAATACATCTATAAATCATCCAGTCTAAACATATAACAAGGACTTTAGATCTTTTCAGTTGTTTTTAGATGATGTGAGGATTCAGTTTTATTCAAGTCACAGCTCAGTGTCACTCGTGCAGCAATGCGTCTCTCAGAGGCTCAGTTGCTGTCACCACAGTCTGTTGATGCTGATGCTGAATTATTAGTCCATAAATCAATTCACCGATTAAAAGGATATTATTCAGTGCCAATCTTGACAGTCAGTTAAGTCATTTATCACATAAAATCACCCTTATCTCATATGATTTATCACCTAAATTCACTCTTTCCTATGTGTCTTTTCACTGTAACCTGAATATGTTTGTACTCTGGGATCCTCTGATGGGCAACTGTCTTTTTTGACATTTTTAGCCCAGCGCTTCTCAACCTGCTGGTTTCTGAGAGGTTGCAATATAAATATCATATGCAACAAATTTGATTATTTTTTTAATACTTCCCCTTTTCTTGGAATTATTGAATATTTTTACATCATCAGGCTTCTAAAAGGTACTCGGATGAATTCTCATTCAGCCAGTGATGAGTTGCTGCAGCTACATGAAATGAATGTATTAAAGATTATGATAAATTGAAGCATTGGAGGACATCAGGCTCCTTCAAATAAATTTCTCTAACATTGACTACTCAAGGTGATCTTTCAAAGCACTCAAGCCGCCCTCAGCATGCAGCTCCATGTGTCTGTCTGTGTGTGTGTGTGTGTGTGTGTGTGTGTGTGTGTGTGTACACATGCCCAATTGCGTAGATATTTTTGTAGAAAGCCTCGCAGGCAACTGTCTGGTCATGTGTGTGTCATGTGTGCTACTGTGTGTGTGTGTGTGTGTGTGTGTGTGTGTGTGTGTGTGTGTGTGTGTGTGTGTGTGTGAGAGAATGTGTGTGTGTGTGCGCACATAGTATCCCCCTGTGAATTTGATTGAAACAAGTGTAGGTGGACATGTGGGTGTTGTGTGAGCTTGTGTACGTGTGCAGTCATGGTTGGCCTGGTGGGCAGCCGCTGTCTGCTCATGCATGTCATGTTGAACCAGGAGACTGTGTATGTGTTTGTGTGTCGGTGACTTTGTTATTGTTGGGACACTTTGCAGTTCTTTTGCTCTGTATTAAAGCTGAATGTTTGTTTGCTCAAGACAGACGTCAGACTGCATCAAGCGCCGTGCAACACATGACTGAAAGCTCTGTCCTTGCTCCTGATTTTCAGACATAGAAAACATGGTGGTGTGGGAAGTGTTGTCTATTTTCCTCCTATACTGTCATATAAAATCAGTTTCTGAAGAAGCACACGGGCTCCATGCAGTAATAGAATGCTCCATTGCTCTTTGTCAAAGACCCCCCCCCCCTCCAAGTCTGTGAACAAAAAAAAAATCCCCTCATTTGGTGTTTTGATGATGGTGGTGGGGAGCACTTTGCTCCAAAATCTCTCATAGGTCATCAGTTGGTGTGAGAGCCAGTGACTGTGAAGGCCATAGAATATGTTTCACATTTTTCCAAGCCATTCAGTGACCCCTTGTGCTCTCAAATGGAGGCATCAGCAATCATATGTTATTGTATGTAATGGTGGTGTTCCATTAAAGGTTGTATATATGAGATTTTAAACGGTAATATAGCAGCAAACAACTATTTTCTATGTAAAGAGATAGTGGATTACTGGCGTCCTGAGCAGAGAACAAAGTCACACCCATCTATGTGTGTTGTAATCTGAGTTTCTCTGGTCATTGTTTTGATATCCGGTCTGACACCGCGTGCATGTTAGTGCATATGAATCCCTCCCTGTTAAACCACTGGTCCTCCCCGCATTTATAAACACACAGGGACAGCCCACATGAGAGATGGCACAGTGCAGTACACAGCATTCAGGTGAAAGCCACCTTCCAGAGTTTCCTCCACTGAAGAGGCTAAAAAGACAAAGAAAGAGATAAAACCAGAGCACAAGCGGACTGGCCATTGGGACTACAGGCTTAAATCCTGGTCGGCCGGTAGATCATTAAAAACATCCAAAAGGTTTTTAAAGTTTTCACCGGCTCCGTCCGCCAGCATTGAATTGGTTTGGCTTTTCTCCTCAATGCGTAAATTACTTGACGTCTACATAATTTGACATAGCTGTTTTCATAAGTAACGGCTAGAGATGTTGTTTTACATCTAAAAAACTGAGCTTGTTAGATTTGTAGGCTTGTGAGTTCTATAAAGATACTCTGTTTTTCTTAGACAGTTTATAGGATTTTAATTGACCCACTGTGGCTTCCACCACAGCTGCACATTTTCTTTTCAATTACTTCTTCTGAGATCAAGTATACTTCTATATTGCTCACAGATTCCCATATGGCACAACAGATTGAACAGCCAACAAGTAGCATCATGATATTAATTTTGTTCCTTGGCTTCCTCCTGCGCGATATGAAGTTCTATATAAAACACTGCAAAGCACTAGACAGCTGATTCGAAGCAGTTAAAGTTTCTACTGCAATGGAACAAGCAAGCAATCACAGTGACAGTTTCACTCCAGATGTGTGTTATGAGAATAATTATTCATAGTCCTGAGACACATCTGGTCCCGCAGATCTAAGAATACTGCAATTAAACATATTAAACTTCACTCAGAGTACTGCATGCAGTTTTCTGTAACTATTGAATGTTCGATTAAGACAGCAGCTCATGTTAATGCTGCACTGGAGTCATGAAGTGTCAAGGAAATGATTACATGTTGTAAATGTGTGTGTGTGTGTGTGTGTGTGTGTGTGTGTGTGGTCTGTTACCCCCTATGCCTCTTTTACAGATAATTACTATCCTTGTTACACTTCTTATTCTCACTCTGACATGCATGTAGTTGTGCACTGTGTATTGTTAACTGTGAATTATTCCACCTGTTTCCACACCTTTATTCACACATTAAACATGCCCAAATATGTACACACACACACACACACACACACACACACACACACTCTTGTTAGCCTCTAATCCTCCAGCAAAAGCCTCCGTGGTGAATTTTTGTTGATCTTAAATACAGTAGGTAGAAGAGTGAGGAGAGCAGAAAGTCAGAAGTCAAAGAGATTGTTTTGATATAAATGTAATTTTTCATAAATATCAGTCACTTAGAATAAGACTTTGTATACTCGCGTTCACTTTTAGAATTTTGAAACACATTATTTTAGATGTATTATGTATATGTTTGTGTGTTGACCAATGTAGTTAAAAGCCATGCTGCACTGTGTATTTTTACCACATGTAATTTTTCCTACGCGGCCAGTCAGAGATGTTTTAGTAGGTAAACATCATAATACGTGTGACTATTTTTTATTTCCTGTCATTTATAGTTGTTTGCTTCAAAATATGGCCTTTGTGTTTGTTTTGACAAACATATATAGTTTGTGTCAAGTTAGAGATACAACCTACGACACTCCTCATTACCTTTAGTTCTCCTCATTTGACCAAAACGTCAAACAGCCCTTAGCTAGTAAACCGTGTTTACTGTGATTTTTAACAGAGCAACGTGGCAAATGTAACAAGCAGATAAGATAGGGAACACAGAGTCAGTCTCCATAGGTCATCTGTGCAGCAGGATATTATGACCCATTGTTACGTTTTCTTCTTAGGCAACATCTAGCAACTATAGTAATTATGAGAGGAGTGAAAGTCAGGAGATGTGTTGTATAAAGATCGACAAAGTCCACATCAGGAGGAGGTTGTGGTGGATGGATGGGTCAACGAAATATGACACAGGAGAGCGGTGTTGGATTCCCATGTGAAAGTAGCAGTTTATATTGTTACTTTTATCATGACCGTTTTACAACCTTAACAGCATTGTTATTATTGTAACCATGACAATGAAGATTGTCTAACATTATGGAACGAAGAACTTTTAACCCAAACCACAACCTTTTCCCTAAAACACTTCAAGTCCTGACTGTTTATTATTGTAACCATGGTGATGAAGGTCCAGTACGCCATTGTTGGTACACTCCGCATGTTATCAAATCACAGCCTTAAAGTCAAATCTTAAAACTGAGTGTGTGTTTTTACACCACCTTACAAGATATGCACGTGCATTATCACTCCTCAGGTGAATGACAGTGACTGTCAGAGGCTCCTTAAAGAGCTGAGAAGCTTTAAAGAATAATCTCAGACTGAGTGTAAGTCAGAGCATCAGCCGAGCGCTTTGAATTTAAAGATGCCCAATTATCCAAAAGACTTAAAGAATGGGGCCCAGGATGTAGCAGGTGCAGGAGCCGAGGCCCCATAGCAGTCAGCTCAATTATTCATGACGAGAAGCTACGGAGAGAAATAGAAAATAAGAAAAAAAGTTAAAACAACAGACTAATGTAAATTAAGTCTGTTTTCACCAGATGTGACATTTAGGTGCAGTTTTTAAGAAATACTCACAGCTCAGAAAAGTCTGAGTCGTTCTTTTGCAGTAGATGGGAAGTGGTGACATTTAACCTAAACATATACAAACACACACACACACACACACACACACACACACACACACAACACACACACACACACACACACACCTTTTACTGCTACAGAGTTGAACATGAAGGGCAAAACTGTAAAACTGCATTAGTTACTATCTTTCTATCTTTTGCCAAGAGACGGTAGAAAACATCAGCAGCATCTGTGACGTCACTCACAGGTGTTTGGTTTGATGCTGTTTTATGTCACCATATTCATAAGTTACTAAGGTTATAACATCTTAATATGGCAGCATGGTGAAGATGAGGAGGGTGAAGCAACTAACAACAGCTTACCATGACATTAACCATGGCATTAACATCCGTCTCAGGTGAACCAATCACAAGTGGACAGCTCTAAGTTTAGGGATGAATGCACCCAAGATGCATTGAGGATGCATTTGAGATCCGATCACTCAGACCACATTCGGAACTGTGGCCACATTGAAGCACCGCCTACTGTCCTCTGACACAGTCTGATTAGTCCCAACAGTTTCATAATGAACCGAAAATACACAATATTTTAGTATTTCAAGTGGCTAAAAACTTTCATTGCAGAGCTGTGTGCAGAGTATTGATTCGCTCGACCCCTCCTCACCCCGCTCCCTTTCCTCTCGCTCTCTCACACAAACAAACACATTGACCGCGGACCCGTCTGTTGTAGTCGAACCGGCTAAAAACAACAACAAATACGTGTTTATTTGTATATAAAGCGGGGAAGTGAGATCTAATCACAAGTGGTCACTCGATAGGCGTGCGGAGACGCATTTTAAAACCAGGTGTGAACTGACGTACTGAGAGCTGACCATTTGTGATCGGATCATAATGCCAGGTCTGAACAGAGACTGAGAGACCCATCGATTGTGCAAATGTACCCCAAAGTGTACCTCCGCTTGACACTGTCACACTCACAATGGACAGAGAAATCATCTTCTTTATTCCACACATCTTCCTCGTCAAGTATGTCACCTGCATTACCCATGATGTAACTGAACTCGAGGAGCGAGCAACTGAAGTCTGGCAAGCACATTTCCTATGCAGTAGCACTAACCAAAACTGGCAATTACACTTTGATGTGTAAAAGTCTATGAAGTTCCCTTTTAACACAGCCTGATTTATATATCTGGGCATGTTATTTAGGCAGACTGCTCCACAAAAGGGAAGTGAAATAGTTAAAATTCTTGTTCCATTATGATTAAATAATTCAATCTGTGGAGCACTCTTTGAAGGCCACATTCAAGAGACATCTCGGACCTGATGCAGGATGGTGGAGCTCGGCAAAACACAATCCCATCCTTCAGAGTGTATTGCACAATTTTTTCTCTGCACCAAATCTTGTGAATGTGACAGAGCAGTGGGTGGTAAAATGCTCACTCAATAGAGGAAAGGGCTTTAAAGAGCCAATTTACTCAAACAATGATCACAGAACAGGATCCTGCCACCAAATGTCTCAGCATCCAAAATATCATTCTGCATCTGTGAAGAATATTCAGGTAGAATATTCTGTTTTTCTTACCGTTTTGAATCTGAAAAAAACTGTCCACATTGGTAACATGACAAAATAAAGTTAAAACTGTGACCCTGCTGACTGAAATAATTTTTATAATAAAGACTGATGATTTGGAGAGTCATACTTTTTGTTTATTATCATGACTCTGATGATGATTATTCTCTGTGTGAGAGCTTCTGTAGCTCAGTCACTCTTTGAGCCAGATGGAAATACGTGACATTCAACCAACACAAACAAAAAGACACACTTGTTGTGTCATTTCTGTAAAATGTCTCCCTTGTGGTGGTGTAGCTAGGAGAGACGGACTCGTGCGTCTTGTGTGTCAGGTGTGATGGAGGGAGCTGGGGCAGTGGGAGGGTGCACGGCATCTTGAGCGAGCAGCAGAAAGACAAAGAAAGACGACACAGAGGAACTCTGGGATTTGTTCAGCGGGGAAGTTCATTTAGTTTCTTAAGAGACAGAGATTGAGCTTACTGGCTGTGACGTGATTCCTTTGTTCCTTGCAAATAAAAAAATGCAAGTTAATGTGTAGCTTTATCAGTCTGATTTAGCCAAATCAAGTGGCCATTCTCCAAAATAAGAGTCTTTTTAAATACCAGGCTGCTCAGCATTAGTGAAGAGATGCTGTGTTGTTCAGTTCAATTTCCTGACAAGAACATAATCAACAGTATCACTGTTTGTAACATTTGATAATATTTCGAGCATTTCTGAGTTCTACTGCAAGCGTGATAGGCTCCATGCTTTCAGTAATATTGCATTTAAGCAGCAAAGCTTCCTGTAATAATTCCCCTGGAAATAAGAAATGTAGCAACAACTCTGATGGTGCTGGACTCATCCTGACTGTGGCCTCGTGGTTCACAGCGATGTCACTGTAGAAACTGTGAAACTATGTGCAACAGTTTATTTCCTGTGCAGAAAAGCATCCAGGTTATGGCACATGAGAAGATTATATTGTTTGCTGCTGTGAAAGGAAAGGAGCTGTCATTTTAAATTTGTTTGGTCAGTGTGAGACAGTTTCTGAAAGAGGATGTTTCAAGCCCAGTGTGAGTGTTGACAACAGTGTGAGACTGAAGGAGACAGAGCTGAGCTCTGACAGGGGGCCGTTTGGATGTCAGGAGTTGGCGCTCAGCTCTTGTGAACTCCAGCCCAACATAACCTCAGATTACAATCGACAATAGCAAACAATTGTTTTTCTGTGAATGGACGCAAAATCCCATCCCTGAATGTCAGACACGCTACACTCCCATCCACCACCTGAACTTCAACACTCTTAACTTTTCTCTACATGAGAGACACACTGCATCCTGCATTAACAGCGAACGTTGGCACTGGATGTGAATCACAAGGGGCAGAATCAGATTAGTCACATGTAGGTTTGTTACCGGGACAGAGAAACTTACACACAACTACCAGGCTGGACATACAGCTCTTCGTTTGTCTAACTGAATTCATATTAGCTTCATCATACTGCGGATCTTTTCTCCCCATCTCTTAAGCCGCGGTTATGTGAAGAAGTGATCACTCCAAAGCCAGTATGGACTGGAGTAATAATAACAGCGACCCATAACTCTCACGGTACGTTAGTCTTGTGCGTGCTGAAAAATATTCCAAACCTATCCATTAAATATTTATTGCCGTTTCATGAAGGGATTCCAGCTCATCTGCAGCATCGTCAGCAGCTCTTCTGCATTTTATATATCTGTTTGTCTCATCATTTCCACTGGTAGAAAGTGAAATGAGGAAGTTCTGTGAGCTGTCCTCGCTTCACACCAGAGCGTCCTGCTGGCTGAAACATTAGCTGAACGTCGTCCTCAGCAGCAGCAGCTTTGTGATCTCTTGGGAACACACAATTTGTGTGAAGCCCAGTTTAAACCGGGTCACTCCTTTTAAATAATCTCAGAATTTGTGTGTGAATTACACTGTAATTACTGTACATCTACAAGAGGTACATATAAAGACAGAGTTGTTCCGATTGCGATAGTATCAGAAATGATTGGGAATCGACGGGTATCCAACACCACGTGATTTATTAATAAAATTCATAGTTTCACAACCAGATAAAACAACAGTTTTACTGTAAATCAGTTCTTCTTCGCCGATCTAAAACAGTAACCTGCATAAGAACTTGTTCTGCGCAGTTACTGGGAGAAACAGTTTCCACTTTAGCCGTTAGCTGAGGTGATGAATAGGCGGACACACATCTCTACAGGTACATGCAACCGATATGCAGATATAGCGCACATCATCACACACACACACACACACACACACACGCACACACACACACACAGGTAATTTGCTCAAATATAAAAGTTAAATTGACTTTTTGAGAGAAGGAAGAAAAAGTTATGTGTTGTTCAAGTTTACTTCAGTGAATTATCATGTAAATGCCAGAGCTAAGGACATAATGGAAGCAGAAGCAGCAGACAGTGGTTGTCCAATCCACGTCCTCCTTGTAAACAAAAACCAATAACCGATAAAAGGAGCAGAGCAAATGCCATTGAGTGGCTTTAACTGAGGTTGTGTTGAGCCTTTTTGCTTCCCCACACATGCTTTATAAGCACTTTCCCTGACAGCGCTGTGAGCTCGGTGTGTTTTCAGTTCTCAGCGCTGTCAGAGAACAGCAGAGAGAGAGAGAGAGAGAGAGAGAGTTTTAACTTTGGACAGCAGAGCACTGCAGTGCAGGCGTGTTTTCAGCTCATAGCAACAACAAGAGCCACGAGCAGGGATTCCTGCGAGCATCTGTTGAGTGCTACAGGCTACAAAAACAAGAAGGTGGACCACAGGGAGGGAGAAACATTACGCTGAATTCAGCACAGAGAGGCCAGGAGAAAAAGAGAGAGGAGAGGATGGCAGACTGAAGCTGTGTGGAGCTGTTCAGATGGAGCAGTTTTTTTTTTTTTTTGTGACGGAAAAAGTGGTGCCTGGAGGGATTTTTGTAAAGGAAAAGGGTTTCTGTTTCCATAACAACAGACTGATCTACGCTGTGCATTTTAGGACATCATCATCCCTCAGCATCAGCTCTGAAGCATCAAAAGGACGAGTTCCTTAGAGCAAAACAACATCAGGCTATGGAAAAAGAAGGAGAAGAAAAAAAAAAACATATTGTCCAAAGTAAGGTGTCGGACAACAGTACCAACAAACAGGTCCGGGAACAAACAGGCTGAGGAAGTATCTGGTGAATCTTCCACCTCTCAAGTAAAGCTGTTTTCTGCTGGTAACAACAGAGCAAGGGAGCAAAAGTGCCTCCAAGTTCAAAACTAAGTGCTTCCAAAAAGTTAAATTCTCATTCAATTTCTGCACAGACAGTGTTAGGGGACTGACAGTTCGAAGGCTAGGGTGACTATGAGTCCTAGTTGCACATATAGGATAAAAAACTCAGTAGTGCAATTGTGTGTACATCTGCGGTTAAGTAAAAAAAGTCAACTACAACTCCCAAGAAGAATTTCAGAAGAGACCAATCGTAGAGCTTAAAATTTTGTTGTATACTTTGCAAATAGCAAGCTGAAGGTAAATATTGCACCTTCAAGTACAATTAGTCGAGTAATTGATAAGTTGCATGACAGAAAAGTAATCACAAACTAGTGGGAGTGAAGATGGAATACAAATCAGGGGACACTGGACGTCTAAAAGGGACGTTACTACATTACTGTGTCATGTATATAAACTGTGAAGAAACACCTTTTATATGAAGAAAACAATCCGTCCTCCATCCTGAATGACCATACAGGTAGTTTTTTTCAATCCTGTGATACCACTCATAGGAGTATCTCCCTAAATAGTGTCCCGACGACGGCAGGCGGATGGGACCTCAGTTGTCATGGTTAGAATACGAGAAACACGCGCACCAAGAGCAGCTTACCTACCTTTGTTGCCATGGTTGCTATAATAACGGTCATCTTTGTTGTCATGGTTACAATATGATTAACTTTGTTGAATGGCCATGGAGAACAGAAACAACCTAAACTGCTACTTTCACACAGGAATTGGACACCGCTCTCCTGTGTCATACTCCTGTGTTTTGTTGACCCATTCATCCAACCGAATCTCCTCCTAACATGGACTTTGTCTCTCTTTATACTACGTTACTGCATTTCCTTTGCTCCTGTCATAATTACTACGGCCACTAGACGTCACCTAACAACAAAACGTAGCTGTGGTTCATAATAAACTGCTGCACAAATTATCTAATTTTACAGGGGGAGAATGTCCATGTTCTCAGTTTTATCTGTTTAATGTATTTGCCGAATTACATCATATTGAAAATCCCAGTAAAAACAAGTTACTAGCTAAGGGCTGTTTAGCGTAGCGGTCTCTGTAAGTAGGACATTAGGAGAATTGAAGGTAATGAGTTTTGCAGGTTGTATCTCGAACTTGGCACAAACTATATACGTTTGTCAACCCAAACAGCAAGTGTTTTTACAGGACAGTCTCGAATAAAACCAAGCCACAACGAAAAAGCCACACGCTTCTTGACTTGATCAGACTTAGCCAGGATCCCCACCCTGGCAAAGGAAGAGTTAAGGAGTGAGGAAGGGATGAAGCAGCGATTGGAAAAACTCAGAGAAGGAGAGGGGCAACAGGTACAGACGAGGGGATGTCAGGTAAATCTCGACTGTCCCTGGAGAGCAGTGTAGAACACACCTGAGCCAGTTAGGGGCTGTATGCTGATTGGCTCAGTGGTCAAAACAAAAGCTGGATGTTGCTGTTTTTTTTTTATTTTTATTTTTTTTGAATCCCGAAATCGAAAAATGTATGTATGAATTTGACACTAAGGAAGAGTTTATTTTCTCATTCTCTGTTCCCTGTACACATTGTGTAAACTGTGTTAGGGAACTAAGGGAGGGAAACAATTATTCTGCTTTTCTTTGCTTACTATCATAAAATATTCTCATAAATATTAATTTATGCTGAAGCATTGTTTGGTTACCTAATGCTTGTGTTCTTGTGTGTGCAGCGAAAAAAAAAAAACGTCTTCTCGACCTTAGTTCCCTGAAAAATTAGACCGACCAGAATTTTAATCAGAGAGCGTGGGGTCAGTTTGTTTCAGTTTGTGTCAGTTTTGACCATCTGCTGTGGAGCAGAGCTGGCATTTGAACAGCTCTTTTGGAAGCAGAGAGTATAATTAGGTTGTGACTGGACTCTCAGATGCTCTGAGTTGCCCAGTTATCTGGATCTCTGGTTGTAAACAGGCTGCAGGTCTGTGAACCGATGGACAGTTTTTTCCTGTTTGTTTACTCTGAAGAGAAATCCACTCAGGGAAGTGTGTGTGTGTGTGTGTGTGTGTGTGTGTGTGTGTGTGTGTGTGTGTGTGTGTGTGGGGGGGGGGGGTTCAGGGCTGTTATACTGCGTTTTTTAAATTTTTTTTTTAGTGAAACCAGAGAGAGGTCAATAAACAGTGACAAAGGTGCAGAGAAAAGGGGAGAAAAATAAACAGCAAAGAGAAAGATATGAAATGAAAGATTGAAGAGAGAGAGAGCATCCAATGTCACATTATCTGATGTCCTCTCATTTTTCATCTGCTCTTTGGTTCATTGTACTAATCAGAATGTGTGTGTGTGTGTGTGTGTGTGTGTGTAATCTACATTCAGTGACAGTCATTATCATCCTCCTGATGAAGTCTGTTTATTCATTAGTCTGTTCCTTCATCCATCACAGAGATTTATCTGCAGCATCACTACATGATTTTGACAAAATTTGGGGAATAATGCGTCAGGACACATAAACTGATTATTGATACACCAATCAGTGTGTGTGCACATGTTTTAATATTAACAATTTGGTGAATACACTTATTCACTTTCCTTCTGAGAGAAGTTTGACATCAATCTTATCCTTTTTAAATTGTCGTGCAGTAACGTGTTCTGTAATGGCTACAGAACTGTATTGCGTCGATTTAGCACTTCCCTTGTGAAGGGACACAACCAGACATGTCATCTTTGTTATTCCACACTTCTACTCTGCAATTAAACTCAACTCGATTCACTTGAGTGTACAGACTCAGGTGTGTTATGCTAGTAGTGGCTAATGTAGCCTCGAACGACTAGCCTCAGGCATAGATGAGTAGCAGGCTACAGCAGTCTGGTGAGCTCACTAAGGCATAGGTTATATTCACTTGCGGGGAGATGGATTGATGATGATGATGGTGTGAATTTGTATGTGTGTATGTGTGCCTTTTCATGTGTTTCTTCTGTGTTCATACTGAGTGGAACTGAGCTGGAAATAATTTATTAGCACAAAAAAAAGCTTTCAACACAACAGTTAATATAATGATCTTATCAAAATCAAAACAGACAGCTTGTTTGTAGCTTGTGGTGCTGATGTTGGTGTGTGTGGTGTTTCTTTTTGTACATGTTGTTGTTGTTGTGTGTTTGTCAGCCTTTTTGTGTGTGTGTGTGTGTGTGTGTGTGTGTGTGTGTGTGTGTGTGTGCCACAGGGAAATGACTGCGCCTTCCTCCTTCCTAATGACTACGGTGAATTATGAGACCATTTACTCTGCACTGCAAATTAATCCCTCGTACCCAGAACAGAGGGTGTCTGCATGTGTGTGCGTGTTTGTGTGTGTAACAGACACCAATTATAGCTGCTTGTCACATGACTTCTCTGTCTCTGTGACACGGACACACGCTCATTTTTCAGGTCATGTACACTCTTTATGTCCTTCATGTAGCTCCTCTCTGTGTCTTGCTTCCTCTCTACCTTTCTTCCATTATCTCTCTTTTGTTATTCATTTTTTAATTTCACTTCACTTTACTGGCATTAATGATCGAACAGCCAAAAGTGTCTACACACAGCTGAATTGAATAGGCCTATATATGATATATTACTCTTTTACATTGTCTAGGATTGTGTAAATTAAGCCTGAATAGTAAATTGAGTCACCAACTGGGTCAAGCTTCATAAACGCTGTATCCTACATTTGCCACAATGCAACTCAATGGTGTCTTTCATTAGACTTATTTTAATTAGTTTTATTAATGTCTCTTTGCCTCCAGTCTTTGTGTTAAGATAGAACAGGTTCCTTACCTATTTCAAAGATTTCTCATCCAAAAGGAATGTAAAAAACAGAAAAAAAAATTAAATGTAAATGTAGAAATGAAAAAAAGCTGTGTCTACATAGCTGTACAGGTTTTTGTAAGCCTGTCTACAGAAATAACTCTTAAACTGGCATTTTACTTTAAAAGGGTGGTTTGTAAGTTTTCTCAGCTGTAGCTGTGGTAAATTTAATTATATTTTATAATGAAAAAAAAAAAAAACTGACTTAAGGTGTCACAGTAATGCTGGCAATTATACTGATACCCAATCCTGTGCATTTAGTGAGTGTGGTATCGGAGGCTTTTTTGCAACCACAAAGTGGCATTACAGCCGTATGGCTTTTGAAACTCTGAAACTCAAACGAACAATGTTCTTTGAAAGCACTCTGAAAACTGCAAGGTCGTGTTGTGATACAATATGTTGCAGCCAAAAATCAAATCCTCCCTTAGAGCAGGTGTGAAAGCTTCACTCTGTCAAAAGAGTTTCGCTGAGTTGATTACAGCGCAGTTTTAGACTGACAGCATGGTTTTGAGAAGGACAATGGCTCCGTCTGTTGTTGTCTCCCCTGTATTTCACAGATGCTTTGGATACTGCTGCAGCATGACTAAGCACCTTGGAGAGTGAGTTTACAGCACTGTATTTAGGAAGATGTAATTGTACACATATATGAAGGAATTAAGCTATTCTCACATGGATTTTTAATTCAATGAAAATCTTTTCTGGATCCTCTGGCTTGGTTAGTCACTCATGAAAGTGATCTCCTCACTTTTTTGTTTATGTGATAGTGTGAAACACATTTTATATATATTTTCATTGTATGTTTTATGGATTTTTTTCTATTTGTCAGGCAACTTAAATTTGACAGAACTTTACACACAACACAGTTGATCATGTTTTTGCTGGAACAAAAGAAAAGAGACAAAACACAATAGAGGAGAAAGTATATATATAAAGCTATGTTTCATCAACATTAACTTGATTCACAGTTCAGCTCTTATTCTCTCCATCACAAAACTGACCAATAGTTTATTTACCCTATATATTTCTTCTGCATTTATACACATTCAATCAATTTATCAAAATTGTTTGTTCTTTCAATATGAATGTTGATATAACACAAAAAAAAAACCATGTCAAAATGAAAAGTTGACCCTTTGTGTTGTCAAAGCAATGCACTGTTTGCTTAGAGACCTGAAACTTGATATGGTTACGTTATGATAGATAATGTTGTATTTCCATCTTCACTGCAAAGAGTGCTGTGCTTTACTACATTGTCTTCGATTGATGCTTGTTAGGATAATACTAACTGTAAATTAAATTAAAGCAGTAAAGTAGAGCAGTCTGTGTGTTGCTTCAAATACAAAACCCAGGGGAAATAAAAAAAAGCACAGCAAGCACATGCTGCTGCTCGTTAAACTTGCTGCTGTGAACATGCGGTAATAATATCTACATTTTAATCAGCTTCGTTCTTTTGTCTGAATGGTGGCTGTACAGTTTGACCATCCAGACGCTGTAACAGTGGAGGGGGCTAAAGTAGGATTTTGAAAAGTTAGGGGGTCATGCGATTCTATCATTGGCAGAAATTGTTCTCTTGGCAGCATCAGGGGAAATAACAACCTTCCATGGCAGAAATGAAACAGCCCATTTCTTTTTGCACCTGTTGGTGTTCCACAGTGCTTTTGGTCGATGTTTGGAGGCAGTCCCTGCAGACAATCTGCCTCCAGTCACCTGCACCCATACCACAACACTGTTCATTTTAACTGCTCTAGTTGCAACTTTGATAGAGGCTGATAACTGTCTGCCTCTCTCACGCTCCTACTTTTTTTCTTCTGAGTAATGTGAAGTCAGCCCAGGCAAGAAGTCTGTAATATTTCCTCAGAAACTTTTCTGGAGGGCGATCATGTGATTAAACTGAGGAACATGAGACACATGACTCTACTTCAAGCCTGGTTTTAAGTCAGTCATTCATGTGTCAGATGCTCTTCGCATTAGAGACATTTTTTTTATTTTTTTTTTTTTTAGAGAAGCTGATGAATATAAGTCCAAAAACAAGAAGCTTCAAAATTATAGTTCAGTCTGAATCTGTGTCCTGTGGCTTCTTTGTGTTAAACTCTCTGCTGTCCTGAAAGCAGCAGGTACTTAATGCCCCTCATATCCTTGACTGTCACCAGGTGATTAAAGATTTCAATATGAGACTGACTTTGAGAACAATTGCAGAACCTAATGAGTAATGAAGGTGAGAGAATCTTTCTGCATCGGTGATGACACCTGTGTCATTGAGGAAAGACTAAATTTAAAGTGATCTCCTTCCCATCACTTAGATGTGAGGATTTGTTAAACGGCAAACTCACTAGCTGAGATGAAATGCTGCTGTGTGGATTGAGTGATGAACACAAACACCTTAAACTCATTTAAACTGGTTTAAATGCTGAAAC
Organism: Seriola aureovittata; assembly: GCF_021018895.1. Lineage (NCBI taxonomy): Eukaryota > Metazoa > Chordata > Actinopteri > Carangiformes > Carangidae > Seriola > Seriola aureovittata. Next base: position 26,036,584 of record NC_079372.1, read on the forward strand.
TTTGCCTCCAACTTGTATGATCCGAAGTGACTGAAATCCATGAGATCATTAGAGAGAGGCTTGATGATGTTGACGAAATCCGGTTTGTATACTCCTCTATACACATTCTCTTCATGATCTACTTATTTCAATACACATTTTATTACTATTTTATGCTTTCTAAACTTTTTGCCTTCATAATATTTAATGCGTCACAGTTAAACGCACAGTACAAGACAATTTCTGCTCTCAATCAAAACAATAACAAAAGACGGCATAGAGAGACGTCATGAAATACCGTGGGATCATTGGAGTTGTCTGCACCAAGCTTCTCCCGGTTTTGATTCCTTCAGTGTCAGTCGTTCAGGAAATTAAACAGAACCTGTGATTATAATCGTTAAAACAAAGAATAAAGCAGTTTCACATTTAAAGTCAGTGTTTCGCCGATGGGAAGGATTGGGAGCTGAGATTGCTGCCAACCTTTGTTTCGATTGTTTATCTGATAACTTATGAAACAGATGTTCAGGAGTTAGTTAGTTTTACCAGCAGCTGAATTATCCTCAGAGGTGTCATCCTCTCCATAACAAATGGACCAGGGGATTAAAACTGGTAGAAACAGTGTAGAAAGCAGTTTCCCTTCTAAATTCAGTAATTCACCAATACAGTTCAGCGGAGACAGGACGCCTTGTAGTGGATGGAAGCTGAGCTGCCTAACATTTGTTTTTTTTATCTGATAACTTGAGATCCAGATGTCTGATGACTGAAATCCTTCATCTGGTTAAAATATGTTGTTGAAAATGACATAGGTGTAAAAATGTGACTGAAAACTGGACTGAAATTAATTTTGAGCTTCTGGCAGACAACCACAACACTGACGTCAGTGACAGGCAACCAAATGAAACGGACCGTTACCTTGATTAAAATCACTGATTTCTCATGCTTTGACAATTGACTGTTCCAGATGGTTAGGTGTAAAACTTTGTACAGATTTAGGTTTCTTTCCTCTTCCTGGTGATGTGTGAGTGCCTCTGCGGGACCTGCTGGCTTTTAAAGGTCGTTCCACTGACTTGTTCCTGTGTATCGAAATGTGATAAAAGCCTCCATTGAATAAGGCATCTGCTCATCCTCAGTGTGGATGCAGTTAATGAGAATTAAACCATCACTCTGACATTAATGAGAAACCAGAGAGGTACAGTAACGGTCTAGATTCATTTTTATTTTGCCTTTTTTGACTCGTTTCTCTGTGGCTCCTGTTCTGCTTGTGCATGATATTGAAGTTTGATTGTGGACAATATGGTTTAAAATCAAGTAAATTCATTGACTCATTGATTCACCTTATATAATTTGTCATTATAATTACATTATTATCCTTTTCCTTCTTCTCTCCTACATGTCTTTAGTAAAAAAAAAAAAAAAAATGGAGGATTTGCTAAAACTGGCAAAATCTCATTTGCTTTTTCTTTCTTGATTCTCTTCTCAGCCCTGTCTCTGCCTCTCCTCTCTCACCATATGTTTCTCTCTTTCTCTGGCTGGTTTAACAGTGTAATGTAATCAGAGTGGGGTCATTATCTCAATCTGTGTTGAAGTGGATTTTAACAAACCATTTTTCGACAGTGGATTTTATTAAAATGGTTCCACACAGCCAGCGAGAATAAGAGGTCAAGTTTTACACCAGAATTTTCTCCGCTGCAGATTTTTTTTTTACCATGTTTCAAAACAAATGTCATATCTTGTTATAGTTTAGTCTAACATTGTTCTGTGTGCTGCTGAAGCTGACAGACAGGTGGCAATTAAAAGGTAAAATCTGAATAAAATAAAAGAATGGAGAAACATAAGGAGTAAAGATGCACAAGGAGTCAATGAATCATATGAAAATGATCATGATCATCAGTCACCAGATCACAACTCAAATGAACACCTGTGGGAGATTTTAAGACGGCAGACAGTTATCTCGCCCACCATCATGAAGATGAGGGAATATGAATATGTTTTAATCCCTCCAGGAGATTTACAGAGACTCTGAGAATCTATGATAAGAAGCACTGAAGTTGAGAATTAACGTTCCGACAAGTCCTCCAACCTGAACAACCATATAATGCAGACTGTACCGGCAGCAGCGTAGTTACCGTTGTCGCCATGGTTACTATAATCACGGTCATGGCTTGGTTAGGTTTATGCACAAAAACTAAAATAAAATAATGACTTCCCCAACGTTAGACGTCTTTGCTGTCATGGTTACAATAATAACAACGTTGTTAACTTTGTCGAATGGTTATGGATATTCATCCACTACATCCACTACAACCTCCTCTTAACATGGATGCTCTTTATACTACATCACCGCACTTTTCACTTTTCACCTTTCACCTGTCATGAGTAAAACAGTGATTGTACAAGAGGTGAAATGACCCAATTTATAACACTGTCTCCCACATATGATATTTCTTTCTACTTAATTGTTTTGCCAATAACATTTTCTGGGAAGCCTCATGGCCGGCTGATTTTTTTATTGACTGGCAGTGTTTTTTTCCCCAAGACCACACAGTGTTTAAGTCAGTGTTGATTCTTTTTTAACCAAGATTACTGTCTTTCCCCTCTGCTTAAAGCGGCATAAACAATATTTGACATGTTTTACAAAGTGAAAACAATAAGACAATGTGAACAAATTCAGAGTGATGAAACTACAGAGAATTCATCTTTATAGAGCTTTATAACGGGTTTCCACTCATTATGAAACAAAGAGAGAGAATGAACCAAAGACTGTTATAGTTCACTGTCACAGCATCACTTTCAGCAGCAAAAAGGTGCGCCACACCTGCCCAGCACCAGACCACAGAAAGACTCAGTCAGGAGTCATGTGGTGAACACAGTGGAGCATTTAACTGCTACAGAGTCAGGAGGTGGTGGATACCAAAAACTGAGCTAAAAGACACTCAATATTGTGCATGTTTGATAGGTGGTTAGAAATATGTCTCCACATGAAAGCTAGTGTTGCTCTGTAGCTGCTAGATGTGTACATAAGTGACAAGTTTGCCATAAATGTCGATGATATGTTAGTTCTGTGTTCACAGCTTATCTCCAGTAGAGGTTTAACTGAATGTTTTCACCTGCATAAACATAACCACAAACAAGTGAATCATGTCGTACCACAAGCAAAACAAATGAAATATGTCATCAGTGAAAGTTTTGCATTTATGCTCATTAAAAAGGTTTTCGTATTGTGTTGATAAAAATATAATCAAAATATAATCTAGGCAGTGCTGTATTTATTTTAAATCATATTAGCTTTTTTCAAATTAGTACTACACACATGTTTTTAGAGACACTGTTGGTCACACTCCTCTTGGCTTTGCTGTGTACTTTCATCTTTGTGGACACATCTGGTGACCCTCAGCCTGTCAGCATAGGCATAGAAATGTTGGAGATGTTATTGTGTTTTAATAGTTTATTTTTCACCAATGCGCTCCTTGCTCTGATTATCAAAGGTCTGCATGACTTTGCCATTTAACCACATGTGTGCACAGTTAAAACATTATTAAAAGTTCTTAATAATATTTATTTGAAATGTTGCACTGGTCTGGTTAAATATAAAATATTTATTAAAGACTGATTAGTCTAAATTCTTATTCTCAGTAGAGAAGCCATATTTCAGAATAAATGCATCTCTGTATCCAGAGATAATCAAAATACCTTCCATAAATCATTTTTGAAATATTAAAGTATTCATTTTAAGCTGCGTTGCCAAACTCTGGCATAAGCTTTTGCTGTACTGAGCTGGAGCGCTTTAAACATTTAGACACTCAGTCGGCCTGTTATTCAATCATACACACACACAATACATTCACTCGTTTTTTCTGTGCAAGTCTGAGACAGAATGGGGCTACACACAAAATACTAAACAATATGCCTGGAATTTGAAGAAAGCACCACACTCTAACACAATAATAGATTTTTTCTCTTTTAGGAAAAAATTGTAGTCATTCCAAATATTGTCCATATGTACAAATACATACGTATATATATATATATATATATATAGAGAGAGAGAGAGAAGGAAGATGGTAGGAATCATGTCTATACTGTAGCTGATTTCCTGTTAAGACCTGATCAGATGGAGACTTAGAGGTGAATGAATAGAGGCAGGAGCAGCCCTTCTTTTTGGTCCTCGGCCCCTCATGCATTTTCATGCTTTGATCTTCATCGTCATCTTCATCTCTGCACTTCTCTCACTCTGCTCTCTTTTCTTCTCTCTTCCATCTTTTCTTCCACTGCTAATGGGTGCTATATGGACTTTATGTACCCATACAAGACTTTTTCTAAATCTGTGTTGACTTTTGCCCTTCATTACATAGTTAATATATTTCTGTAATATCTGATGGACAGAAGAGGAACAAACACTAAGATCTAGTGTATTTGTTGGTACCAGATGGTGACTTCCCTGAGATCCATGGCAACAACTGAAAGAGCTGGAAACAATGAATAGTAATGTTCCTCATGCAAAGTGCACCCAGTCCACCTCCTACTGTGAATACGCTGCTCTGGTGCTCAGATAATTTGGAGACATTAGCAAACTTGCCAACTTGTTGCTCTTGAATTTCGCACTTTGCCTTCTCATACTCAGTTCTCAACAACGAGAAAACAGCAAGATGCCATGTGAAGGCAAACTGGAGGGAATCCCAGTTCTCTGTGTAAAGTTGATCCTGAAACTTTTTCATCCTAAAGTGGCAATCTCAAAGACTTTCATTTGAATGAGTCACTATGAGAAAGGTAACACAATGGTGATTGAGCTTGTGATCCACTGTTGAAATTATATAGAAGTCCTTGTGTTTTACAGTTTTATTGGTAACGTGTGGCTCAAAAACAAAAAACAGGTAGCAAAACAGGTTGCTACCTTTACAAAATGTTCTGATTATCTCCTCCTGTAGGAGTTTGTGTAAACTTGAGGCTGACAATCATCAAATCCAGATCCTGTTGGATTCCTGTGGGACTGATTGTGTTTTCTGGGTTGAGCCTGGACATGACAAACCAAGCCTTTGTGAGGAATTTACATGTTGTTTTGATGTGATGCAACAGTGTCATCTGGCATTCGTTTTATATGCAGGATCAAGATGTGTGTATATAAATGGAAACCATGTCAGTATTAATTATGTAATTCCAATTCCTTAGTGATACCACAAAAAAGAAAAAACCATTATCACTCTACCAGTTAGATACAGTGTTTAGACCTATACTGAGATCCTTTTGGTAGAAACTTTCTAGTATTCAACATGGCAGGAAATTAACCAGGACTGGAGTAGAATTGATTTGGGATCAGGAGGATTGGCAACATCAAACCTCACAGGACAGAAAGAAATGAATCAGGATCACCGTTAAGTTGATATAATATAATATAATATAATATGACCCCATGATCAAATGTTAGACTGACTCTGTGAACAGTTTAATTGTGTTGACAATATGACGTAGCAGTCAGCCAAACATCCAGCTCACTAATATTAGATGATGAACATATAATACACCTTCTCTTGCATGACATACGCTATAGTTAAGATCGGATCTTCAAGCACTTAAAAATGTATATAAATTTCAACCAGACTGTGCAAAATTCATCATTGGAGGAAAAAAAAAAAGTGGTGGAGCATCATTCGGGTGCATGTGTTTTACTACTTGAATTTGCTGTCATTCTAATTAATTGTTCGTTTCTGTTCTGTAGATACATGAAAGTAATATAACATTTGCTGAGTGTCTTTTTTCACTTTACACTTTGCCATTTCTTGCATCCAAGCTGTCTGAAAAAACTCATCCATCCAGAAAGCATTAGAGACGGATTGAAATCTGAGGAGCTGAAATGAGAAGGCTTTACTCCATCCACATCAATAAGTGATCAGTGGAGATTAACCTCTACAGCTGTGATAATTGCAGCTCAAGTGAGCCTGAAATTAAAGTAAGATTTACATTAGCACTCTTTCTCCGTGCCTCATTGAAGTGACAGAAGAAAGCAGGTCCAGCGATATCAACGTGTACGAGTGTAATGTGCTGCTGTAGCGTTTATCTGATCCCGGATGAAGGCAACCACTGAATGATCTGAGTAGGCGAGAGAGAAGCAGTAGATTTAGAGCCTAAAAAAGATGGAAATACCGCGTAGTACATCATGCAGATCACATGTGTTTGTGTTAGTCGGATGATTGTTACTGTAATTGTTGAAGGTGCTAATGGTTACACATATAATTTTAAACAAAAGTGAATAATTTCCTATAAGGATAGGATATGTGAGGTGAATTGCAAATGGGACCTAAATCAAAAATAGCATCTCCAAATAATGGGGAGCCTTTAAATGTGTTGTCCTAGTCTTTTTTTGCAGATTCACACAGAATGTGTCTTTTAGTGCAAATATAGTTCCTAAAATGTGGGATTGTTTTCCATTATTGTCACTGAAAAATTTCCTGTTTGAGGAGATTAATTAATTGGTCTCAGAACAGATGGAACACAGAGTGAGACGATGGTGGTGCTTGGCCAGAAACATCTGGTGCGTATGACGGAGCAACATGTGGTTTGACAGCGATGTATCATTTCTTCACGCCGGCATTAGATTGGACTCAAATGTGAGGCAACACACACACACACACACACACACACACACACACACACAGGACACAGTCTTGGTGGGGTTAACGACGTGTGCAGTCATCCCTGCTCTGAGCCTCTGTGAGCCATTTCCCTTAATGAGGATCTCAGATGGGGAAACGGAGCCAGACCATTTACCATCATCACGTCTAATTTCTGCTCTGCCCTGCCAGAACATGGCACCGCTTCTACCCCTGATCACGCCGTTTACCGGCAGGCCCCCGGACTTTCACTTGATTTTTAACAATGGGGGGGGCTAGGCTGATTTTTGAACAGGGAGCGTTTCATTTGCATTACAGTAAGGAGCGGTGTGGGGTTTGATGGTGAATGGTGACATTTGGTGGTGATCTATGCAGTTTGTTTTTTTATGAGCAGGGCCGGTTGTAGGTGACATCATCCCAGAGCTGAAAGGTCTGAGGTGAGAGGTGACCAAAAGAAAAACCACATCAAAGCTATTGTGTCCTTTAAGAGGACGGTGACAAGTACAGTGCAGACAATTCGAGATGGCAAATAAGTTTAAGTAATTTATTTCCAAAAAAAAAAAAAAAAGATTTAGGTCCAGTAAAAACAAAAGTAACAATAAACAAAAGGACATCTGCCATCTGGTCTGCCAGAGCGAGAGAAGCTACTTTAAGAGTTAGTAGGGAGAGAGAGATACTGCACAAAACTGTGAGCATTTCCAGAGCCAGGTGCATAAATGTAGCCAATCAGAAAACACTTATATGCATTTTTTTTCAATGTTTATATGTAGTTTTTACCAGATAAGAAAACGGTCTTAATTACAAACTGCTGCATAAATTCTTTGGAAAAAGTACATGAATACATTTTATTGTGTTGTTTATCTTTCTGCCTTTTGAAAATATTACTTTTTATATTGTGTTCACTTGCATTACGCTCACAGGATGTTGCTTTGTGACTCTAAACTTCTCATTAGCTTTCACTGATGCTGCCTTACACCCTCAGCGTCTCTAATTTTAGAAATATTGGAATTCATTAAAATCTCATCAGTGGTATTTGTGTGACTGCGTGACATTAAAAAGGAGGACAAACAAAGAAAAATAAATCAGACTGCAGTCAGCCTGTAATTTCATCCTGTGGAGGACACAAAGAGACTGAAATCTTGGAAGTTGCAGAAATGAAAGCAAGAGAGGAAACTGTAACACAACAAGGTTAATGAGAGGAAAGGGTCAAGAAGAACTGGAGACGAGAGCTGAAGTGAGAGGAAGAAGGAGAGAGAGAGACAGATGAGTGGATTTGTGGCCAACGGCTTAATTGGGTACTTGTTGATAAGCAGGCGAGCTAAAGAGGGTCTGCAGAGTGGCCTGACATGCAGCACGTCCCTTACTGTTCGACAGTGACAAAGAAACATATAGCAGAGACAGAAAGAGATGGAAGATAATTAAAAAGAAAGGGTGTGAATTTAAATGTCTCAAGAGGGAAGGTTAGGAGAAGAAAAGATGGAAAGATACAGAAAAAGTTAAAAGGTAAATAAATAGTTGGAGAGGAGGGTGTTTAAAATATTAACCTGCAAAAACGGGTGAATGAAAAATGCCTGTTTCACCGTGTGACTGTGTGGCCTCACCTGTGTTTGGATGGTTACCTTGCTTAGCAGCCTGGTGCTACAACTGGTGCCAGCACTTTTAATAGGAAGCAGTGGCGGTGCGATGCTGCGTTTGTATACACCAGAGGTCGGCAGCTGGCGCCCTGCGGGTCAAAACTGGCCTGCCAGCAGTAATATCTGGCCCACCAGATTATTTTGATAATCTGATTTTTTTAAATTTATTTTACAATATCAGACCGACAGTCCCGCGTATAATGTCCAAATAGAGAATCTAACCCTATATGAAGAAAGCTTATATTTTTATCCATGTTAAGAGTAAACAACGCATCACGCCGCAGGCTGCACTGTAGTCAGTCCACAGCAACCGGTGCTAAAATAGATCTGTCATGGCAGCTTTACCCACAGAATTACTTCCTCTTTTTTTGCCTACAAAATAGAAAAAGTTATTATTATTATTATTTCAAGCTATTGTAAGCTTTTATTCTGAAAAGTTAGGACAGGAAGTTATGAAAATTATAACACCAGTTAAGTAAATCAGTCAAACAAGTAATAAGTGAGTGTGGGCCACAGCACCACATGAACAGTAACAAAGCAAATTCCAGCTGCGTTTGTATCAATCAATTTCTTAAAACAGTCTTTGATTTTGTTCCGTCTAATGGATTAGAAAAAAAAGGGACCCCTGGCATTCAGTAAAGAAAGTAAAAGTTGAGGCTGGTACCAGTTAAAATACCATATAGAGAGATAATTACTGAATGTAAATATATGGAAATGCTGTTGCAGAAAAAAATGCCAACCACACATATATTCTAACTTTAGGAAAAGCTGGTTTATGATACTATGTGACTTGATTTTACAACACAGGAAAGGCAGCAATAATAATATCCTCAATCTGTGCTGCAGATGAACAGTAGGAAGCTCTGATTTCTCACCTGCACCAAATGCACCAAATACTTAATGAGCTGTAGGAAATTCTTAAATACAAATGATAAAAAGCAATTCAGCTACAAAAATTGCAGAATGAACACTACATCTGTTATTGTTTTCCATCCACCAAACATCTTTTTTTTCAATTTCTTATAAATAACAATATAATAGCCCCATATAATATAGCCATCCGATTGGATGACAAGTTGCCGTCTTAGCAAATGAGGTTGCAGTTAGGCACAGGAAAAAAATATGGCCCCTTGTCTTCAGAAAAGCCTGCACTTGTTAAAACACCTCGGTGTTCCATGAACAATGGTAGAGATCAGCAAAACAAACACTTATTCATATGCAAATGTCATTAATTAGATCAGGAGAAAAGGGCAGAGAGGGGAAGAAGAAAGAGTAAGACATGTAACCATGGAGAATGTTGGGTAAATAAATTGCTGCTGCGGGAGAACAGGAGAAGGAGGAGGGTGGGTGGAGACAAGTGGGGAGGAAGAAAGGAGAAGTGGAGAGGAAAGGGGGGGGGGGGGGGGAGAGAGACCAGGGATGGAGTTAAAGCACTAGGGGACTTGTGAGCGAGCAGATGAGCACAAACAAGGACCTGAAATTAGGTACTTGTTGGTGTGGAGTGATGGTGGGTGGGCAGAGAGAGAGGAAGGGAGGAAGAGGACTGGACGAGGAAGGGCAGACAAATTTTTCAAAACGTGTCATTTAGAATAAAGATGGCTATGATTTACCCTTGATCTGAAAGGAAAAGGTACAATCAGTCTGGTTTTGAAGAACTGAGTTGAGTCCAAAGAAAAGAAGATATGAAGTTACTCAAACCACTCTGAAGTGATTTCACAGTAGATATGCAAGAAAGAAATGAGGAATTTAGGTAGAAGACGAGAAGGATAAAATGACAGACAGTAAGTAAGAAAAGAAGAAGGGTGGAGAAAACAGGAAGAGGAACTGAGAGATAAATATGGAGGAACTGAAGACAGAAAAAAGGAAAAGGAGGCAGAGTTTGATGAGTTAGCTGAAGTGAAGGAGGAGAAAAAGAGGTAGACAGATGGAGAAAAGGATATAAAATGAAGTAGTGGAAGGAAAGAGAAAGAAAAAGGGGAGATAGAAGGGTGAAAGGAGAGATGGAAGCAGTTGGAGAAAAGACAAATGAGGAGGAAACAAAAAGTGTCAGATGGAAAGAAAACGTACAAGACCACAGGTGAAGTAGGAGAACAAAATATTAAAGGTTAATTTGATGTTTTCCAATTCTGCTGTCTGTGGACACAATAATAAGTGAGGAAAAGGCTGAAGAGGAGGATAACAAATGAAGGAAGAGCGGTGTGAGTGGAGAGGCAGAGCGAGGAGCGTATATATATATATATATATATATATATATATAAAGAGAGAGAAGGAGATTAAATTTGAGGGGACAGGAGGCAGAGCAGGGGAAACAGGGAGGAGGGAAGGACAAAACAAGGAAGATGAAGATGTGAGAGGACGGAGGGGTGATAAATGGAGAACAGCGAAGCTTCTTCTCAACCTGTGTGGATTCCCCACAGGACGGTGAGGAGATGATTCACGGCGTCACAGGGAAACTGCAACAGGATTTCGGCTGTTGAGACGCTGAGAGAGCAACAGGCAGACAGCAGGCCAGACTGACACTGTCCTCAACACATAAAACAACGGCTGTGGTCATTTGCTCAAATGCTTAAACGGCCCTTTGATGTTTTTTTTAGCCTCTTTCAATGTGCAAACTGTCCTTTTATTAGAGGAAAAGGCAAATATCATACCTGCGTAAAAAGTCAGCAGCAGTATGCTACACACCATTTTTTTAAAAATTTAAACTTCATCTTTGTGGTCAGTTAAAAGTTTTGATGGCAAGTTTTTTTTTTTCCTTCTGTGAAAAGAGCTGAATTTTTTTTTTTTTTTCAAACAAACTTTGAAAAATAGGCCTTCCAAAAAAAAATGAAGAGAATATTGGAATATTGTATTTATTATTTTGGTGTGTACTGCTGGTTGCGGCTAATGTAGCCTCAAGCAGGAATGACTCACTCCTTTCTTACACCACATCCACAGTTGTTTTTGTTATTTTTTCATTTTCAAACTTGTAGTCTTCAGCCCAAACTAATTCTGACTTTGTTCATCTCCCTCTGGAGCCTCAAAAGACTTTATACAGCTTTTTTCACATCGGCAGCAGCAGTACTCCCCTACACCTGTAAACACACTTTGATGTGTAAAACCAGTGGAGTTGCCCCTTAATAGCTAGAGGCTACTGCCTTTGCTGTGATCAAAGGAAAACTCTGGCTGATTACAACTTTCATCTTATTTTCAGTGTATGGATTAGTTCCAGCAGCCATAATAACATAATATTGAAAGTTATTTTGTGATATGTTGACATTGCTCAAAATAGGTCCAACAGGGCAAGAACCACGAGCAATCAGACAAACCAGACTGTTCAAACCACTTCATGTGGCAGTTAGAGTAAAAAACCTTGTTATAAAACTGTGTGTGCTCATAACTACTGCAAGTGTAATAGGTTTAAGTTAACCCTGGAGGATAAGCGAGGCTGTGGGAGGATTTTACAGCTGACAGTTTGGGTTTTAATTCAGTTTGTCTCACTTTGTTTCCTCCTACAAATTATCTTGCTAACCTGGGGGTGTGTGTGTGCTCATGTTTCTTACCTTGTGTGATGTTTTTACAGATTATCAAATCTCAGCAGTTCACTATAGGTGATATGATATCGAACTGTTTGTCACACCAACAAAAATAAGATCCAAGTGGTATTAAACCAGAGTTTCCCCTGGAAAATGAAAGAGTAGTTATTAAAGTTAAAGATAGTGCTCACAACAACAGACTGATTAAACATGTAGAGCATCGTGTTGCAGACATTGAAAGACCTGAGCCTCTTCTTTACCTCTTGTCCTTGCACTTATTGAATAGATTTAGTAATTACACTTTACACTAAGGTTTCCTACTGCACTTAAGCTTTACTGTTGTGAGTCTCTTCGGATAAAAGCATCTGCCAAATGAGTAAATGTAAATGTATGTAAACGCAATTATCTGTACTGATATCATTACTGGGTTTTAGCCCGTAGGTCTCTCTTAGCAAGAAGTCGCTGCACTGACTCAGTGACTTGTGATCAGACTTTATGATACGTGCAAACTAACCAGCCATGAGAAGCCAATCAACGCTTCCTGATAGCAGCATAGAAAAGATTCACCTGCAGTACTTTGGGGGAGGAAAGAACTTGCAGCATGAGTAGAGTGTCAAGTTTACTTACCATTGTTCGACATGAAGCAGGTGGGTTCATGGGAAATGTGGTTTTAAGTAATGTCAACTCCACTGGCTACGAGTTTTCTCTAATTTAGTCTCTCTTACAAAGTTGACCCAAATTGCACAAACGTAGTGGATTAAACTGACAGTCATGTTTGAAATTGTACAAGCAGTACCTTTTTAAAGCCTAAATTGTTACATAATTTATCACAAAAATGACCCAAGATCGTTTTGACAATTTTCTCCTCTCAGATGATCCTGATTAGTGGCAGATAAACGGGGCGCAGGTCATCGGTCTCTCCTTCTCCAGATCTTAATTAGACGGGCTTTATATTTATCCATTGAGACATGGAGCACCATCCAACCCTATCCAAACTAATTTCACACATGATTACACCCGTGCCCTCAGAACAATAGTGTAATGATAGGTATGATGTCAACTTACGGGGAATGTGGAATCAGACAGGAGATAGTCAGGGATAATGCAGTTTGGATTGAACGCTAGAATGACTTCTTGAAATATTTACACAAAGACAGTGGGTCAGCTTGTTGCATTAAAAACAAACAAAAGTAAATCCCAGTAGAATCAACTGCTTTTTGTTTGCAGTCCATGTCCAGCCAGCTAGAACACAGTCATTTGACTCGCTTACAAATCACAGATAATGTATGAATTTGGGGTCAGAATGAAATAAGAGGACAATTAATATAGTAAAGGTCACTATGGGGCAGATTTATGAACCTACTGCAAATGACTTGTGGCTGCTAAATTTTGCATCGCAGCCTCTTTTACATTTAGCAGAGTACTTACTAAGACAACAGCTGCAGCTGTGTTCATTTGAATGCTCTGCCGCTAATGATCATCTGATGCTGAGCTAAACACACGTCTTGAAATCTTGAAAGGAAGTCGAAATATTAGTTCAAGAAAACAATTAACATGGTTCAGATCTTCAATCACATGTTCCTTCTGTAAAAGGACGTGCAAATGGAAGAAAAAGGCAGTTAAATGATGCTGTTCAAAAAGGGTCATTGATTGAATTTGGACTATTTTAATAACTGCAGTATCGAATAAATTAAAAGCCCATAAAATTACATTTTACTGTTACTTCCTCGTCTTTGTCAAAAGTTCTCTACCACACTGACAATAGCTGCTCACTAACGCAAAACCTTCTGCCATGGTGATCAGTCGGCTTCAGGTCTCATTTGTTTAAATTTCCATTTCCTTATTGTCTTACATAACAAAACCCTAAAATGCATTACCCCGAATGCCAGTGAAAAAATCAAGTCATGTTCTGTATTAAATTATCACTAATTGCTACTGACTTGTTTGACTTATCTGACTTGGTAAATCAACCCCCGCAGTGTCATATTGCACTCAACCTTATCTGCTGCCATCATGATTAAAATGGATGAATAAACAAAATGGCTGCCGTCAAACTCTAGTGAAAGTTTCTGAAGATGACTTTAAAACTTTTATTCTAGACTTTTACGTCACTGAAAAGAAACTTTCCAGAAAATGTAACAACCACCTACATACACAGTCAAATACACACACACACACACACACACACACACACACACACACACACACACACACACACACACACACAGACACAGACACACACAGACACACACACACACTGAAGTGAAAGGTACTGTGTTTCTGAACTTGCATGAACAGTTTAATTAAATCTCTCCAGATCTCTTAGTGCATTTCACAATTATAGCCCTCTTGTTAGCTGGTTTCAGGAAACATGACTGACATACGATGCCACTTTTCATTTGATGCTGGATGAGGGCTGGAGGCTGTGTTAGCAACCACATAATTGATTTAAGCAAGTTTACAGGTGATGTTTCTCATGCAAACAAAATATGCTGGTTAAATTGTATGCTAATATGCTAATATAAGAAAAGGAATCAAAGATTTGCATACCAGAAAACATGAAGTCTTTTATAATAAAGATAATTAAAAAACAAAATAACTGAACTGTACTGTGAAAAGAGACTTCCAAACGTCTGCAAGAGTCTTACAGAAGAAAAAGCTAACAAATGTGCAACAAAGGACTGAGTAATGAATTCTAGGGACTGCAGAATGAGAGACATTAAATGATGCTATGGGCATCAACTGAAGAATCACCCAATGCTCCATAATCGAAGATTAATAGAGCAGGCTAAAACAGATGGTAAAGACAATTTAAACACTTGCCCTGGCAGATTAAACTACTACAAAAAATGAGAAGTGAGCATTTAGAGCTGAAAGAATATAGGTGGAGAGAGAGAGAGAGAGAGAGGTAGAGAGAAAAATGAGTATGGTTGAAGGAGAAGAGGTGAGGTAATAGGCTGCTTTAATGGCTACAGATAGTATCCTGTAACACAAAGGTCACAGGTTTGTTCCGCTGCAGCCACCGGGTCTTCATCAACTACCTTGATGGGAACACTGGACTCTGTACCTGCTTGTGGCTGACAAAAGCCTCGCCTGTGATGTCCGCAGGAGTTGAAAGGTTTCCCGATAATGCACAATATTTGCCAGGAGACAGCGGTCAGCAATCACGAGGCTGGAGCTCTAATGCTTTTGGCAGAGCTTCGAGCGAGGCTGGCTGGCTGGCTGGCAGTGGCAATGACAAGGCTGTCAAATGAGGAGATGCCGGCCGACCGAACACGCTCAACGCTTCCACAACCTGTGCCCAGATTTATAGAAAAATCATTCATTATTTACAGGCTGCGGAGGGCTGCCGCTGTATGCATTATTGCACCGCTGTGCAGGAGTGAGGTGTTGCATGACTCCCAATGTGTGAATGTACAGCTGCTGACAGCGGCAGAAACTGTGACAGAATGTCAGGTGAGGCTCTAATGAACATCTCATCCCAGAGTACGGCCGCCCGCTCTCAGTAATATCCTCAGATCTCAGTTTGTGAGTCTCTTTTGAAGATAATGAGGGCAGCATTGCTTGTTCTGTATGCATGAAGGAATGTATGAACCAGAGGGAGAGAAGATCTTCATTTACCCGTGTAGAGGTCTTTGGTTTCCAGTAAGTGAGGGTTCAAATTATAATCACTTCTATTGTTGCAGGTCTTTATGTGTCTAATAATTAAGTAAATCAAAGCAAACTTGCTCTCATCTTCAATCAGTTGGAGTGTTGTAAACAGTACAAGAAAAAAGAAAAAGGCAGGATGGAGTGTGAAGTGTGAGGTAGAGGGAGAAAGACATGTATTGGTGCACTTTTGGAGACAATCTGTTTGTTAACTGGCTCAGCATCAAACTGCTGCCAGTGTTGATGTCTCTCTCTATTAGAGTTTGGGTGAAATTATAATCAGATGTATTGGTTTTATCTGTGCTTCACTCCCTTTTAGATGGAATGATCTTGATATAGTCCAGCCCAAATATCACGATATTCTGATATACGATAGTATTGTATTTAATGTTTCAGGTGCTTTTTAAAAATAATACTTCAGGTTTAAGCGATGCTGCAACTAAACAGACTTTTCTAAGTTTTATTTGTCACATACCATTGTACATTGAACAGTAAGCAAAGCAGTGAAATGAGGGTCGGACTCAGCAGCAGGGCAGACTGTGTAAAACTGCACAGTCTTGATATTATGTTACGGTTACAAATACTGCATATGGGGTGAAATATCACAATATTTGATATTATTGAATTTGTTTTTATTAATGGCCAGCCCTATAATCATAACTGACTGACTGACTGATGATATGTCCGCCACTGGTCAGCGGAGTGTCGAGCCACAGTCTAACCGAAGTGGAGGAGTGCTTCCAATACACTGAGCATTCATTTAGCCTGACTCTGTGTTTACGTTAGCTGATTTTGGAAAGAGCTGGTGCTTTTTTTAATCTTTTTTCCCCAGTGATGCATCTGTCTCATCAATCTGATTTTCAGTTGACACAGAAGCTGAGGTGGTGCTTCCTAGAAGAAATGATGAACTGATTTTCACACTGTTCAAAGAATCATGTTATATCTGTACATGGACTTGCAGCTCTGGTTACCTCATTCACACTTGAGGATATTTTTCTGTATATGTATTTGTTTAATGTAGGCTAGTTAGCTACCTAGCTATGAAGGAGGATTATCTCCCTATTCTTAATCCATCAAACCAAGCTCTGATCTCTGATTGGTCGATTATTTTTCAGTTGAAACAGCCATTAATGGGCACCGTTTTGGAGGAGTCTAGAACCAGGCTAGAGAAAGACACAGTGGCAATCCTAGATTTTTGAGGGGCCCTGGCCAAGAAGCCCATTGAAGGTTTACATGCAGACACTACAATTTAGATCCCATATCCAGAATATTGGTTGACGCTACAATTTATAGATGTTCCCTCATTGCCTCACATTCAGGCAGTCCGTAGACACTAGCCACAGCTCATCTTGGTCCCCACTTAGGGGCATTTTGGAGGTTTTTCAAAAAAGGTTTTCTCCTTAGTTTTTTGCTAACGAAGCAGTACTAGCAGTACTATAGTAATATCACACCAGAAAACTACAACACCTGTCATGGCTAAACAGCATGTCCGAGTGACATAACTGATGCAGATAATGCATAAGCACGGTCTCCTTAACACATAAGCAGCCAATGATTAATCACTCTCTTATTCTGAAACCTGATTATTAACACTAGCCAATCAGAGGTCATTTTACTCTGAAGAGGCCTTTAAAAGTCACTCCACTGATTTGGAGGCTGCAAACTCCAATGACCCGACAGTAGAGGACACATTTATTGATTGCCTTTTTTCCACGCTTTAGATTGTGAGCATCGAAATGCATCCTTCATCAAAATATTGTCATTATGTGTGGTTATAAATTAGCAGCAGGCCCCATTAGGAAAACTGTGAGATATGGTTTGTGCTTTGAATAAATCAAGGCTGCTGGCATAATGCTGATACCATCTCCATAAATTGCGTTTTAAATTATGTTTTCCAATTTTCCAGAACGGTTTGTTCCTTTACATTTGAAAAAAAAAAGATGTTTTCCCACAAACCAGAGAGAGACCAGAGAACAGGGGCAGAGGATTTTGCTTATATTCTTACCAGTATTTGCTTTCCTGGTCTATTGTCTGAGATGACTTGCTAACAGTGCGCTGAAATTTTACCACGAAAAAGTTTTGACGTTTTGTAGAAGCTCAAGGGCAAAATTTGATGAAACAATGACGATGGTTTGATGGTTGATACTTTTATTGTGCGTCAATCCTCACTGGTTTCTAAAAAGCACATCTGAAGCCTCCAGTACATCCCTTCGCTGTGCAGACTATTATTGCTATGTAGCAAGAATATAAAAAAAAAAAAAAAAAAAAAGCATTAATGGGGCTATGTTGTTTCTCTGGAGAGAAACACTGTGC
Source organism: Seriola aureovittata (assembly GCF_021018895.1). NCBI lineage: Eukaryota > Metazoa > Chordata > Actinopteri > Carangiformes > Carangidae > Seriola > Seriola aureovittata. Next base: position 26,054,275 of record NC_079372.1, read on the forward strand.
TGATGGTGATTTAAAGCTCTGAAAAAGCACTTGGATCATATCTGATAAAAGTGTCTCCCTTTCTGCAATCTTCTGCTTTTCACAGTTTCTTATTTATCTCTATGTTGTCCTCTTGCCATAAAGTTTTACCACATAGAAGATGATTTACTGGGAAACAAAGATAAGAACAGATGAAACAGAGTGTTTGTGTAATTGTTTGGGGACAGAAACAGAGAGGCTGTGGCAAAAGAGACAGAAATACAGATTGACATTGAGAGGAGGAGAAGAAGAACAGTGACAAAGTTGCAGCTGTGATCAATCTGAAGTTTAATGAGTGTCGGACTGAATCTAATTGTCACCTTCACGTTTGTAATTTGGAGAGTAACGGATGGTTAGTTGATTTTACACTAGTGAAAAAGGGCTCCTTTAAAACAAAGGCTGAGTGAAGTCACAAGCTGTGTCCCAATTCAGGAGTTGCATGCTTCGTAGGACGTGACCTACGCAGGCCTGGCCCTCAATGCTCTCTGTGACCTACAGCTAAGCAGCGTTGGTGCATAAGGATGTTTTTAATCTTCAGAGAAGCATAATTACAGCTTTAGTATGCAATCATAATATAAACTATCCCAGCAGTATAGTATCTTATCAAATGTGAATTAAATTGGGACATTTCATATTTCTATCTGAATATATAACATATACCTCTGTTTCTATTTCTGTGGATGAATAGCTACAATAAGTTTCCATATAAGCTGACTTTCCTCAAGCCTTAATTGTTGACCGTGTCACTTGAAGGAGCTATTTGTGAGTTTTGCTATTGCTACAAAGTCTAGCAGAAACGTTGCATGTTCAGCATCAAACTTCATTCCTTTACTCTCCAACAGCTGTCTCTAGTAGTGGAAAGCAATGCTAATGTTAAATCTCATCTCTATCATATCTTTTCTTCTACTGAAGTTAGCATGCTAACAGCTAGCCCCGTCCCGTCTCATCACTTTCTGGTAGCGGCTCAACGTAGCCTCCGATCTGCCCTGAAGATGTAGCTCTTCTCAGAAGATGTATTATAATATTTTGTCTTGTAAACACAATGATGCCCGGGGCTCTTGTCAAGCGACAATCACCACCACCTGCTCCTGGCAAGAAACAACATTCAGTGGGAGAGAAAACTTTTATACTTAACTAGCTACAGACCATAAGAACATGCAATATAAAAATAAAAAAATAAAAACATTTAACGGCTGGATCACATCTATGCTGCTGTACAGGTTTCTGCAGCTTATCGAAATAACTACTTTTAAACAGCAAATGATTTTGGTGCGACGAATATGTAAGTCACTACTGAGTGGTTGGCAGGGGAAGCTTCATGTGACAGGTCTTAAAAATTTAGGACAACTGTAAAGTGGCAGTTTCAGAGTGTCAGTGTTGTCGAGCTTGAGTGGTTTGTGGTGTTTTACACCAGAGGAAAAAGATCTAACACCGGCGAGTCCGCTCTTTTTATCCTTCAACCTTTTCACCTCCTGCTTGGAGAGAAAATGTCCCACCAACGTCAACTTTTCAGTTTAGCCAGCAAAACTAATCTTCCACATCTCAGTGAGTGAAGATGAGAGCAAGCTCCTCTCTTCACAGCTTCATGAGACTAAAAAAAAATCTTGCAAAATTTTGATAGAGGTTTGCAGTGGAAGCAATGGACTGAGTCGATCTGCAATTTCTGTCTCAACTATTTTAGGTTCACCCTGAATATTTTTGACCTATTTGGCATATGAATCCCTTTTTTGTTATATTTTAGTGTATGTACTGTTTGTGAAGCTGCATGTATACAGCAGTGATTGCTCAGTATCCATCTCTTTTCTATAAGGCCTGATGCTTTTGTAACTTTCCAATCATAAAATGAGATTGTAACACAAAAGGAAGTGTTTATTACTTCTCTTTAAAAATATCTGGGTTATTTTTCTGGAGCAGAAAGGACATGTTAGGAGGCACAAAACATCTCTTCTCTCTCTCCATCTTCTTCCATTTTCTTTCACAGCATTAGCTAACAGCATTAGAGGAGATTACTTTTCAACTGCTGTTCTTCAGTAGTGTACTTAGATATCTCTCCTGCTGACAATTTATTATTTTTACTTGGCAGGACATTGATACTTGATGTGTGTGTGTGTTAAAGGGAAGGAAATACATAGAAAGTCAGGACTGTAGAAGGGGGATGCATAACCTGAAATTACCCAATGGATGATCACAGGAGATCAATTTTAGATTTATTTTTACACAAAAGGATTTTTTTAATCTTTAAAATTGAATGGGCGACTTGTGTCAGGCTTAAAACACACATTCAAAGAATTAAAGCAGTGAGTAAACCCACGTTTGAGGAAAAGTTTGGCTGGTGGTTTGGGGTCATACAAACACAATCATGTAAGTGTAACATGCACTAAAGTCCTGTAATTTCTAGCAGTGGAATGCGTAAAAAGTATGCATTAAAAAACACCTGTACTTCCTCTTTCATATTTGACATCAGTTCATCAGTTTGTGTGTGTCTGTGGGGAACAGTAAAAATGGCATGAGGTCCAGGAACAAGATGAGGCTACACTGGCCGTCCTCTGTGGTTGATGCTCTTTCAGTATTACTGATAGCTCAGCTCAGTGCAAATATGATCCACAGACTTATGTAGTAAACAGTTTTCATTAAAGTAATGATGTATGATTGTGTTTACCTGACAGGTACCTCTTGTGATCAAAAAGCAACGGTGGTGGCAAATACGATGACATTAAAGTGTGGGCTAACAAATTGTATGATTTTGACTAAGGAGACCTTTTTTTCCCCTATCAATAGTATGTATTATTCTTTATTATTTCAAAAAAAAAACAAATTTCAATGATTTATTTCAGTCGTTTCAAGTCAAATTTGCTTCTTTTACAGTACAACTGCATATTTGTTACAGAAGGTAAACCTATACAGTTTGCATTGCTCAAAACTCTAAAGACAATGCTGTGTAATTGAAAACAAACCAGTTTGAGGTGACCAAGGAAGAGGCAGAGAAGCAGCATAGCTGATTCCAGAGCGTCTATATTTTTCGCATATTTTCTCTTGTTTTCAAGCATGACAATGGCAGCAGGTGCTAATTGTTCAAAACAAGGAGATAACAGTAATATGTGTAGGAAATCTCTGAGCAGAACACAAGACAAACACATCTGTGGAGGACAAATGATTGGAGCTGACTTTAAAGAACGGCTCTTATTACAGCAGAAGCAGTGATTTTAGATGAAAGAGGAGAACGTGCTATTTCTTGTTCCTTTTTTAATGGTAGTGACTCAGAAAACAATATTTTAAAAAGGGCACAAAGTAGAGTTCACTTTAGTTACGGAGCTGCAGAATTTTCATAAGTTGTAACAATTTGTGTTGAATTTGGGTCAAAAACACAAAACTTATGTCATAAACATTTCAAACATTTAAGTTTGAGTCTTCATTTGAATGTGCAGTAAAGTGCAGTTGGCTTAAAACTATTTGCTATGTGCTATTTGTAAATTTTACTATTGCTACATAGCCAGCATTAGCATTACCAGTGTTGCCAAGAGCTGCTGCCATAATTACTTTTACTATGCAAGAGGTTGTAATACATCCTCTCAGCAGCTGCTTCTTCGGGGCAGACTGGACACTATAGTGACTTGGTATCGGAAAGTGACAAGACAGTTCAGACAGGAGCTCTAATGTTTGACTTGTGTTAATTAGAGAAACATTGCAGTCTCTTTATCGCTCCATACAGATCTGATGTTTTTGTCTGTTGCTGTGGAAGTTTCAGTGAGAAATAAGTCTGTTTGTCTGTGTCTGTTTACATTGGACTTTTTCCGTTTTCTTAAATTTTCGAAAAACTCAAAAGCTTTGATGGAATCCCGGTTAGTGAGTTAGCACTGAAATAATAAATAAACTGTCAGCTAATTGACTAAAACTTAATAAACCACAATTTTAAAATGTGTAAAAATCATGATTCTCTTGCTTTTCTTGGTTTACATGGTTGTATACCAAATCTATTTATATGTTTTTACTATTTTCCAATCTGCTGTAAAACAAATGTTTAATTATAATTTTCAGATATATCAATAATAATAATCTTTAGTTGTAGCCCTACAGGAAGTGTATATTTTCTGGGACAATGATTTGGGCTCAGGTGTGAGATTGGATCACAGTTAGTTTCTAGTGGCCATCAATTAGTATAAATAACACAAATATTACATGAATGCACCGTGCAACAAAGGTGTCATACTGAATTGAATCAGTGCTGCTCCCTGAACACTGCCGTTGTTAGCAGTTCACGATGTCATGACGATGTGCGTGTGCATCAGATGGGTTGAGTTCGCTCAAGTGTGCTCTTGTGTGTGTCCACTCATGTGCTCATCAGCACCACTCAAGTCTCTTTTTCCTCCGGATTGGTTTCTGATTGGCTTAATAAAGTGGATTTTTGATTCTGTATCTGAGTAAAAAGCATGTGGTTGAAGTGTGTGTGTGTGTGTGTGTGTCTGGTCTAACTCTCCATTAGCAGTGTGACCTGTGGGACTGCAGGGAGTGGGATGAATGAGGTTGAACTGGGGGAGCTGTACACTCACTGAACAACTTTACCTTATTAGCCATTAAAAATACATCTAAATGGTTTATAGCCACTTAGACCATTTAAAAATCCGGCTCACTGGAATTAAAAGTGGAGGTTTAATGGACATCAGCATCTTTAGCTGGGTTTTCAAGGGTAATTGGGAAAATTAAGCATTATCATGGGGTTTGATTAAATTTTATTGTCTTGCATGTTGTTGCTGAAACTTTAGCCAAACATGATGGACTTTGATTATTATCAAAATATTGATGAATCAGAGCCCAGCCAGTTTTTCTTTTCCTTTCTTTTCCTTTCTTTTCTTTTCTTTTCCTTTCTTTTCCTTTCTTTTCTTTTCTTTTCTTTTCCTTTCTTTTCCTTTCTTTTCTTTTCTTTTCCTTTCTTTTCTTGTCTTTTCTTTTCTAAACAACTGGTTCAAAATATGATCCTCATTCATTGAAAAGAAAAGTTTGTCATTTGCTGCCACCTGAGTTCCTGATTAGACTGTGTTAATTGATTAAATCCCTATGTTAATCTGTATTACAACAAAAAACATTTTGTATTTCTTTAACATTTTTACATAAAAAAAGGCAACACTTTAATTCCCCTATTAATTAACCAATTACAGTATTTCCCGCTGATTAATAAAAATATATAAAATAAATAAAAGATAAAGAAAATATTTTCTGAAAAAACAGATAACTCCAACCAAAGTAAGGAAACTTGAGACTTCAGCAGAGGTAAACAAGACACACTGATCATGTAGTGATGGCAGTACCAGGTAATTCAATTTGTCATTCTAAGCATTTAGAGAAGGTTGGCTGAAACAAATATAAAAATAAATGTTCAAATAAGCTTAAAATCCCCATGACTTTGGATACAGCTGTAAAATTTTGAATCAAACATTAACTGACACAAGGTGGTCTAGAGAAGAACCACAAGACTTTGTGTCAGGTGATTTAGAGTTCAGAGAGGACATGAAAGGAGACCCACTGTTTGAAAAGCTGCAGCGCTGTAATAAACAAATGGGACTTTATGATGAGAATTAAGGGTCCTCATGAGAGAGAGAGAAACCATCCTCAGGCTCTTGCAGCACCACCGGGTCTATTGAGTCCTTGTTTGGATTTCCAAAGTGCTTTTAAGGTACTACATGACCCGCCAGGATCAGCACTTGTAAGTATTATGTCAGGGGTGAAAAGCTTGAAGCCTCATCTCTCTGACATCCTCCTGTTCAATATCACTCCACTGCCACTCGCTCTCTTGAGCTCTTGTCTGAAGATGTAAAAGAAATCCTTTTTCCTCGACTTTGATTTCAGTTCTTATTTCACTGTTGCTTCTTCTGGCACTTTTCTGGCACATCCACTGCAGAGTTAACGGGATATTTCTGGCTTTTACTTTAAGGATTTTACAGTTTGTCCCCAGCTTTACAAATATATGCTTGTATTACAGATGGGAGGGGAAGTTAAGTTAGGAGGTTATTCTGACCCATAGTTACATTTCATTTTTAGGTGACATCTAGCAGCCGTAGTGATTATGACAGGGGCAAAGGGCAGTGCAGTGCACTGACGTGTAATAAAAAGCTACAAACTCTACGTTAGGAGGAGGTTGTGGTGGATGGATGGGTCAACAAAACACAGGAATATGACACAGGAGAGCAGTGTTCGACTCCCATGTGAAACCAGCAGTTTATATTGTACCCATGACAACAAACATTGTCTAATGTTGAGGAAGTACTTATTTTAAACCAAATCACAATCTTTTCTAAACCTAACCATGCCATGACCTTTATTGTAGTAACCATGGTGATGAAGATAGGTACAGCGCTATCGGTACAGTCTGCCTTTGTATTATTGTATTGTGACAACTGAGGTCCGGTACGCCTGCCGCTGTAGGGGCGCTATTTCAGAAGCCACTCTTATTGGTCGTATTAGAGGATTGAAAAAAAACGGTCCACAGTGTTAGTTGATGGGAATCTACATCCTGATGATGGCGGTAAACAAAGTTTCCTGTTATGTCCCATCTAAGGGGTGGCAGAGACACAGCATGTGTACCCTGTCTTCCCAAGTCCCAAGTAGCCACAGGAACAGATTACTAGTAGATGGTAACTGTTGCTACCAAACAATTTAAACCATCAGAAATGATCCTGTGGTATTTAAGAAGGTTTCAAAACCATTGTTGTGGTCATGTTAAGATTTATCTCACCATAAAACATCAAGATCAGTTGCCTCGTCATGAGCTGTAGCATTCAGCCTATAAAAAGCTGCATAAAGTCATCTTCTTCTCAAGTTGTAGAAAATAACACAAAATCAGTCCTCCTTTTGAATGCCAAAAAGCAAATTTATAGGAATAATATTTACGTTAAAAGGAACATTGTAATCCTTAAAATACATGCTAACAATTTACTGTTTAACATCAGCATACATGTTCCCATAATCCCTCTCACTGTTCACTTCAATCTTCTCTCGACCATAGCGGAGGTAATAGTACATGTGTTCGATTGCTTTCAGAGACGGGAATAGGGCTGATGTCACCAGAGGAGGGCTGTGATAATAACACCACGCCAGTGCCTCTGCATCAGCTGGCAGCCGTGAATTGGATTGTGTGATTTTCATCAAAAGGCTTACCTATTTTGTAATATTGCGTTAGTAATTTCTTTTAATGCATAATACATATAGAGGTTTCTGGGATAACTTCACCGACTTCCAATGTGCATGGAGTTCATGGTGGACTTCATCAGGGTCAAGGCCACAAGCCGATAGTGGTAACCTCTGCGCTGAAAAATGAGCCCAACACATTTCCTTGAATGGCCACTTGAGGTTGGCTCCAAAAGCAAGTCAATCCCCATAGACTCCCATGTTAAAATGACCAGCTTTACAGCAGAAATAAACATGTTTACAGCCTGGTACAGGTACAAAAAATGGTTTTGGTCTCTATAGCTATTTTCATCCTTCATGACAACTTTACAGGGGTGAATTTTCCTCCTCCATTTAAATTTTATTAAGGCGTAGAGTTATGCATAATTGAGTGCGTGGCAAACCAGCATGCAATGAAGTCTCAGCTCCACACGCTCCACCTCTTTGCCCTTTTTTGGATTAGCTGAGAGTAAGGCGGAGTCAGGCACTGCCAAGATGGCAAAGGCGGGGCAGCCCACTCTCAGCTTCAAAACCGCTCTTCAGAAATGTATTGGGGCTTAGGGCGTCTCTTCTGATTGGCTCACTCACCTGTTGTTACTAGAGCTCCAGAGAGAAGCCTGAGAAAGAGATTTAAAGCTATATTGAGATGGTTTTTGGCTCGAAAACAAAAAAAATATATCTTCTTATGGATCAACACTTCAAATAAAACACAGGAAAAGTGTAAAATATGACACCTTTAACTTAACAATTGTAAAAACATCCGGTTGCTCTACATGTTGCCATCACACCCACAGGTCCTCCCTCTATGAAGCTGAAAGAGGAGTGTGGGAGAGCTTCTTTCATTCTGCTCACATTTAACTGATGTTGGTACCATTCAGTGTGTAGGGTCAGGTCTGCGTTTATGCCACAACCTCCCGCTGCATTTTGAAAAGAGGTTTTACCTAATTATACAGCAGAGGTGATATTCATGGAGAAGCATTCATCGGCAGTGAAAAGCCTGAAAGTGCAATATGAGTTTTACTTCAAATGACCCCTAGTCAGACACTGAATGAAGCTGTGAACTGTAAACTTTTTATTTTTTTAAGGGTCTCAGACCTCTGCAGACCTATGACGACAGATGGTACAAAACATTTCTTTGACCCTGGAAACATTTTTTGTGCACGGAGAGAAGAAAAGCGAAGCCTGAGGAGACATTTTGTCATTGTCAAAGCCACACAGCTCGATGGATGAAACAATATACTCGTACCTGTGGGGCTGAAGATGTCACAAAGAGAACATTTTTTATTTAAAGTAGTTATCAATGGTAAGTGGGAGATTTTTGTGGGGGGGTTTTTTGTTATTTTTTTCTGGCCAATGAGCCACAGTGGAAAACAAGCTAACCCTCACCCACCTTAATTTGAAAGATTTCAAACACTTGATCTTCTTATGTTTAGCCACTTGTCTATGGGAGGCTCAAAGTTTCAATAGCTGCTTTGAGCACACAGGAGTCATGTGTCTGTGATGCAAATAGGACACACTCTTTTTCAGCCTCACGATAATGTTACTGCATGAACATCTTTTGATTTATTCAGAAGGTGTGTCTGTTGTTCCACATTAAGCTCCAACATGACCGGATGGCTCTTCAAGTGGAAATAATGTAAAATATGTTGAATACAGTAACTCTTCTCTGAAGAGATATGACATCTCCAAAGTTATTCATCTTGCTTGCTGAATAGTGTCATTGTCTTCCTTCTGGAGCTTTTGTGGGCACACTTTTTTAAAGATTGTGGTACATTCTGTCTGTTTGAAGTTTGAGCTTAAATATGCCGTTTTCTCCCTGTGCATCTTGTTGAAAATCAAGATGTTAATCTTGTTAACATGTCCATAAGATGTTTTAATATAATACAATGGATATCAAATAAGCAGTCAGTTTTCCAACTTGGAACTGCAGTGAACCAATAAGAGTCTCATAAAAATGGATTTAGACAGCCAGGGTTTCATTTGCATATAACCATAGACTGGATGTTGCCTCCGTGACATCACACATAGGTTTCTGAAGAGCAGTTTTGATTCTCAGAGTGGGCTATTCCGCTGTGGCCATCTTGCCAGTACCTGACCCCGACAAAATCCCAGCTAATCCAAACATGGGCAAATAGGAGGTGTGTGTGGAGCTGAGACTTCAGTGTATGCCGGTTTGTGGCAAACATATGTTCTTCACCCGCCTGTCACTCAAAGCGGCATGCCCTCAATTATTCAGAACTTTTAGCCTCAATAAAATGCAAACAGGTGAGTTATATAAAAATTCACCCACTGTTGACCTGTCATCATGAAGGAGGAAATTCGCTGTAGATACCAAAACAATTTTTTGTACCAGACTGTAAACATGTTTATTTCTGCTGTAAAGTTTTACATTTTTTATACTTTGTATGTGGGAAAACCATGTTAAACAAAATATTAATCACATTGGCATATTTTTTACATAGTTTAGAATAAGTCTAGCATGTTGTACAGTATGTATAGCTCAACTTTTATTTCTTGGAGAACATTACACTGTGTTGGAAGAAAGAAGGAAGTCAGGTTAGCTGTTTTTGTTAACGCTAAGCAAAAGGAATCATCTCCTGGTTCAGACACTATATTCAAATGACAAAGTATTCATTTTAGGCTCATTTCAGATCCTCAGCTAAAAAATGTGTAAGAGGGATGACTGAGGACGTGATATAGATGAGCTTCAAGTAGTAAATTATGTAGGCCTGCTCATGGAGCTCCTTCTTCTTCCTCCTTGTTATTAAGCTCCGACGATGAAGAGGCAATAAGTGAAGTGCACTGTTCCAGCACCAACTGAATCCTAAATGAGGAATGAGCAGTGTTGCTCTCTGGGAGGAGCTGCTGATGTAGAGCTGCTGGATATGTATCTGTGCAACAGGACGGAGCTGGACCACCAGTGTTTAGACTGCATGTTATGTAAAAAAAAAAACATATATGAAGCATGTAGTTTCATTAATGGTCAGTCGTGAATAATTACTTTAATTTTGTACTTGTATTAAGTTTACACTATTGACATGTTCTGTCTCATCAGCAGATCCTTATTAGGTTCAATGTAGCCTGCTACACACACACACACACACACACACACACACACACACACACATTCACACACTCTTTTGCCAGCATGTGACAGCTCATTCAAGCCGACACAGTGCAGACCGGCAGTGTGTGAATAATTCAAAGTGATTATTAATATTTGAGACTGAACAGCTTGGCGGATGAAAGAGTCATCAGATGGACTCCTTTCATCCTCCCTCCTCCTACCTCTGTTAATGGAGAGAAGAAGAAGAAGAAGAAGCGCAGTGAGAAATGGAGAGAAGGAAAAGTCTTGTGAGAGTTGAGCATGGGAAGAGATGAAGAAAGCAAGAAGTAACGTGTAATCGAAGAAGGTGAGAACAGAAAATGAGATGAAATCAAAAGGACAACATCATCTGCAAAGAAATTATCTTATGACTCAATGCTGCATCACATTCCACTGTTCCTTTATTGAGTGACACAAACCTGATTAGGCTTATGAGCAATTGTCACACAAGAGCCATGTAGCCTTTAGATTATCGACCTATCCCTTTATTTGTGCATAAAACAACACAGGTCATCCAGGTAATAACGTTAGAAAATAAGGCATCTTTTCTTTCCAATCCATAAATATCACACAGTCAAAAGTCTAGAAATAAACAAAAGTCAATGAATCTATCAATATTTATCGTTTATGGAAATCTTTCATCTCCATAATGAAGGAATACTTTCATCAACAGCCATAGTACATAGACATAGGACTTATTTTTATGTCATTATTGGATCTCTGCTTGTGTTAAATGAGCAGCTCTGAGGTTGCACTAAAGCATGGCAGCGCTTTGAGCTAAATGGTAACGTCAGAATGTCAAAATGCTCACAATGACAATGCTAACATGTGATGCTAAGGATGTTTTCATTGTGCTGTACACTGTGCTTTTATGCAAGTTCTACTGCCTTCTGCAAAGATAGTGCTTTAGTAATTTGACTATTTTATGCTTATCAGAATGACATAATATATGAATCATATCAATCTAATATAAGAAAACAAACATTTTATTATGTTTACAAGTCACTGACTGATCTAGAATTCAAGTCAAGTCTGCTTGTGTATGCGTGTGTGTGCAACTTAAGTGTATTCTCAGCAATGACGATATTGTAACAACCATGATCATAATTTCTTTTTGCTACTGAGCTTGTGATCCATCTACTTGTAGATGTGTGATGTTGATCTCCCTCCTTTGTCATACAAAATGGAACCACTGTTGGATGAATTTCAAAATATTGACCCTGTAGCCCTCAATTATAGACGACGCACCTGCAAATTCAGCACATCATTATCGGCTGCAAATGTGCTTCCTGGGAAGGTTCAGAAGGGTAATCCATTAATTGCATTTATTAATTACAAGTTCATCAATGCATGCAAATAAAGGTGAAAGATGAAGAGGAAAAAAGACTGAACAGAAACAGAAAAGAACAGAAGACCAGAAAGAAAGAATATGATCCATGCATGTGAGGAAGTCAGAGGAGTAATTTGACAGGGTTTTTGTTATTTACTTATCTTTGTCATATTGGAAAAACTAAAAATGGGATTTCTGGTCTCCTTTGAAGGCATAACAGTGCAGATTCATAGAGGTGCAGAAAATGAGGCAAAACAACACTGATTTGAATGTGAAGAGCTTTTACTTTGAAAAGATGGCAAAGTGAAGTCTGGACTGATGATCGTATTGAGCTTTTTATTTGTGTTCTTGACAGGGATGAAAAACTGAATAAGGAAGTTAAGGCAGAGATAACATTTTAGCAAAGTAACATTAATGTTCAGCTGGAATTACAGCAACTGAATTCAAGTCAGAAAATTTGTTTCAGGCTGACAGCAAATTAGCCAAAGATACTGTCAGTCAACTGTATGTGACTTGTGTTTATAGTCTGTGGTAATGGAGGTAATGGAGCAGCTTGAGCTTGAACCACACATGAATCATCAGTGATCTCATAAGATCCAAACCAGTGAATTGTCTTATAAGGTTTTCCACAATTCATGTTCACCTTCCCCGTCTCACCCTCAAAATAATCACCTGCACATTATTCAACACATTGTATTTTCTTTTTCTTATACTAGCTTGGTTATCAATTACTAACTGGCTTTGCTATATAAGTTTCGAAGGGAACTTACTTGTTGCAAAAATGACATAACATCCACGGGCATTTATTTTTTAATTTTATTCATTTTCAATGCATTTTCAATGTATTGCCCAGGACTTTGACAGGACTTTTTGATCAGTATTGATGTTTGAAGGTTTTAGTGTAAACACTTTTCAATCTCAACATGGCTTCTTATATTTAACCAAGATTCTCTGCCCTGCCACAAGACATTGATTTGAGTTGTTGTAACTTAACCATTAAATCATTTATTATGCTTTAGTTGGTGGGGGTAGATCCTCTACTTTAGCTTAAATAATTGAAATATGTTCACATTGAACAGTTTGAAGATAAGATTATGGGTGGCATTATATTTGCTCCAAAACACTGTAGTCAATGCACAGTAGTTGTATATCAATATAATTTAACAGGAAACATTAGGTGCTCACACCTCAAGTCACCAGCCTAGAATCACTGGGAATTACAGAACATTCATAGGGTCATGGATTGAGCAGGCCATGATTTACATCTAGTGTTAACGTTCAGTGTGGGAAGGACTTACATCTTAAAGAAGCTATTTGTAACTTTTGCTATCACTACATAGCCAACATTAACATTAATAGCTGTTTACTTACCAGTCAAGAAAAAATGTTGCGGAGTTCAACATCAAACTTTATTCCTTCACTCGCCAAGAGCTATCTCCAGGAATGGAAAGCAATGCCAGTGTTAACACGTGTTTCTATCACATTTTCTCATATACTGAATTTAACATTTTAACCAGCTAGCGTCAGTCTGGTCGGACCGTCTCATCTTTTTCCAATACCAGTCACTGTAGCGTCTAGTCTGCCCTGAAAAAGTAGCATAGAGGGCATATTTTAACCACTTGTCATGTAATTCAACAATGGTGAGCTGTTAATGCTAACACTGGCTTTGTTGCAACAGTCAAACCTATAGATATCGCTTTTAATGTAGAAAGAAAGAAATTATAAATGTGGAGGTTGGGGTAGCAGGTTGGCATCTCGCAAATCTGACTTTTATATGGGACTCTGGAGTTCATATCCAAACACGTCCCTAAACGCCACCAATTTTTTTGTTGCGTAAGCGTTACCATAGTTGATTTGTTTTGGAGAATCTTAAAATATGAACCTTGTGTCTCGCAGTAGGGGTTGGAACTGCAGTCATATTCTGGTATTTGCTTGCAGATTGAAATTTGTTCAGAGAATTATACAAGCTTAAGTGTTTATTGAAGAAGACAGAAGTAGTCAAAAGAGAATTAGAGATAGAGAGCGGAGGAATCAGCCGGCATGAGGGAGAGTGACAGAGGCATAAAGCAGTAAACCCTCATTGATGAAATGGCTAAATATTTCATGTTTATTTAGGAGATTGTGGAATTCCTTAAGTGCAGACAGACGATAATGAATGCTAACAACACCGAGTCTAAGAGATCAGTCTTGTTTCAGCTGCGTTTCAGGAAAGTCAATAAGATGCACTGACCGGATAGAAACATCAGGACTGTGTGCTGAGCTTCCAGTCTGATCCAGAGAAAGCTTTGATCCAGTGTTTAAGTCACTGGTGAATCCCTAATGAGGATTAATTTAATAATGATTAGTTAATTAACTGACTAGATTATAAAAAAAATGACATTAATTTAGATGAGATTAAAATTGATTTAAATTTGTGACTAAAATGTTCGCTTTCAAATTAAAACAATACTCACATGTACATTATGTACACTGACCATTGACAGAGCAATTGGTTGTTGAAGAGTTTAATGTGATACCAATTAGTAGTTATTAAATTTGGAATGAGGACTGAACTAAAGAAAATCAAGTTCCTCTCACTAATTTCTTCCAGGACTTTCATCCTCCTCTCATGGTCTTCCTTATCTAATGGAGTTTGCTGGGTTTCTGCAGTTTCAGGCTCAGCTGATGACAGTAGTTGGGTTGTTCACTCGTGTTGCCAGGGAAACGGCACTGTCAATCATATTTGATCAAAAGAAGCCCGCATGGCCTTGATGAAACAGATTTTCTGAGCTCTTAAAGTTATTGATTCATAACCCAATGTTATTTTCAGACCACTTAGTCACAAATATTTGATTTTCTAGAGAAACACATGAGATTTTAAACTATTTTTTTTCCATTTCTTCTTATACGAATTATTAGACATATTTAGATCAAAATGTCCCATCACTTTATTGTTTTTGTGGCACACAGATCTTGACACAGGACATGGATCTCTGCCTCTGTATTTCGTTGTGAAGATTTGGCTTGTCTGTAGAAACATGAATGAGTCATTTGTCTTCCTTTATATGTGAACACTCTGTGTGCTTTTCCAGTGTGCATGTAAAGTAAACAAGATGTTCCTGTATCATCAAAGTAACTACAGTGATTCAACCCCTTGCATGTTGTCTCAACCGTAGAGCAGCCTCAAAGTTTCCCTCTTTGAAACTAAATCAGAAAAGACAACTGTGCATATGCAACACGCTTCTCATACGTGACTGTATGTTACTGACTGGAGCCTCTCTTTGCTCGAGGCTCGCCTCTCTGTCCCTTCTTTTCTCATGTTGCCCTTTTTATTTCTCTCCTTCTCTCTGCTGCTGCCAGGAGCATTGAACTCATAATTATAATGCAATTATACTTTCACTAAATGACAGAGAGGGAGACAGAAAGGAAGGGAGAAAGAGAAAATGAGAACAGGGAAGGGAGCTGAATATCGGGAGACATTGTGAATAGAGATGGAGGGAAAAAAACAGAGGTTGTTTTTGGGTCAGAGAGACAGAAGGCCAGGAGACAAGAGAGAGACCCAGAGAGAGTTATGGAGAGAAGACAAGATGTTCTGGAAAAGAGAGAGAAAGACAGCGATAGAGGGTTTGGATCGACTCTGGTCCCTGATGTAAAGAGGGCAGGATAGCTGAACAGCCATGAAATATTCCCTCTGAAGATTCTCAGCCTGCCTGCAAGTCTTCAGTATGTAGAGAGAGGGGGTGGGGGTGGGGTGTACGAGAGAGAGAGAGAGAGAGAGGTGGTGGAGGACGACAAGGACAGGAAGGCAGAAAAAGAAAGAAGATGATTTGGAGGAGATGAAGAAAGCTGTAGAGGAGGGAAAAAAGATGGAGGAGAACGAAATGGAGGGAGGGAAAGAGGGGGGTAGGTGGAAAGAAAGGGAGGAGTTGAGGAGAGAGGGGAGAGTGGAGTGAGAGCTGGACTGAGAGGAGATGAAATGTATTCAAGAAGTTACGGAGGCAGCATTGAAGGTACCGGTATGACGGATGGTTAGAGAGGAGGAAAGAAGCTGAGGGACAAGTGAGGATGGGATGGAAGTGATGAAGAAGGAGGAGAGACATTGATGGGAGCATGCAGAGAAGGAGGGAGGTAGAAGAGAAATATGGTGGAGAGCAAGAGTTAAGGGGAATGATGGGGGAGAGGGAGAAGAGAAAACAAAAAGAAAAGACAGAAAAGAGGTGATGATGACACAAAGGGAGAAAGTGAACCATAAAAGGTCTGAAAAGTTCTTTAAGAAAAGTCTTAAACTGATCCAAATGCAGGTGTTAAGACTGTATCGACAGATTCTTCACATTGAGTAATACACTATAGAGAATTAAAGAGTAGGTTCAAATATTCTATAATTACACAATACTCACATACCATCATGGATCGGTAAATGGGCCTACCGGTCCAGGAACAGGTCCAGGGGCCTAAGGGGTGAATATGAGCATTTCTTGATACAGATACACATAAATGGCCGCAAAGAGACACAAAATGACCTCAGAGAGATGCAATATGACACAAAACAGCCTCAAAGAGACTCCAAACAACTAGAAGTAGTTGTGAGCAACCGCAAAATGACTGCAGAGAGATGAAAAATGACTTCACAGAGAGACAAAATGCAGAGAGATACATGTTTTCTGTCACTCAACTGCACGATTAAACTTTGATGACAGAAGGAATACAACACTTTGAAGGTGATTAAATATTCACTAAGATAAATGACCTGCTGTATTGCAGTTAAGGCTTTTGTCTCTGCAAGTTATTAAATGATTTGAAAGTAATGGCTGCCTATAATGAAACTTACACACATGGTCCTTTAGATTTTGCTTTTACAGTAAATCTGACCTACGTGCCTGTATTGGATAGTCACAAATAAGATTAAGCTTTATCTTGATTAATATTATGAAAAACATGGTTTTGGTTTCACAGTTGACTATGGGTGCAGCTGTTCTTGTGTATTATATGACTGTGTTTTGGTGATTGAGTGTTGGATTTGATCCCAGGCGTAGAATGTTCTAGAAGTCTTGAAAACATCTTAAATTCAGCTGCTTCCTCAAACCTGCAGATATGATGCAGACTGAGGCAGGAAGTATAAGAGGAGTCAGAGAGAGTTGAGGGTGTGGAGACAGATAACAAGTGGAGAGGAGGAAAGATACAGAGAGCTAAAAGTCAGAGGAAGGTAATGAGAGGGATAAAAGAGTGAAAGACAGATGTTGAGATGCAAGGGAATAGATGAGTGAGAGACCTAAAAAAAAAAAAAAGGGAGAAGGGTGTTGAGTTTGGTGAACATCTCCTAAAATTGGAGATTGGGGGGAAAAACAAAAAAAGAGGACATGGGGAGGGAAAAGGAGGCAGAGGAGGAGATGGAGAGAAAGGGGAGAAAGAAGGAAGGGGATGTGTTGAGGAGAAAAACCGAGAGTGCAAAAGAGCTTGAGGCCAAACTGAATGGGGGGGGGCATTTGACTGCAATGCGTTTTTGTAAAGTTTTATGCAGGGCATCTGAAGCAGAGGAGCCCTCAGTTTGTTCTCAAACCAAAGAGGGAAAAAAATCTGCAGTGGACACGCCCACACACACTCAGATAATTAATGGCTAATTAATGTCTTGATGAATTTTTATTTTCATTTATTTTTTTATTTTTTTAAGATTCACATTGATTTTTCTGTGGAAATGAGGATGAATCCTGATATTTTTCACTGTTACGACCTTAAATAATCTGCCTTTAACCAAAGAGGTCAGTAGTCTATATATCAACCGGAGCCTGAAGGCAGAAAGTAAACACTTCTATATATTTGTGATGAGTTCGTTTGACCTAAAAACTTCAAAGTATCAAACATCGACCACAACATACGAAAAAAACCCAAAAAACATGAGATACAGGCAAGATGAAATAAAAATGAGGGAAACCATCCAGTCAAACCAGACTCTGCAACATCAGATCCGAAGTGTTCCTTCCCGGTTAACAGATACTTGAGAGCTAAACCTCAACAGGAAACAGGAAACCAAACAAAGTAGCACACCACAAGGTGACATCAGAATACTGCTGATCCCGTATCTGACCAAGACCATGTCACCTGAGGGGAAAGGAGAGATCTGGACAGAAGCTGCAGAGGCCCAGCAGAGTTGGCAAATAACACCCATGGCTTTAAATATCAACATCAGAACAAATACCTCATACTCTTTTTTTCAGTCATGGAAGTTGCAGAGAATATTACTGCTCCCCAGAGGAAGAACCCTTTCGGTTGTAATGACCCCATGACATTCCTCAAGGGGCAACGTTAGGACAATCTTTTAATAAATCTGGTTGGGATGTTGCTCACATGATGTTAGCTCAGTTTCCTCCAACTAGAGACTTAGTATCGGAATATTATTAAACGTAAATAACATATAATTCAAACTTGGTAACAAAAGCCTAATGTCACCACAGTCTGTACTCTTTATTGCATTGCCGGGTTTAGGGGCTTCATTACCGCCAAAACTACCAATGTTGACAGTGTCCTCACTCCCACTACTGCCGGGTGCTTCGGATAAAAGCCTCCACATCAAATCTCATTACAACCAGCAGTTTGAGCAGCAGCTCCTCACAAAGACACTCTGTGCATTCTAATGGTGCGATGCACCTGCAGCCACACACAGTGTCTCTGTCATGCAGACTGGATTAAACCCTGAATTGGCTGCAGAGGCTTGATTATGGTGTTACAGGTGTGTGTGTGACCTCCAGTAAAATGAGCTTCCTGTCTCAGGATTTTCTCGCTTCACTGAACTTGTGTGTGTGTGTGTGTGTGTCTGTCTGTCTGCTTCCTGTCTCCTCAGATACACCAAGATGAAAACGGCCACTAACATCTACATCTTCAACCTGGCTCTGGCAGACTCTTTGTTCTTGGCTACTTTACCTTTCCAGGTAGGAATTTATCAACAAGCTACACATACAGGAAAGAATACCATTTATTTTTTTAGTCATTGATACATTTTTTGCATAGACTGACCTCTCAGGAAGAACGACAGCATCCAACAGAGCACATTTTGCAGGTTGCAAAATGCATTCTGCCTTTTTTGTTGAAGCCAATTTAAAAAAGCAACAATGGTGTGTGTGTGTGTGTGTGTGGGGTTTTTCTTTTTTTACCATTGTTGTTGCTAGGCAACCACTGAATCACCTGTCTTTAGTCACCCCCTTTGTTTTCACTCAGGAATTTAGGAGTTTAGTTGTTGGGTAATTGAACAATATTGAGATATCTGTGTACTGAAGGCGAAGTTGTATTAGCAGTTGTGGAAAGTAGTACGTTTACTCTAAGTACTGTACACAATTGCAATTTTGAGGTACTTGTACAATGAGTATTTATGCTTCTTTATACTTCCACTTCACCACATTTATTGTACTTTCTTCTCCACTACATTTATTTGACAGAGTTAGTTAAACAAGTAAGCGACTGTAAGGACTGTAACACTGCTCCCTCTCACCCTGGAGAAGAACATGACCCCCATTCTTGTCATTTTATGATCCTATGGTCTTTATGGCATCACTACTTCCAAAACCTAAGACATTGTGACTTTTCATAACTGCTTTTAAATCTTCACAACTGTATTCTTTTCCCTGTAAAACAACGTATTTAATGTGTTGGTTTAAAATGTGCTGCTGATCGGTTCTCTGCACTCTGTGGCACAAAAATGCAGAAAAACTGATTGTTTGAATCAGGTTTTGCTCTCCTCTCAGCTACTGAACATTACATGGACTTTTATCAGTCACTGGTTGGTTGTGAGGTGTTATGGTTCTGTGCTCCACTGCACTAATTTGTTTCCAGTTCAGTGGATAATTAACTGTCCAGAGTCATATTTCAGCAGCGTTGGAGCTCTCTGTTCTGCTTCCAGCTGCATTTCTATGTTCATTCTTTGTTTTCTGAAATGTTTCCAGGGCACTGACGTGTTTCTGGGCTTCTGGCCATTCGGGAACGCTCTGTGCAAGGCGGTGGTGTCGATTGACTACTACAACATGTTCACCAGCACCTTCACCCTGACAGTGATGAGTATGGACAGGTACGTGGCCGTCTGCCACCCTGTCAAAGCCCTGGACATGAGGACACCTCACAAGGCCAAGGTAAAAGCGTTTAATTTCAAAGTGAGATATTCATCCTTTTCAAAACCTTCACACTTTTGTTATCCTCCCTGAAACCACCACTGACACCAGATCAGCTGTCAACACTCAGTTCAGCTCTCTTCAGACATTGCTGTCATGATTTGAGTCAGGTCATGAACCCCTTTAAACTGACTTTCTGTGTGTTGTAGTCATGTAGGAAAACTGAAAAAGAGAAACAGGCATTGTTATTCCTGTGCTCTGCTATATTGGCGCACTCTGTTTAATAACTGTGTCAATCTCTATGCTACATCATCTGAGAAATAACAGTGGTTTAAATGTAAACTCAGACGTGATGACACCTCAGAGTCTGTTTGGTCTTGGAGAGTGCTAGTGCATATATGAAACATATGTAGAACGTCTTTTTGGAAATTACAAATTGATTATATTATTCTTATACCGCAATTATTTGAGTGCTGAGTCCCTGTCATGTCACTAGTCATTTTAGATTTGTAGACGTAAGGGTTCACCCCTTATCATTCCTGTGAAATTAGCCTAAAACGCCTATCCGAGTTATAGAGATACTGAATACAGAATAAATGTAAGTGCCACTGGCAGTGAGTTACAAGGGTTTCAACACACAAAAATAGATGCCTGCAGATGTGAGTTCTGAGCCTGAAAACCTAATGGGACCACAGCGTAAAGCCTTACATGGTCCAAGCTCAAATTTGGTAACAATACCACAATATTTACACATGTCTTCTATGGGTATGTTTAGACGTTTTCCAAAAAAGGCCATTTGGAGACTCCACAAAAGACCCTAGGTTAAATGCTTTGGACAAAAAAGCTCATAGTCTTGAAAGCTTGAACATATACAGTCATCATTTTGGGCTGTTATGAAAAGTGACAGAGGTATTCTATCCCATATCCAGATTCACTATCAGTATTGCTGACACAGAGTAAGTGAAACATAAACATTATAGAGCTTTTTTCCCTTTGTGGATATAAAAAGAGTAAAAATAAGTCGTGTGGCTGAAAATGTAATTTAAACAAAACAGACCACCGCAAACTATTCACAATTGACAGTTTTGAGTTCGTTGGTAGGGGTCTGTCTATGTGTGTCAATGTTTTAATTGTTTGTTTTTTAGTCATTGGTCTGACTGTACCTGCTGTTATGATCTTGAAATGGTTTGTATCAATGAAATCACAAGAATCTAAGCTTTCCAAAGATATGCCACATGAGAACACATTTACACACTCAGAGTTGTGTACATACTGAAGTTGTGTTGAATTATGCATCTTACTATTTAATCACTATCTGTGTAAGAAATTAATATGTTTTTCACAGTAACGTTATCATTTCCTCAGGTGGTCAACATCTGTGTGTGGGTGTTGGCTTCGGCCTTTGGCGTTCCGGCGATGGTCATGGGAAATGTAGAGGAAGAACAAGAGCATAACAGTGAGTTGTTAACACACACACACACACAGATACATATACATATACAGTATTTACATAGCCTACATGTACCTGTGCAGATGCTGCGAGAATACATGCACTGACTTGTACACGCACATGCATCTACCTTCGCCACGTGTACATATGAAAGAAACTTACAGCGTACCCAGTGATTTCAGAAAGTATTCAGACATCTTCACGACATTGTGTTGTAAAATTCATTTCAAGCGGATCAAATTGCACATTAACTTTCCCATTAGTCTACAATCAATAACACACAATGACAAAGCGAAAACATGTTTTTTGCTCATTTATTAAAAGTCAAAAACTGAAATCTGTAATTTACAAAAGTGCTCTATGTTTAGGTGCTTCCTGTTTGCTTTAATTATCCCTAAGATGTGTCTAGAGCTTGAATGGAGTCCATCTGTGGCACGTTGACTTGGACATAGTTTAGAAAGGGACACACCTGTTTGTCCCACAGTTCACACTGCAGGACAGGACTAAGACCGAGACGTGAAGTCCAAGGCTCTGCACAGTCTCACCACATGCTGTATCATCACATGCATTACACCTTTGACTGTGATAGTATAAATTTTAATGACTAATTAATATGTAAAACATTACCCAGTTGTGTAACACACAGCATGGCTTTCACATATATATTTTAATATCTGCTGCTAGAAAAAGTGGGTGTGGGGGAAAAATAGCTTCCAGCTGTATTTCAAGAGATTGCCTCAGGAAGTGTGACGCGAGTGAACCCGTTTACAAATGTCGTTGCTGTCCCAGTTTTTATAGCTTTTACTGCAAAGCGTCTGACTAATAGGCTCAGCACACGTTATCATTGATGCCCCCTGTTTGCATCCACGACGATCCCTCGATGAAATGAAGCCGCGCACAGCGGGCGCACGTTTATATGTGGACCGGAATAGAAACATTCTTAATGTTTGATCTTGTTCGTCAGATGCAAACCAATCATCAGAAGTGATGTTGACAGACCAATGAGATAACAGTGTGAGTCACTAGCTGTTATGATTTGATTATTGAAAGAGTGGGTCCAATTTCTGTAATGTGAGATTTTGCACAAAGTCCGTACAGGTTTATTGAATGACAGTTAAGCCAATTGAATGTTTTTACATCACACATCATGTGTGAGTTACTAGCAATCATCATTTCCGTCATAAATATGCAGGGCTGAAATTAACAGAGGAAAATACAAACGAATTCAATACAACAGGATTCTATCAGCAGAAATACATAATTATAGTGACTCAGTTTCAGAAGAATTATCATACAAATAATGCAGAGCCACGATCCATTAAAATTGGAGTTTGCAAAGCATTAATTTTACAATGAGCATGAAAAAAAGGAACAAAGAAACTGACATTTCCACACACACATCAAACACAACCTCAGCATACTGGTGCTGGTAAGAAAGGATCCACAGGTTCTTCTTCTTCCATTCAGTAATTCAGTGCTGCTGCTGTCTACCACTCATCTGTTCAATCTCAGTCCTATCTCTTTGATTAAAGACCTGGATCATTAAGAAAGACCAGAATCTGTTTTGTAATATTGTTGAAGTCCACGGTGGCCTAGAGCCTGGAGTGGCATTCAAACAATATTGCACAGTTTTTCCTCAGCAGACACTCCTGCACTGATGTATCCCACAAAAGTTCAAATCAAAGCATGAGGTCTTACTTACAAATGGCTGGGAACAAAATGATATCTATGTTTAATTATCCCATGAATAATCTGCTTTAACTGGCCTCTGCGTTTTAATATTTAAATGATGCCAAGCGGCTTTGTATCCATTCTTTGTGGGTAGAAGAAAGGATATGCTAAAGACACAAATAAAATAACTTCAGAGTATAAAATAATAACAGAGTTCTCACTTAGCTTCTCTAGTCTAAATGCTACACTGTCCTTGTAAATCCAAAGGTTAACTTGAACATTAAAATCTGCCTTTCTCCTACTCTTTCTGTCCTCTTCATGATGAAGCTATAACTTCGCCCTCTCCCCCGACACCTGCTCGCACCAAGAGGAATCCACCCACACGCCTCGTTGTAGCGAGCATCACCTGAAGCTCAGTAATTAAATCTAGCCTGGCTTCAGCCCTGCCTGCCAGGATGCACATCTGAACTCCATTTACTTTAATGAGATGTCAGTCAATCAGGTGCTCAACCTCTCTGTCCAGGTTCACCTCGTCTGTGCTGCTGCCGATCCACAACATGAATGACTATAATGATGGTTAATCTGAATGCGTCATTTAAAACTCATTTATCATTTTTGATGGCATAAGCCCAAAAAGTTTTATATACATAACTAAACCTCTAAAAAAAACTATGAATGAGCCAACTTTACGTTGTTGAGGAGTAAGCTGTTAAGCGGCAACATCAATTATATCTGAAACATAAAATGCAACAATATTACAGTATATATTAATCTGTATATCATGATATTTGGGCTGGACTGTATCAAGATATTAAATTTTGGATGTCATCCAAGCCTATTGTGGAGATTCTTGACATCAGAGGTTCATAAAAATGAACCCCTCAACCCCCTCTGTTTTTCCCCTCATGGTGTCAGAGAAAGTCGTTTCATAAAGTCACTATAATAATCCCAAAAAATTCCCTCAACTACCTTCAGCTTTCATTAATAAAAAATAATAAGCAAAAATTAGTCCCAACTTAATGTCTCGTCATGTTATGCTTGTGCACTCTAAGGCATTATAAAACAGGCTGCAGAATTCTCTATCTAATAAATGAGAAAATCAATGAGAAGATTTATGAGGGGGATTTGCAGTGAGAGGAGAGGGTAAGTGCCCCTCGCATTTACGATAGGCATTAATTAAGGCTTCAATGGCAAAATACCTTTTAAACCCATCACTGGTGCAGCCTGTGAGAGAACTGGGAATGTTCTGTTCTGCCTTTAGAAAACACTATTTTTCCATATCAGTACTGTACGACGGGCTGATCCCGTTCATGGTGTCAAATATCATGTGAGCATTGAGGCTCTTGTCATGTCTGAATAAAGCCAAAATGATGATTTATGTCACAGATACCTATGTTTGAATCATAAAGAGCATGGAGCAAGCAGTGTCACAGACTCCTAATAAAGGGCTACAGCTGTGTTTGAACTTTGGAAATCTGGCGCAACTGTCTGCTGGATTCTCACCAAATTCTGAAGAAAGTGCATAACAAGAAAGTTGAAAAGTTTTACTCTTTATCACAGTCTCTCTCTCTCTCAGTCTCTCTCTCTCTGTATTCATCCAAGTCTCTTGGATCCCTGATAACACCTGATGGATAACAGCATCTTCAGTCTCACTTTGAAACAGAACCGTTTCATTTCTCTTCTTATAGCTGCTTATCAGTTTCTGTTGAGTGGATCCAGCTGAGTCCTTTGTCTTTATACACTGCGAGCGTGTGTTTGCTGCCATAAAACATCTTGCTCAGGCTTTCATATATTTTAGTTTATGGCAGACACACACACACACACAGGCAGACAGACAGAATTATGGTCTAATATTAATGGGAAAGTCTTGCAGGGGAGCAGATTCTACTCTACGCACATTAAGCTGTGTGTGTGTGTGTGTGTGTGTAATTCTAGGTAGAGCATTTGCCTTATATGGTTGTGTGAAAGTGATGAGTGTGTGTGTGTGTGTGTGTGTGTGTGTGTGTGTGTGTGTGTGTGTGATGAGATTGTGCTGGCAGCCTTGGATATCATGACAAACTTACAGCTCACAGATGGCAGCTCTTTGCCTAAAAAGGCCAAAAACATTCGAAGAATTCTGCTCAGTTTTTACAGTGACAGGTGTGCAAAGAATTTCTCATGTCCTTAAATACACAATGCCACAGCAGAAAAATGGCTATAATTTGTCATTAGTGGGTAAACAGGGTTGTTCATCAATACTAGCAACTGAACTTTCTTTAGCAGCTGCTGAGACTTCAGGCTAATAAAACTAAATTTCTGGCCTTAAGTCTGTTTAGGAACCAAAAATCCCACCCCCCACTGCAGCTCAGTGCCTGGATAGCTATTTTACTCATCTGTGTTATGACAGAGTGACTCTGCTGTTTATAACATGTTTAGCTAAAGTTAGAAAGGAGAGGGTGAGTTTAATGTTGTAATTTATGTTGCTGTTGTTGTAAAGACTAAGCAGTCATAATGCATCCTCTTGTATTAACGTCATGCGGTTTTTTGGTTTATTGCCCCAAAGATGGTAATGACATAGCCTTCATCTATATATCATCAAACAGTTTATTTAAATTATTTAAATTATTATTATTATTATTTCTTTTTCTAATGCCAGTCAAACCGTTTCTCTAAAATAAAGAGTGACTCATTTTAAGCCAAAAAAATAGGCACTTTACCCCCAGACTAACTCAGGCCTAAGCGTAAGGCCTAAGACCAATGTTACAATAGTAACATTCAATGACACCTGCAGAAAAAAAAAAAAGCAGAAAAATGTGGCTTGTGTGGCAATTTGTGGTTTGTTAACATTGTTATGGAGAAAGCAATGAGAAGGGAAAGAGATTTTTTTGAGACCGCAGTGATTTTTCTTTTGATTGTCACACTGTCTTTGTGACTGTTAAATTCTTCCAAAAACACAAACATTTTCTGCTGGCGTAGATGGAGCTGAGCAGTTACATGCATTGACTTGGTTGCCCATTTTTTTATTTAAAAAAAGTCCTAATTCAACAAGGAGTCGTACCACAGCCCATCTTAAGATAGTCAAGAACTAAACTGCTATCTGAAGTCTGACTATTTGTTATTTCTAAGCCATAGTCAAAATCTACCTTTGTGAAACTGGCCCCTGGAATCTGGTGTAACAGATGTGTACTTTGTATGGTGTCCGTCCACCCCCACCACCTCTAAATCTACTGTCTTCAATAAATGTTTCCCTACAAAACGTATTTGCTGTTGCAGTTTATATATATAAATGTAATTTCTAAGTAAGGTTGATAATATATTGTTTGTTCTTTCACCACTTTCACGTTGTTGGTTTAATGAAAAGGGTACTGGGCTTTAAAGTTTTAGATATTCGCTCTGATGAAGCTGTTATATTTTCTAATAATTTACAGTCTCACATGTTCTCATAAAGAATCTGTCAGGTTGGTTATTTCGGATAACGTCATCCCCTGTAATCTTCTTATTTCCCTACGTTGAACCAAATTTAGGTGCATTAATATTTCATTATCATTTAACCAGAAATGTGAAGCAGGTCATTGCCGAAGTGAAGCATCCTCAGTCATCTTTCAATGGATACATTAAGATTATAGATGATCTTTTGTAAAATATAGTTTAATTCAGGGAATCCGGAAAACAGGATAAAAGAGTATTTGAGGTTGAGTTAAAAAAAAATACTGATAAACCTCATAACAGGCTGGAAGAAATCTGAAATAGATATATTAAAGGGTGCTTGCTCATGGTGGGAATTGTTGGGACACTGTAATCGATATTACAAAGTACAGTCTAGACTTGCTCTATTTGAAAAGTACATTGAGATAACTTCTGTTGTGATTTGGCGGAATATAAATTAAATCAACTTGACTACTTTAACATTGAAGACTTTTGTTTGTAGTGTATTAAACTAAACTTTTGTTGAACAAATCTTTTGTTTGAGCTATTTGACTGAGGATTACATGCTAGAACATCCTTCCCCAAATATCAAAGCAGGAGAATCCTGAACACCAACCTTGGAAATCCATCTGTCTGGTTTTCATTTTCTCTCAGTCTGTCTCCTTCTTCTCTCTCTTTTTTTCCTATAGCATTACCTCAGAGTCTCTCTTTCTATTTTTATCATACTTGATAGAAAGCTGGTACAGTCTAGTACGATAGAACATCAAGACTTTAATGCAAGTACTCTGCTCTTCTGGCTCAGGCCCTCTAATTGATCTGAGAGTTGAA
This sequence comes from Seriola aureovittata, assembly GCF_021018895.1. Classification (NCBI taxonomy): domain Eukaryota; kingdom Metazoa; phylum Chordata; class Actinopteri; order Carangiformes; family Carangidae; genus Seriola; species Seriola aureovittata. The sequence continues at coordinate 26,081,313 of NC_079372.1, forward strand.
ATAATCAAATTGGTAAAGCGGCTTTCAATTTATTAGATTAGATGTGCTCCGACATTAACAGTGTTGAAAATCAGACTGAAAATGGCTAGAAAACATTGGTATAGCTGGAAACATTGTCTGTGGTAACGTCTCAAGATGCAGCTCTGCTTTCCCCTGCTCTCTCCTCCATGTGTCAGCATGCAGACTTGCGTTAAGCTGCTTCGAGTCAGTTCACCTGAACCTGACCAGGTGTGCCAGCTGGGAGGAAATCAAGTCCCCTGTCAGCCTGAAGCTACGCTTACTGCTGCCCTGACTGCACCTTCTCGTCTGTCATCTCTCAGCACTGTTTTACCTTTACATCAATACTGGGGGAGAGAGAAGAGAGAGAATTTTTGGAGACGATGTGGTTTAAACATTTATAGAAGAAAGTGGAGATGTTCAATACAAGAAAACCTTGATCTGATGTTAAAGCTTATGTAGGGAGATATTGAAGAGATTTTGGAGTGTCCAAAGAATCAGCCTTGCCTCGACCACAATATCTTAAACATCTATCTATCCATTTTCTCTTGCTCATCTGGGGTCCAGTAGTGGAGGCGGCAAACTTAGCAGGGAATACCAGACGTCTCTCTCTCCAGCAACGTTTTCCAGCTCCTCCTGGATCATCTGCAAAGAGCACAGACACAATTCTGAGGTTCCCAAACCTGATATTCCAGTTTGGGAATATCTTAATCACTTATCTGGAAAAATTTTGATTCATTTAGTTCATTTAGTGAAATAAATTTTTTGTCACAGTATAATCCTCAGCTTCTACTGCTCCACCTTCTCGGGATCCCCCAGGGTATTATCTTGGGCCCGTTATTGTTTTTATGTGCTTCATTTTCCTCTATGGACAAAAACCTCTTCAACATCAGTTATTTTAAGTTTTGATGGAGCTCTTTCTAATTTCTCCCATTGGCACCACCGACTAGAGTTTACCTTTGTTTCAGCCCTATCGACTGGAATTATACATCACAGAAATCAGGTCTTTTCTGTAATGCACAGACCTGGTGAAAGCCCTTTAGTGCTTTTCCTCCAGGTGTTACCGCTGCAACTAGCTTCCTTCTTCTCCCAGCCAGAAATATATCTTTTAACAGCATCTAGTGCAAAAAGCTGCTGCCAGACTGCCAACACCTTCCAAGAAAAGACAATCTTGTTATTCCAATCCTTTCTACCCTACACTAGGTGCCTGTCAATTTTAGGTCTAACTTTGCGTCTGATTTTTAAAGCGTAGCATGGTCAGGTTCTTGTTTATATGTGAATTGATTTCCCCCCTCAGAGCCTGATCGAGTCCTGAGAACCTCTGGCAGCTCTACTTGGTGTTCCCAGATCTGTCACTGACCTCTTACTAAATCCATTTATGTATTTATACTCAATGTTATTGTCTTATCTTTTCATCTATGTAAACAAATCATGGTGTAGTGCTGTTTTAAGAATTACTGCATAAAGAATCATTGCATAAAAAAGACAGTGCTGAAGAATTGGAAGACAAACTGGTGATGCACAGAGAAATAGAACCATCGATTACACTTCTAATATTTATGTTAGCGGTAAACAGAAAGAAAATCACTGACTGAAACAGTCAGTGATTTTCCAAACACATGCCCACACATAGCGTAGTAATTATCAGGGCTATTTTGCAATTGAATCAAGTAGTATGTTGTAGCTAGTGAGGAAACAGGAGGCCTAGTGGTTAGATATTGATCCAGTCCCAGCCTGCAGCTACATCCTAATCTCATAATCATTTTTATTAGTCTACTTTACAGCTGAGCTACATCTGCACTAAGACTTCTCTCTGCTCTCTGCTTTTTTCTGTTTATCTCCTGTTTGCTCATGTCTTCTTTCTTCTCTTATTTCTTTCTTTTTCTGGTTTGCAATTGTTTTCTCCTCAACTTCTTCGGCTCATTTCCCCTTCTCCTTTTATCTCATCCAACTCTCGTTCTTTCTTTTCTTTCCTTTCTTCTCACAAGCCTACATCTCATTCTATTCATGTGTTCACATATCCTTTATTTTATTCTCATCTCCTTTCATCTACTCTTGTTTACATCTCGATTTATTTCATTCACTCCTTCCTTTTCATTTTTGTTACATTCCCATTTCATTCACACCATTTCATTTTCTTTCAGTACTTACTTTATTTTCATGTCATTCATTTCATTCTTATCGTCATCTCATTTTTTAAATTTACATCTCATTCACATGTACATTTCATGCTTATTTCATTAGGATTCAAAATTAATCTTACTTCTCATCTCATTAATTCCCTTCACATTTCATTTATTTAGTTTTTCTTTTCAGTTACAACTTCTTAATTCTAATTTACTCCTGTTTAAGTCTTGATTTATGTCATTCACATCTGCTTACTTTCAGTTTTCTTTCCCATTCTGTTATCCTCTTCCACACCTCCCTCTTTGCTTATTATCTTCTTTCTTTGTATCTTTAACTTTCCACCTACATCATCTCCATCCATGTTTTACTCTCCTTCATCATCTTTCTTTTTTCTCCCTCCTCTCCTCCACTTCTTACATAATCACAGTTTGTTGGCCGTGTCCTGCAGCTGTTTGTTTACCTGTATGTTCTGACGTCACTGCTAGCTGTACAACAAATTGATATTCAGGGATATTAATGGTTCGCTTTTCTCCACTTCTGTTCCTCTCCTCTTGGCTCCTCTTCCTGTCTCCTCTAAACAAACAGTGAGGGGACAGAGTGGCTTTATAACCTGACAGCTGCAGGGAAAGTCACAGCACGCCGCTCTCATTAATTGGGGTCAAAAGCCTTGCCCAAGGACACAGTGGCAGGGATGAGGCTATAATTAGCAGATACCCTGCTGTCACTAATAGTTGCTCTGACTAATCCATCCAAAAGACTCGATGATGTGTCAAAGTGTGTTTCATAGCAGCATATATGTGTTAGTGCCACAGTGTGAAGACACTGACAATAATGAGGTTGAAATTTTCTTTTGCTTACATTTGACATAGTCCCGACTCCCTTTGAATGAAGTTCATGTTGGACAAATCTGCAAAACACAATTCATGTCCAGTGCCAATTTTCAGTGTGGATGCAGGTGGTAGTAGTGTTCTTCACAGGCAATAAATGTTTTCTTTTTTTCCTCTACTCAAATATGTGTTTTGCTTTTTGCAGTTTGGAAGTTTTTCTGTGCTCAACTGGATGTGCAAATACAAGACTGAAAAATATTGAATTTTAAACTTCAAGCACAAAGAAACAGATTTTTCAGTGAAGTTGGAGACTCACTTTTTGAAATGAAACATATTTGCATATTCAAAGATTCAGGATTCAGGACATTTTTAGGACATTTACGGACATTAAAGTGATAGTTCTGGTTATTTGACGTAGGGTTGCAAGAGGTACTTATTTATAGTCACTAGTATTACAATAGTATTACCTGCAGTAGTTTCGGATCAGCGTACTCCCAGTTTGGAGAAGCAGCCTACACTTAGGAATACAGTAGTTCAACGGATTTGTTCTCTAGTGATCCAGTTGTTTGACCATATACCACTATAATTTTGGACGTATAGAAAATAATGTCAGATTGGACTTTAAAGGTTGAAAACTGGAGTGTTACTGGGTGTTCATCCTTCTCATCTGTTTAGACCAGTGAACAGCTTCAAAAGAATCAAGTGTCACATACACGTATATTCAGTACATATATTTTTAGATTTCTACTATAAGTTGGTTAGGACAGGATTTAGAGAGGTGGATTATGTTGAGAAAAGAAATTTCATGAGTAAGATAACAAATCAGTCAGCTCCCACTGCTCACGGAGATGGGGATCAAGCGAGTGTGTAGGAGCTGGTCAGAGATTGAGCCAAGAGTTATCGGAGGAGAGGAAATGAGCAGAGGGAAGACACCAAACAAGATGCACCCTGATGGACAATCTCACCCAACCAGGGAGGGAGAATCACTGCTCAGTCATGTAAACACTGTCATTTATTTATTTAAAATGCAGGGATTATAATGGAGTTTTTCTCTTTTATATAATGAAGTGGAACCTTAGCAAAATTCGCACTGTGGCCTTTGCTTTGAGATCACATGTCAGCGAGTGAGTTTGTTCCCTTGTGTATTGGCTTTGCTTGCTACTGTATGTAAACTTATGATGAACTATAAATTACAAAGGCGAATGGTTATGCTAATGCAATGTTACTATAGCAACAATGCATAATTAATGTTGCCATGCCTCATCATCTGTGATGGCATTGTGTATCTTTTATGAGCTAGTTATTGTAAAAGCAGTGATACGTACAGTATAATGAGGTAATGGGTCACATGCCATTACTTTGGTTTGATGACGACGCTCATTAGGTTTTAATGGGATTGTTGGTGTCTTGGTGTCAGATTCAACCATTTTTATCCAAAGGAAGATTATCGGATCAGATGTACACATAAGGATCAGTACCAATAGTTTCTACTGCCAGACTCTCAGGGCAGCTATCAGAGCATCTCCAGGTTTCAGAAAGCCAAGGTCAGTCCATTTCAGTATTAGTTTACAGTGGATTGACTCAGCAGAGCACATACAGCACCTCCACCAATGCTGTGCAATAAATCACTACTGTTTCTATATTTACCTCCTGTTTTATTTCGTTTCCCGGCATTATCATTCTTTACTGGCAGGAATATTGTGTCCTTATATCAGGACTGCCAGTCTGCTTTTTATTGCACTTTCCTCTGGGTCACAGTGTTTCTGTATTTAGTTTCCAGTACAATGTTCAATTTTATTTTGCAGTTATGTAAAAGTATGTGGAAAGATTTTTCTGTGCAGATTTGAACTCATGCTGCACCCCCACAAAATGCACATATAAAGTCTAACCGATGATATACAATACATATTATATATCTTGTACTTACTGCGCATGTTACCATGTTCAATGTTCTGACTCGTGTTTTGAATTGTGTCAGTTCAGTTAAAACCAACTTTGTTGTGACTTAAACCACCAACATACTCCATGTAGCAGGAAAATGTTGAGGAGGGATAATATTTCATGTCTGTGACATATTCAGATTCAGCCTAGACATAGACAACTGTAGTGTCAGTTTTATGTAATGATGCTGGTATGATGTCAATATGACTATCAACAGGTCGTCTCCCTGTCTATTTTTGCTGGGGGGATGAGCGCATGATACATTGTAAATGGGCGAGACGCCGAATCTCTTCTTCACTCATCGCAGCCGCGACGCATGATTTGTGTCAACCCTTTGGATCACTAGCGACCTGTACTGGGTCTGCCCCTCCCCTCGACATTACCCGAGATCGTCTCCAGCCCCCCTGCGGTCCTCAAGAATAATGTAAATGTCTCTCTGCATCGCACTGGTCAAAGCACAACAACACAATGACATAACATGTCATCTTCATATTCATATAAGTGTAGAAAGTACTTTGCCCCACATAAAGGCTGGTTTATTTATATAGCACATTGATTCCCAGAGGCAATTGAAAGTGCTTTACATTTGAATAGATAATAAAAAAGAAAAAAAAAGAATAAATTCCCAAAAACGATAAAAACAATAAAATACATGAAAAGTCACAGTGCGTTTAAGAGTCAGTGTTTGTAATGGCACATGGTGCACAGCGTTAGCTCAGACACAGCACTGAATAAGGTCTGCCCTCACTGATTGGCATTCATGCCTCACAATCACAGGGTCATTCATGAGCTGTCTGTGGTAAATTGTTACTATTGTATGTGCGACCAGACAAGCAGTAACACCCAATCATATATTCACACATATGTGCACCATGGTGATTATATCCTGGTTAGTTCAACTAGCAGAACTTCACCACTGCTCTGATCCTTTGTTGAGAGTAATAGTCTCTTGCTTCACTGTTCAGTTTATCTGCTGTGTGATGAAGCACTGAATAGAAATGAACTAAATCAAAAAAAAAAAAAACAGCCATAAAGTGTTAAGGAAAAAAACGGCAACAAAAGAGACGATCACAGTGCGTAATAGAGTCGTGTGGCCCCTCCCCTGCTGACCTCATATAACTTTGGTGACAACTGCTGTATTGCCTCAGGGTAGACACACAGAGACACACACACACATGCACACACACTAACCTCCAAATGCACACAAAGAGAAAGCACACGTGCCGAGGGGCATGGAGGATACACACTCATGGAGTAAACCTGCACACACGTGCCAACTTTTTGAGATGTCTGAGACCGAACACACACACACACACACATACATACACCCATCGTTCTGACAGTCACGCATAAGACACCCATCCCCCCACCCCCCTTTTTGTTTTGCCTGAATCTACGGTGTGTACGTGTGTGTGTGTGTGTGTGTGTGTGTGTGTGTGTGATATGAACTGTAGACATAGAAATGTCATATACAGGACAAAACATTAGCATTTAATGTCACTTTCCTCACACACACACTTTAACAGGTTACATAAGTCTGTGGTTGCCACAGTACATTTGTCGGCTTGAATCAGCAGCAGTGTGACTCTGAAACCTGAATTAAAGCCTAAAGTAGTGACTTTCCACCTTTTCAAACCCCCCGAAAACCAAACAGCTCCTGCACACAAGCTCTCTGACAGGAGGAAGAGGAATAAAATGTGACGGCTGATAGGGATTTTCATTTTCCTCTGCAGCACATTTTACTCATTTAAGAGGAAAAAAAAGCCCTGAGGCAGAATGTATTCTTAATGTCCACAAGAGACAGGCATCAGCCACAAAGACCGGTGCTGCAGAGCAAATTCAAGTCCAGGCAGCATGAAAATGTCTAAATGTGTCTCAGTGGTTAACTGATACAGACGTGGATGATGATCCCCGAGTTAGGACAGTGTGCAAGGCAACAAGTTTACTGAGCTCAATATCCACTTAGAGCTGCAAGAGCAGGTAAACAAAGGCAAATACAGCTGGTGTATGAAACCAGTTCAGCCGCTGCCAGGAGGCTAAATAAGCTGATGTGGACACAGCTGGAAGCCAAGATATACTTCATATTTAGATAAATTCACATATAAACAGCTGGCCTCAGGCGTACATTCATGTAAAAACCTAATACACAGGCTCTCTCTTGTTTGTATTTCAGTCTGTTTTCTGTCTGTGTTTTTTAATAATTATTTGCCACTGCAAACATTAATTTCATCTTGTCTGAATAATTAATTCAACCACAATTGCTCTAGACCTAAATATCACGAGTGCTTTTCAGCAGCAGGAGAGAGGGGAGTGGAGAAAACAAAAAAAAGAGGAAAGGAACAAAGTTCAAACACCTGTCTGAGGAAATCGGTGAAGGAATGGCAAAACAAGCCAGACAGCAATAAATAATAAAAGAGAAACAATGTTACATTGCCCAGAAAATACTGCTGAGAGGAGGCTCAGTGGTGGAGTAGCAGACTGTGATTGTACTGGGCAGCTCCCACTTAACTGCAACTTAAGACTGGTAAAATGTGTAACTTCTCCTCTGTCCAGCAAGGTGGCCGATAAAAGGGCACGCAGCAATTCCCCCGCTCGATGTTTCCTATTTAATTGATTATTAATCCAGTTTAAAAGATGTCCCAAAACAAAGGTCCAACAAAAGTTCCCAGAGCACAAAGCAATGTCATGGTATTTTCCGTTTTAGTCTCACAGCTGCGTGACTGTTGGTTTAGTCCAAACTGAAAATATCTTAGCAACTATTGGTTCGACCGCCGTACAGTTTGGTACAGACATCTAAGGTCCCCAGAATATTTGTATTAATGACTTTGATATTCCTCAAAATGTTCCTTTTTAGCTCCAACAGCACATCAAACATTTCATTTATCCTGTGAAATATCTCAGCATTTACCAGGTTCCCAGAGGATGAATCTGATGTTTCCCTGACTTTTCATCTAGTGCCGCCATCAGGTCAAATACCTGAAAAACGTGCTAAGTGATAAGTGCTAATTACCAAATGTTAACACGCTAACACACTAAATAAAGAGACTCCTGTCCACCTGTAAAAACGAGCCCATAGGGTGTTTGTGCAGCAGGTTATTATGACCCATACTTACGTTTTGATGTTAGGCAAGTGATGTTATGTGAATAAAGATAAAGAAATCATTCCAAGTAAACACATTTCCAGCATCTGCTAAATGTTGGGACGATCGCATCCACCGCAATAGCATACAGTATTTAATCGAAGGCAATGAGAGCATCTGGTGCAGGTAGTGACGCAAAGGCAAACCCCTTATATCAAGCAACTGCCACAAATCAGGGATTTATATAGTAGTCTGCAATTTTTTGGATGTCATGTGACTACTTACGTCATGTCAAGTGACTGGAAAAGGGGTTCCTATTTCACTTTTCCGAAATATTGCTTTGTGGAATAGTCTGAAAAAACCACCTCTTATATCGCATTCATTTTCTTATGCGGAATTTGAGAGCTTTTTCAAAATTCAATTTGTTTCCATTACTCGCTTCTTAGTTTGCTATTTACAAATTGCGCATTAAGCAGAATCATGGAAACAGCTAATGATAGGGAACAGAAAGAAAGCTGCATGTGAGTGTTGACTCTTGTTGAATGGAGAAGGGTGCGATAAAGTGTCGTTTCATCGGTTTCCTACATTCTGCTGTTGCTTTTCCTTTAGGGAAAGTTTTCAATAGTTAATCTGAAGGTACCTTGTACTTCAAAGGCTTTGTCTTTGTTATCATTTATAAGGAAGGTAATGACATGTGACATCATTTGATTTTATCTACCATTGCTTTATCAGTAACCCGTGCAATTAATGATATCATTGAATTGACATTAATGAACCGTGGTGAAGGTAATTGCACGTGACTTTGGTAGTGGAATTGTATCTCATATCCTATTCTATTTCTTATATTATAACTACTAAAACTGTTTAATCCCAAAAATGTCCTGTTGGTAAAATATCAAAAGTGGCATCTGGATGTTTGGACTCAGTAGCTGCGGAGGCGGCTGTTTAAAGGAGGTGACAAGCTTTCATGTGCTCAGGTGGGAGGCCAGCGGGATCCAATTTCCGTAAGACCACAGCAATTGTGCTCAGAGAGAAAATGGAAGACGTACGGGGAGGGGAAGAAAGAAAAGTATAAAATGATGAGTGAGAAAGTGAGGAAAGGTGAAAAGGAGGGAGGAAAAAAGAGAGAGGAGAGCGCTGTTTTGCTCTGATTGAAAATGAAGGAGGCGGGAGGCAGAGGAGATTAGCAGCGAGGAGAAAGGAGGAAACAAGAAATAAAAATTACATGGCAAAGCTTTAGAAAAAGCCGGTTGGATAAAAAGAAATGGATTGAACACATTATTTTCTTCTGAGAATAAAGGCAAAGAAGACAAGCGAAAATTACTAAGAGAGGGAGGGAGATCAAAAAGTGGAAAGCGGAATGAACAGGAACGAAGAAAACTAAGAACAGCAAAGAAGGAAAAGAAATATGATAAAATAAAGTGAAAGGACAGAGAAACAGAAGACAAGACACAGAAAGAGGTTAAAACAAAATGGGAAAAAAAAGAAAATAATAGCTCTGAACCAGAGGTGAGGAAAGTAAGAGAGCATGGTCAAGGAATTGAAACAAAATGAGAAAAACAGTGGAAGCGAGAGAAAAATATAGACAGGAAGAGAAAAAGAAAGAGGTAGGCAAAACGCAATAGAGGGGAAACAAGTGATAAATGAGAAGAACGAAAGCAGAGGTGGAGAGTCATCAACTGTGAAATGGAAACCAGGATAAGACACAGATTCCTTGTTACGTATATATATATATATATATATATGAAAGAAAGACAGAAAGTATGGGAGATATAATGTGGAGAGACAAAGAAAGAAAGACATGGAAAAATAAACAGAGTGCTTTAACATAAGTGGAAGTATGAGTTAAACTTTCTCTGTTGTAGAACATTATCGCAATTTTCCTGTTCAAACATGATGTGAACTTGTTTGACGTTAAGCGTTGAATTAATGAAGGTTCATTTGGGCTAATTGTGAATACTCTTTCACTGGATGATTTAGAAATATGACAATACTGGTTTGTATGGAAACAGAGGGAAGTAAAAAAAAAAAAAAAAAAAAAATCTTCCACTGGCATTTTAAAAGCTGATATACTTAGAAACAGTCATCGAATGACAGTTGCTAACAGCTATCGAGTGATTGCAGCTTGACCTTTAGTTGCTTTGAGCTGCAGAAAAATGCTTTAATGGAGCAGCAACACATCCCGTCTCCGAGATTTCAGCTCTTCAGAGACACGAAAGCCGAGGTATTCATGTCAAAATACTGGCAGGTGCATGTATTCATTGCACACATCAACACATTTTCATGAATTTACATGTTTGTGTGTGTGTTTTATGTGCGGGAGTGTGTGTGCATTAATGCAGCAGGCAGTCTAGGTCAATTATGAAAACTGGCATTTATGAGGAGACAGCATCTCTCCAGAGAATTGAATCAAGTGTTGCTGTTTATCAATTCCTGTCAGAATAAAACTCGCAGGGAGTGTGTGCGTCTAGGTGTGTGTAGACATGTGTAGAAAAGCATAGGCTAATATCATTTCCTGGTGATATTTGAACGTCCCACGGTACCACATAGATTTCTCACAGAGTGTGTTAGGAGAAAGTGGATATTGTTGCACATTGTCTTACATGTGTCTTACATGCATATATGTCTTCACGTTAACCTGAGCCCCTCACCTCCGCCTCCACTGAGGTGTGTCTTGTGTAATATGTTGTGGTGACCTTGATGAAATGCAGTGCTCTCACAATAAAGTTTTGGGTTTTTTTTGTGTTGCTGGAGAATTGAGCTATTAAGAAACTTTCCCTTCACCATGTGCCTTTGGTGAAGTGTCACAAAGCCCCACATTCATGAGATGACATGTTTACTTCCTGTGTGTGACGTTAATCCCACTGAAATGGGATGTTTGCTGGGGATGGGACATTGAAACGATACACTTGTGAATCTGTCCAGAGCCAGAAGCAGAGTGAGAATCTGAAACACATTCATACTGGGCGTTTCTCTGCGTCTGCATGTTGACATTTGTCCACAAACGCTCTCATGTTCACCTGTTTAGAAGCTGAAGCCGCAGTTATTGAGGTTTCCGAATGTCGCTGTGTGTGTGTGTGTGTGTGTGTGTGTGTGTGTGTGTGTGTGTGTGTGTGTGTGTGTGTGTGTGTGTGTGTGTGTGTGTGTGTGTGTGTGTGTGTGTGTGTGTGTGTGTGTGTGTCAGTGTACTGATGAGTTGTCAGCCTGTCTGAGCAGAATAAAAATGAAATCATAGATAATAAATTGAAGTGTCCCTGAGGGTCGTTGTCAGAGATGTCAGTGCCATCTGAGAAAAAATAGAGGAAGCGGGGTCCTCACTATGAGGACGATGAAATCAAGGCAGGAATTAGAAGATACTCTACAGTTATGTTAGTGTTAGCGTAAGACTGTAATTTTCATTACACACCACAAAACGAAGTTGTAAATTAAGCAGCAACTTTGCTATTCTTGGATTCCCACCTCTCACAACATGAAGGTGTCTGTTCTCTTTGCCCTCTGACCCTCCATGAAAAGGGATTATTTCCCCACAGGGATTAATACCATTATTATGTTTGTTGGTATTGTTTTCCTTCAGGTTCAAAACCGACCTGCAGCTCCATCTCTACCACCTTCTCCCACAGGGAACCGAGAGCCATCTACAGCCATTTTTATAAAACACATAAACTTCACAACCCTATCAAGCAGGTTATTACTATTCCTGCCCTTTCACACAGACTTTTACTGTGTTTTTTGATCAATGGCTGGAGTGTGGCAGTAATGGAGCCGAGGCTACGGCTTCCATTTTTACTGGGGACGCCCACACACTGTAAATTGTGTGCACTCGTGGCTCTGTGAGATGCATCTGATAAAAGCTTCCACCAAATGGAATAATAGATCAACTTTTTCTTTCAACGGTTCCTAGTCCTATTTGTGTGATCTGGTTTTATTGTGACTGTTGTGTATTTTATTTTGCTGTGTGTGTGTGTGCGTGCTATCTTATCTCATCATTGGTGCAAACACAGTTTTTAAACACAGGATTTAATTCAAAACAAAAACAGTGCATTATGTTGTTTTATTTATCACTTAATATTTCAAAAATATGGATAAATTGTCAAAGATAAAATAATGTATCTGTGGCTCTTGTTCAAGTGCCTCTTCTTTAAATACAGGGACTAAACATGGAACAATTTATTTGAAGTGGTGCTCCGCAGGGATTGAAAATGTTAACTAATTCTTTAAAAACACTTTTGGTTAATGATGATTAACCACTATAATCAGAGTAAGTAGAAACCACTGACATGGCTGAAGTGTTCTTCAGCTTCCTGCTACACTTTAAAGCTTTATTGCTGCCATTAAAATTTGATCCTCAAAAAAATCTAAATGTTTAATCTGTGCTCACTCCAGAGTTAAGGTTAAATCATGAACTCTAATGGCAAATCTAATGGCAGAAATCCCAGAACTACATCATCTCTAAAATGTAATAAGTCACTGTTTGGACCTTTTGACAAATGCAATGTCAAAGAATTTGTACGTAAAGGAGGTTTCCTCGTCTTCTTTCTCATCCCTCTTCGTGCCCCACCACTGTGCTGTCGTTTCACCAGGCTGACTAAGCAAGAAAGTATTAAACTGCTGCTGTCAGCAGTTCAGAACTAGATACCTCTTTAGTTCTAAATGTCAGGTTTTCAGGAGGTGCTACAGTAAAAGAGCTGCATGCTTAAGTTTTATTGACTTTTCTCAAGCCATACCACAGTGTAACCCTTAATGTTCATTAAAACGTGACAGAAAAAACATGTATTTCAATGCAATGCATTCAGCAGATTTGACTGTTGCAAAGGAGAACTAGAAATTTTGTTCATAACCCATAATCTTGAGCGTGACTCTAGAGATGGCAGTGTCGGTCACCAAATACCTGCAGGACATTCCCATCAGCCTCAGCTGCACTTTCTGCTTAGGGCTAATTTGCACATTTTAGCATGTTTATATGCTAAACTAAGATGGCAACCATGGTAAATATTTCACCTGCTTTACATCAGCATGTTGTAACCAAGTATTTATTCTTATTTTTCACTTAGTCTGATGTAGATTGAACATCTTTGAATAAATCAAAGTTGTCTTCAATGGGACTCAGGATAAGTGTATCTTATGTTGTAGAGTCATCGTTTCCCAGAAATCTTAGCAGCTAATGAGTAAACACTGCACCTCTTGGATCTGCTGGAGGTGAAGAGGATCAGTCGTTCACTGCTGTGTAGTCAATTCTGCATTTTCACTTCAGTTTGTGATTCACTGGTTCCTGCATGGTAAGAGGATTTTTTTTCTCCAGTGTCCAAACCCAACACCTGACTTTCATTTGGGCAAACAAGGTCTTATCAGGAGGACCGGGACTCTGTACTCTGTTGTAATTTAGGCTCAAAATGCAGCTGTGTCTATGTACAAATATGTATTCTCCCTTCATCACTCATTGTGGTCGTGCAGATGCATTTTCCCCTCAATTGTCTCTCTCCTCCCGTGTGTATTACTTACTTTGAATTTGAAGGTGTTAAATTTAAGTTATTATGATGTTTGTATAAATATAGTTCCCCTTCACAAGTTTTGCTACATTTTCTTATTCAAATGCAAAATTTCACCAGCCCACCTGCTTCCTCATCATTTATTCTCTTTTATTTCACCTGTCACTACTTATCTCTTTATAGGTCCAGACACATTTATCTTCCTGTCTTCTTTCTCCCACCCAGTCCTTCTTTAGCTGCTGACTGTATTATGATTAAACTGATTAAACCGGTCTCCCTGTGAAAACTGATTCCCCTGTCATCGTTCATTTATCCTTTCATACTCTGTCTCCTTGATACCTTTGTGGTCATGTTCCAACTATAGATGCAGACATTTTTTTTCTCTCCTTAATTCTCTGTTCCTGTCTTCTATTATTAGTATAACTGCCTAATTTGCATTAGTAATTAGCATTTTTAATGAATACATTAGTATTCAGATATCACCCACATTCTTCCTGTACCATACAAAGTCGGTTTTATCCCAGTTTAATTGCATAATGTGTAAATAATAAAGATTTATTTTTGGAAATGCACTTCAGTCACATTCAGTCTCTGTGCATGTAGACTTGTTTAGCCTAGCATAACAAGGGTTTGACAGTAGTGAAGAAATAGAACAGCTTGAAGCTGTGATGTTGGCTTTTTATAGCATCAAAGGAGTCACCGGGGCTTTGCTCAGTATATGGATACAACAGAGCTCAAACTTGGACCCCATGAGGACAGGACCTTTGAGATGCTGCAGTCATTGCTCCCAATGGTGGTTGCTCATGAAACTGTAAGATCAGCAATTTCGCCCTGCTTCCAGTATTTAACATAGGCTAGTACATCCTGGATCTACTGTGTTGCTGTACTGGGCTTTGCTCTAACCATTTGCCCAGTCCCCATTTTCAGTATTTTTCAAGCTGCATAATTAACTTATTTTTATTTTCTTCTTCTCTTCATTTTTTTCGGATGAATCTAGGTGTCGAGTGCATTGTGGTTTTACCCGAACCAAGGAGTCACTGGGATCCTGTATTCGGAACCTGCGTCTTCCTCTTCTCCTTCCTCATCCCTGTGGCTATAATCAGCATCTGCTACAGCTTGATGGTCAAGCGCCTGCGCAGCGTTCGCATCCTGTCCGGCTCCAAGGAAAAAGACCGCAATCTGCGACGTATCACCAGGATGGTCCTGGTGGTGGTGGCAGCATTCGTTGTCTGTTGGACGCCCATCCAGATCATGGTCCTGGCTCAGTCGCTGGGCTTCAACCTGAGCAGCTTGTTCACATTGGTCCTGATGCACTTCTGCATCGCGCTGGGCTATGTCAACAGCAGCTTGAACCCTGTGCTCTACGCCTTCCTGGACGAGAACTTCAAGCGCTGCTTCCGCGAGTTCTGCCACCCATCGCCGTTCCGCCTCGACACCCAGCAGTCAGGCAGGATGAGGAGCATTGCCAGGGAGGTGGCGGCGGCCTACAGCTGCAAGGCTGGAGATGGCGGGGGGCCTGGGGGAGGGACACCTAATCCAGCATGACTAGGCGTGGAGCTCCCCTTGGTGGGGGTTGACCCCCCACAGAGGAGAGAGACTCAGGGGACAGGGAACTCCAACACAGAATTAACTCAGATTACAGCTCTCTAGCGGCACGAGCCCTCTCGCCCCCCAACTAGAAGACTGGCCTGGGGCGGGGGGGAGGGAGATGAGGAGGACGGGATTGAAAGAAAACGAATTTAAGAATAAGGATGGGGGTGGCAAACATAGGACCCGTAAGGTGCTTTTATGGGTGGAGGGAAATGGGATATATTGAAAGCTTGGGTGGGAAGGGTGGTGGACATCTGGGTGCCAGATATGCAAGTAGCTCAATCCATTCTGGATCCTGGAACAACTATGTCCCTAACTCCACTGAGGCGCTAAGAGGTTTTACCGACTTTAGGGAAACACCAAGACTTGCTTAAGGATCCAACAGTCTTGAGGTGGATGTAAAAACAAAATAGGGGAAATTTGACATTTATTACAGGTCCAACAAACAACATCCTTGTGAACAGAAACTAGATCTGCCAACTGAGGCCCTTACCCAGTTGCTGTAGCTCTTAGAAAAATGCCTGACTCTGTACTTAAGTATGAGAAGGCAGGTGTTGGAGCCAGACATTTAGAGAGAACTTATAAACAGCAAGAGATTAATTGAAGGAATTGCTGATACCAAATCTCTGAAACCACTACGCGCTACTTTGGTGCTTGTAGAAAGACTATAAACATCGGAAGCATAGATCTGGTGGTATGGACCTCAGACTGATGACTTGCCAAGGATGACAAAAGCTTTCTGGAAGTGTGAAATACTTTCACTACCGTTTATTGTATCTTTATCAGTCGATGTTTCAGTCTGAGGGACTTTCTATCATCACTGGTGGGAGGCAGTGGACAAAAAGCCCTGTGGTCCATAGTGATCTCAGTGTGAGTTCTTTATTGTGATGGGTCCTTTCCAAATGGATCTTCATAATGGTAATATGCTGCTGAGCCCTTGTCAGGACTAAACTGGGCACATAAAAATGTAATGTGATATTTGAGACTGTAGATAGAAAGTTGGATGTAATATCTGCAAACAATAGCTGGCATAAAGAAAAAGAATAATGTGCAACAAGCTACTCTTGAACAGTTTTTTTTTTAAACTATGTCTATGGACCCGGAATCGGTCACATGAATGTTATTTCTCATAGGAGCAACATTTCTCAATGTGTCCTCAATTAAGCAAAATAAGCCTAAGAAACCTTGTCCTAAACCGCGTTTCTTAGAGGTTTTGTGATTTTTGAAAACTTTCTATGATCACCTGTGGGTGTTGGAAATTTAGAGTCTGGGTGTATGGGATGGGGGGTGGGGGTGGGGGAGGGGTGAGATTGTAACCTGAAAGAAACACAAACACTCAACAAATGTATGTGAAATGTAAATTAGTACCCAAAGGTAGATCTACTCGTATGACATTTCCAGCTAGGGCTTCAAAAGTTCTCCATAAACAAATCTTTAAAGTGGCCTGGGCAAAACCAATGCATCGTAAAAGCTGTTTCAAAGATTTGCATCGAGCACTTAGGGAACATAGGATGCCTTAATTTCTACATACATTATACCCATTATACTAACGCATAAATTGTCAGATAAAAGTAAAGTGATTAGTGGTCTTCTTAATTGGATTAAAGATTAAAAAACTATCCCCATTTTTTGGGATATGCTTACCAGAACATTTACCATTGAACAATACATGACAACATATGTTTAAAAATTAATAATATTAAATACACATTACCAAAACATGATAGCAGTGTCACACAATCTGTCTGGTGTGTCTGGTGTTTTCTAAAATGATGTGACCCTCTAAAAGATGATCAACTAGGGACTCAATTGGCAACTAATGCTCTGTCTGTTGTGATGGTAACATTGCAATGATAGTGAAAAACAATGCATAAGATGACTTTTAGATATAGGTATTAAGTGGCAGTTTAAAAGGATCTGTTTCACATGGAAATGTCTAATATAATAAGATGCTTGCTTTCACCTTATGGTTCAGTTTCTAATGATACCAACCATCCTAATTAACCATTCTGGACAAAAATGACACATCTGGATGTGCTGTTTTTTTCCCCAGGTGTTTAGCTTTTGGTGGGTTTTTAGGAACCCATGGTGAAACTGATTGGTTTGAGATATTTGGAGGTGGAGACATTTACATTGGGCAGGGGTTTGGGGTAGGGTGTTAACAGTGTTAACAGTGGAGTAATTTTGACTCCCAGCACCACAGTGGCAAAGCAGGAGGAAGGGGTCACAGTGCTCTGACCCCACTCCAAGGGACAAAGGGGCTCTCTCTCTTCTTAGTGTCTTAAAGTGGAAATCAGCCCTGAAACAGAAGTCATGTCTAGTATTCTCATGGTCCTGGACAGTTTTGGAAATTATACTGACAGATTTGGACTAGATGCACAATGTCGATGTGAACTTTTAGAACACTTACTCGACTCTTCAACTGACAAAAATAGAACAAAGTATCAAAAATATGAAGAAATCATTTTATGCAAAATGCAGAATATAATTTGTTTCTGTTCTTGACTGGAAATTTGTCTGCTATACTTACGCAAATCTAACTGTAACAATTTTAATTAAGTTTTAGTTAGTTCAAATTCTAATTGTTTGGGTGATACTGTGATGATCAAAAATTGTAACAAGTATTTCCTGTATGTTTGCAAAAAGTATAATATTAGAACAACTATTTACACTTTTTGTGGCACTGCTCATTTCAAACAACAGAAGAATCTCACATTTTTACTTTTAAATATAAATAAAAATATGGAAAGAGATAGTCCTACAAGCAGATAGAATAATAGAATTTAATGATTTTTATTTATAATAAAAGCAGAGTCAGTCACTCAGTTCACGGGAAATGTTGGTGCATCTTCTGATTCATGCTTTTTTTGTGTGACTTGAGGTTTTTTTTGTTTTTTTTTGTTTTTTTACTAATAATAATTTTAGTTCACATTTATGCAGTTTCACAATTTCACACTTTGAATATTTCCACTTTTTCAGATGGTTGTCAGTTGATGGTTAAACTGTCCAGGCTGTAAGAATGAACATGTGGATTCTGTTTTAGGGTTGGTATCCCCTTTAGTTTTATAATCGTGTCTCTTGTAGTTACTTTAGTGTTTCACTTGGTTATCCTTATTTTCAACACAGAAATAGTTTTTTTTTCACCCATTTCTTTTCTTTAACAGATTAATTTTCAGGATAAAAGTAGATTCCATTTGTTGTCACAAATGGTCATGGTTTGCTGTGTTGCTTTTATATTGTTGTTATTTTTCTGTCTGTGGAAACCAACGTCTTTGCTGCTGCTACTCTTTGCAGCATGTTTCATAATGTTTTGATTTTTTTTTTCATTTTCCTTATATTGTTTTGTTTATTTTTTGAGAGGAAAAATTCTATGAACTTACATTGCCTTAAATATCAAGTGAAGTCTGTTACTGAAGCTCGCTCTCTGGCTGGATAAAACGTGTTCTAGTTTTTACTGGTGCTTTGCTGTTAGTTTATACTATAGTCCAGGACTGTATTCATAAAGCCTCTGAGAAGAGAACTCGTCAGGCGGGAGAATAATTACATTTTCACTTTGTATTTCTTAAAACTGTTTTCTTTAGCCTTAAAATAAGGTCGAACCACTTTATTAATGTGTAACATTTGCTAAAATGTCAGAGGTGAATCCAGTGTAATTAAGTCATTAACGCATTTTAGAGAAGTGGAAATTAAACTGACGACATAGACGACATAGATAGACACATTACATGAGGAGTTTTACACAGCTTCTCCTTATGCCTGTGATAACTGGTCGTTGTATAACCTAATAGCTCTCTGCAGTGTGCTCAGAGTACATTATCACTTACTGAAAGTTGTACATTTGGGAGCTCTTTGCTTCTTTGCTTCAATATTACCTGTTTTAACACACCAGGCATTCACTGGTTTTGGTTGTTAAATTCCACCTCAAATATTCACCTGATTCAGTTTGCTGAATAAAACTAAAATAAGCCATAGAGTAAGAAAACCATACACTAGCTCCTTTTAGGTTGTCATGTCATAAGCACAATAATACACTTTAAGATGTTTTAATATAGAAAATAATGGACTCGGCTTCACCTCTAAACTGACACATGTTTGCTCAGCGTTCCAGCTTTCTTTCAGCTCGCTGTTCAAACTCAGAACTGAATTCACTGGCAACTCATGAACAGTGAGCAGGAAGGCTGTTCTGGAAGGCTATTGGATATTAACCCATTAAGACCTAAGATGCCCTCTAAAAGAAATGTTTTAAAACCTCAGCACTCTTTGAAAATAATCCCTTAAAACATGCAGGTTTTCTGAAAAACTTCAAGTGAACTAAAACCTTTATTAGTGAGCAGCTAAAAACATGAAATAAAAATAATTTGAGACCTTAAGCCTTTGACATTTATTGTAAATTGTTGGCTTTGCCTTGGCATTTGGATGTGGCTGGAAAACCGGGCACATTTGTCAAAATTCTCAGTTCAGTTCAATTATTTAAACGTTTATTGATTTCTTTAAAAATGCTGATGAAGATTCGGGTAAAAACATTGCTATACAATTATCCCTTTTTTTGGGATAAAATCAGAGTAAAAAAAAAAAAAAGAAAAAACATTTCCCATAATTTATTTCACCTTACGGACATGAATTTCAGCAAATCACAATGCATTTTTTTACACTATGCATGTATGTTGCAATGGTCTTAATGGGTTAAAAAAAAGTATATAATAATAATAATAATATGAAAATATTTGAATAACATGATGATTAATGTTGTTAATGAGTCTGATTGGAGCTGTACATTTTGGGTATCCTGTCTGTGATGTCTGTTCTGTTCTGAGATAGCTTTATGAATACTTGTCGCCTTTCGTACAACCTAGCAGACATTGAGTAGGAAAAATGGCCGGAGCATCAAGGACATTGGCTCCGACATGATTCATCTTTATGAAGACGTGCTATAACGCAGCTGTGAGGCTCTTTGTGCTTAACTGTCACTGTTAAAACTGAAGGCGTGACTATATTTTGTATTACTGTTTGGTGTTTTTTTTTATAGCACAAAACTACATAGAGGAGGACTCCAGGAGGGCGAAGTCCTTCTGTTTAACAATGCAGAGTGAGCATAATTATACTCTCAATTAGCTCTGTATAGACATTCTGTTTGAATATTACACTTATGTAAAAGTATAAATCATGGTTCTGATCATCATTTAATGTCTGACCTCTTTCTCTTGTTATTCTTGGTGTATAAATGAAAACTATTTCTCGCCAACCGTAACGGTAAGTATTGTTACCTCCATGCTTTCAAACGCAGGGAGACTCCTTTCATTCGTTTACATTTTACAGACCACATGAATGTCAAATGAAAAACCTGTTGAAGATCCAAATCTAGGAAGAAGAAAAAAAAAGCATACGGTGTTGATGTTGTTGTTATTACTAATATTGCTATCAAAAGAGAAAAAACAGTGTCACATTAGTGTTTTTTTGCTGTGCGGGAGACTGTCCGGTATGTATCAATGTATTACTTGTGGACTGCATTTTGCTCACTGCCTGAGTCATGAAATCAAACAGTTCTTAAGGCTCGGAAATTAGAAGTTTTTCTAAAAGAGTTGCTGCTGTCACGGCAACTCAAACCTTGTCTTACCTTTTTTTGCAACCACAAATCCGTCGGCTGTGATCACAAAACTTGAAGTAGTTTCTACTTTTCTTATCTAATTTTGTTGGTTTGGGCTGGGTCAGAAAATCAGCTAGATGCCTGAAATGTTATGTAATTGTTTCTGTTTAAATACGACCTGATTTTATCTATAGTCACAATTTGCTACTTCTAGTGGGATTTGAATATCGGTTGTAAATGGGGTCAGGTGACAGAGCTGTTTAAATCACATGACTCTGGCTGTAGCTACATAAACTTACAAGTTCCTGTTCTGCAGACAGCAGACTGAACTACCATGCTAGCTGGCTTGTTGTCGATGCATAGAGACTTTTTGCTAACGCTTGAATTTTAAATTGTATATTTTTCTCCGCGTATGAAATGAATAAATAAAATGATGGCCATGTCGGACTCATTGTTTGATTTCTTTTATTGTTTGTCATGTGTATTCTGACTGGGATCTGTTAGCTCGTGGTTTGGTGCAAGGAACAATACAGGTTTCATGGTTCAAACCCAAAATCTTTATAAAAACTGTGACCAAAGTATGACATTATAAAATGCTCAGATATTCCTCTAGTTAACTAGTTAGCTCATGTGGTATTTTTCTATTGATTATTTACCTTTAAATAAAGTCCTTTTTGTTGAAAAATGTATTTTAGATGGCAGAAATCTATCTTTACTTGGCAGAGTAGGAGAAACCCAGGTGAAACCCTACAGGCCTATAACTGAATGTTTGGCAAAAATCACTCAAACAAAAGTCCCTGGTTTATTCCTTCATTTGTGGAGATATAACTATTTTCCTACTATGCAGGTGTAGTGGAGGATTTTTGTTTTTAACCACAAGGCCACAAATGTCCATTCATTTTATTTAGTCTTTAATACCTTTATATTATTTAGTTATTCCATTGAGTGAACTGTATGGATTTTCATTTTGAGCGTTCCTTGTAGGAAACAGGTGTCCTCGTCTTTTTCAGCAATTCCGTGTTGTTTTGACAGTGAGCTTTCAGACATGCATCAAAGTGGACTGACATACAAAGGATGAACAGAGAACTGAAGGAGGAGGAGGAGGAGGCTTTTCCTAAGCACCCACCACTGAAAACCATGTGGGAAATCTAAATCAATCAAACCTGTGTATAGTTACAATTAACTGTCACAGAGACACATCAGACATCAATCTTAGTTACAAAAAGCAAAACTAACCCCTTTTAAAATGAGTGGTTGTCTTTAAACAGTAACTGTCAGTATGTTTTGACTTAATATCAGTAGTTTGCAGCTGACACTGCCTCCCACACTGCACACACTGATGGCAACATTCAGCTATAACAACTTTTTGGTATTTTGAAATAATGTTGATCCTACATTAAAAATGGATTAATGCAGAGCTCAATTAATATTTGGCTGTTGAAATCTGACTTTTGTGCATATAAACATTCAAATTTTCCAACAATATCAATTTTGGAGACAGTAGAAAAGTTGCAGCAGTGTCTGCAGTGCTGCATACAGCTGTACAGTTGTTTATCTATATTTTTGAAAGGTAACAGATCCCCACTGGCATCAACCTGTAGTTGTTTCTGAGAATCAGAAGTATAATGGTGCTTCTCACACTCTGGGGAACCAGATTTAGTGTATAACTACCTAAATATAACCACAGGTATCAGTGCAAATCCTGCAGCACAATACTGCAATATTAGAGCCTTCCATGTAATCCGTGGTGTTTACTGAGCAGACTTTGGTCTCTGTCTTTTGCCCTTAAGCCATTGCTTCCTCCCAGGTAATATAAATAACCTCATAAAATCATACCAAGCCTGGAGAGAAGCACTGTCTTCATGGAGTGTGAGTTGAATATGATTAAAATAGCAGCAAGTTAATCTGGCACACACAACTACTAATACGAACACACCGAGACACATTATTACACAAGACAGAAAACAGTCTTACAACAGAGACAGTGACGGCAGTTATGAGCAACAGGGAAAATATCTCAAGAAGTAGATGATGAGACATAACATTAGTTAACAACATCGTGGGAGTGTGTGTTGATACTGCAACATAGAAATAATCCATTACAAGTTAGAAACCACAGCATACCCACCTTCAGAGACAACAGTACACCACTCCTGGGAATTCTTTATTATATGTAGGTAGAACAAAATGCATGTTTCCCCCAGAGGACATAGTGTGAATAACAATCAACTGAGAGTTTTTCATAAAGAACCATTTGACCTTTTCAAATAGTTTTTCAGAGTTCCTGCCTCATCGGTTCTGAAGTAGTTGTGAGAGGAAAAAGGTTAAAGCAATTTCCCCACATCACTCTATCAGCCTTGAAGGTCAGCTGTTTTCTACTTTTGCATCTGTCCTGTATTTGCGCCATAGTGGATACTGTAGATAGAGCTCAGAGTGTCTCCTGTAGATTGTTTCTGACTCAGAAGTGGTGGAGTTTGAAATTGGTATTTTCAGTGGGTTTCCTTGTTGATCCATGAAACATTTTGGTCCGAAGCAAGAAATCTCAACGGTTATTCGTGGTTCCCAGATGACAATGATGCCAGAGGATTATTCCTTTTAATCCCACTGAGCCCCCTGGTCTTTCCTCTGCCATTACAACAAAATTCAAATTTTTACTCCAGAAATATCTATGCAGCAGATTGCTGCATAAGTGGACACTCATGCTCCCCAGAGGACAAATCCTTTTCATTCTAATACATGACCCTACCCTTTCTCTCATATCACCACAAATTATCTCTTAAACTAATTGGTGTACAACCTTGAGACTGAATTTGTACATTCATGCCTCTCAGATGATGAACCCTTTTGACCTCGATGACCCTACGACCCTTCCTCTAGCACAGGCATGTCCAAAGTCCGTCCCGGGGGCCAATTGAAAGAAATTGGCCCCCGGGACAGCAAGTTGACAGCGAGGGCCGCCGCTTCCAGGACAAGTGGAAATTGGAGTATTTTTCCGCTGAATTACGAAGCAGTCGGCACCAACAGCTCCCTCTTGTCAACTTCTACCTCCAGCTGGATGAAGGCAGGTTCCAAGAGATTCCAACATTTGCTAAGAAAATGCTGAGCTTGTTTGGCTCCACATACTTGTGCGAGAAGACAATCTCGGTTATGAACATTAACAAGAGCCGCGTGAGGACGAGACTAAGTGACTCTCACCTGCGTGACGTCATGCGCATCAAAACCACTGTTTATGAGCCAGACCTGGACTAGGCCTACATACTGCAGTGAAGATCTCAGTATCACCCTTCACATTAGTGCAGGCAAGATATGTGTTTAGTCCTCTGAGGTGAATAAATTCTAAAATCTCAGTGAATTGATTTTTTTGTGATGATCAAAACCACAGTTTTGAATATGCACGGGCCACTGTTTTAAATTTAGAAGTTTACAGTGAGCATTTAATAGTGGATAATATGTAATGTTTCAAATGAACCTAGATATGTTTCATCTTCCCACTTTTCTTCATTTTATGTTCTTCAAATATGAAAGGCAGAGAGATTTTGGCAAAAACTTGAAAATGAAAATGAAGTATGCCGTTTGCAATAAAAATTTCATAAAATAGTTCGTTTGTATTTAATGTTAATGGTTCAAAGAATGTCAGGCTGAATGGTCGGCCCCCACACATTTTCACCTGACCAAATCTGGCCCTCTTTGCAAAAGGTTTGGACACCCCTGCTGTAGCACTTCCCTCAAGACAACCGTTTTGTATTGTAGCCTCAGTATTAGGTCCTAAGATGTCTCATTGTATCAGTTAACCAAACAGTTCAAATTTAGTGAACAGTAATTCACAGTCCATTATGTTAACACATTTAAAGATATAACTGGTAATATTTTACAGTATATATTTGGTACAGTCAACAAATCACATGAAAAGACCAAAACTAACACTGTGTTAGATCGTCTCTCAATACTTTCTAATTTCCCCAGCTTGTCTGCAGCTCTCAGCCTCCAGCCCTCTGGTCCCTACTGAAGATGAAAATCTTTGAAAAACGGGTCACAGATATATACTTTCAGTTTTAAGGAAGGCTCAGTAATTTGTCTTTTTTAGAAAATGTAACCCAAACTATAACTAATGCATTTGTTGGGGGCTATTTTCAGCTGTAGATTCAATGCTCTATAGTGAGTATTTACAACAGAAGGATGGTGTATATGCGATTAACTCAAAATAAACTACAGTGGACATGTTCAGGATCAAGTTACTCCGTGCGACAGCGAGGCTCATTGATGTGTTTTTAATAGCGCTCTCTGGCACAAGGAATAAGCTACAGTAAATCAGGCTTTAAATACAAATAGTCCTATTTATAGCAGCTACTTTTCAAAACATAACTTATCTCTTCCTCTTTTCCTCTTCTGTCCTTTGTCTCTTTCTGTCCTCAGCTGTATTCATTTACATTATCTTGGATGACAGATCAACACAAACACACTGTCTGTGAGGGTTCTGTGAGGACAAAGACTTTGAGGTCTTGTCTTCACTTTACAAGGAAAAGTCCTTGTGTCTATTCCTCTGTCTCCCTCGTTTTATCTTCCTCACCCATCCATCTTCTCCCCTTTCATTATATAAAACCTCAGCTCTGTCCTTTCTTAACCTCTCTCTACCTGTCATCTGAACTTTTGCATATCTGCCCTCAAAACTCTCACTAACATCTCTCACAGACCTTTCCCCCTTCTATTTTTGTCTGATTGTTTTACCTGCTTCTTCTCCCCCTTTTTTTTTACCCATTTATCATATAACAAACCCATTATATGCACTGCTGCTCTCTCTCTAGCCCTCTTTTACCTTTCACTTTCCTTTTCATCTATCTGTACCTGTGCATTTAGTGGATGCTTTTATCCAGAGTGCCTGCTTTCAGCATATGCTTCATGAATATTGTAACTTTTTGAAAATAGACCATATACAGTGGCAATAAATATGTGAACTCTTGGAATTATGTAATTTAATTGATCACGAATCTGATATTTATAGACACAATGTGCTTAAGCTAATAGTTCAACCTTGTTTAACCTTGTTAACATGTTCATATAGTGTTTGGTTTTTTTTAGAAAATACAAGACTTAATGTATCATGAGCAAAATAAGCAGTCAACGCTATGCGTATTTCCACCATGGAACTGCCGTGAACCAATGACAGTCTCAAAAAAATAGGTTCAGACAGCCAGGGTTTCATACGTCATATAACCTAAGGAGCCAATCCTGTCAACTTGTGTGGCCGAGGGGCGGGGCAAAAAAACTCCAAAACCTTGTCAGTACAGAGAGCCAGAGTTTACATTAGCACCACTAACACTGTGTCGGCCACTGCCAGTTACAAGCTTATAAACAAATAACTACGCTAACTGTTCTGATAGTCGCCGATTTTGGTCACAATACACTCCTCAAAAACTCCTGAATCTGGGTTTGACTGAGGCTCGAACATGTGACTGAGTCTCTCCTGTCAGGCCTGATCCAGATTTCTCAATGAGGAAAATAAGAGTAGATGTGCTTCCAGCCCCAATTCTTGATTTCTTTTTTTCATGTAGTAAAATCATGTTATATTAATAATAGCGAGAATATTTTTTTCATTGTTTAAAACATGTCTGGAGAGGAACTTTAATAACTGGTTGAACCTTTTCTGGCACCAATAACCTCAAACAAGCTCCTCCAGTAGCTGCTGATCAGACGATATTCAGGAGGAATTATGGGCCATTGTTGCTTAGAGAAGCTCAGACATACTCTGGTGAGGGCGGCTCTCTTGAGGTCACTTCATGGCATCTATTTTGGGTTAAGGTCTATGTTACTCTTAAGTCTGTCTGCACTAGATTTACTTTGATGTTTAGCTTCATTGTCCTGTATCACGTAGTTTCTACCTCTGAGCTTCAGAACCAATGGAGTAAATGTGCCATGAAACCAAAACAATGAGCTAAGAGGCTAAAAAGTGTAATTTGATCCAATAGAAATATAACAGATATTGATTAGTAGCTCTCTAAATCTAGCGTGAAGCACACTACAGTTCAGTAACGTCAGTAACCTTGCACCTGTATAAGCACGCTCACATTATAATTCCTCTCACTCACACACACACATTGAAATTCTCTCCCAAGGGCCAATGTGACCATTACATTGATAAATGTCTCTCATCTATCTGCTGATATGATGGAAGGAGAAAATTTCCATAGTAACATCTTGACCTTTGACCTCCACAGGGGGTCATGAACTCTCCACTTATTTCCTTTGCAAAACTGTGACTGATGAATGTGAGGGAATGTTGCCAAATTGATCTGTGCAGTGATTTGTATTCCAGCAGTAGGGTCAGCAGCATATTTGCTAAATGTACTGTTACAGTGTTATCAGTGACCTTTGACCTTCTCACCTTTGGCTGCTTAAACAATTGGCAATAAAGGCTTGTGCCAGCAGGTTCATTGAAGATTAATAAAATGAAAAATGGACCAAAATGACTTTGCAATCTTTTTTACTTCCATTTTATTAAATTTACAATTCCAGATGGACCACAAAAACCAAAAAAAAACAGTATTGATTTTGATATTGTTATATTTTTCAGCCTATGGAAACCAGTGTTCACCCACTCAACCTGATTGTTTTAGTTAGCTTGTTAATTTCCCATTCATTTATGTAAAATGAACTTGCTTTTAGTAACAATACAAGAAGATCCTTCCGTTACTCTTCACTACTGTAGCCAAGATGGATCCATGATGATAAATCTACTACAATACCTTTTTGCAGCAGTAAGTGAAACTTCACATAAAATTTTAAACACCTTCATCTAGTGCATACTTGTAAGAAAAGTTCATAGAAAAATGAATGTGAAAATAGTATTCAAATTTAATAAAACAGCTTTGGTCATATCAGCCGTTTGATAAGTAATGCAAGAAACAGCATTCACGCTTCAATAACGTGTTGCAGCCAGAAAAGCAGTCAAATCACACACCGGAGATCAATACACATTCGATACTTGCAGTTCCAATGAATATGTACGTCAAATTACAAACATAAAAGATAAATAAACGTGTCTCGTACAGTTGAGGAAATCCAAAGGTAAAACAAAAAACTACGAAGACAAAAAGAAATAAGGAGGGGAGATAAATACAACAATAAAAAAAAGTCTTTCAATACACTTAGGTGCAAAAGTGCTGCTGGCTGTATATTTGCATTGTACTTGTACACATTGGCTTCGGCAAAACAAACACAGAGATTGTACATGTAATTCTGCCTACAACATCACATGACCCTGGCTGTGTTTGAGAACGATAATGGGAAAGCAAAGTTGACGCCATGAGGCAATTACAGCAACACAATTACACTGAAATCATTTCCAGGCAGTGGGAGAGAGAGGTCACTTATTCATTCAATCCTGCACACACACATGCACACACACGCACGCATGCACGCACACACACACACACAAACATAATCATCACCATCGTCATCACACAGACAGACCTTCAAATTTAAACAGAACTGTGAACAGATATTTGAATAGATGCAAATGATGCAAACTCATGGCTGTTTCCACACAAACACTAAATTTAGCCAGTCACATACATAAATACATACACATATGTATCAGTAACTAATTAGTAACCATGCAATTAGCAGGTCTAGAAATAGAAGCAGCTATGAGTAATGAACAATAATTAGAGGCGGAGGGGAGAAGAGACAGAGTTAATGATTGAAGACAAAATAGGAGGAGGCAGGAGGAGAGACAGACGGAGACAGTTAGATCTATTCATTTAATGCTTTGCTGGCTGCACTACAGTCAGTGTCATTATTTGCCGTTCTTTTATTCAACATTATTTGTCCAGGGAAAATTGAGTTTATTATATTGGTATATTAACACAGTAGCCTAGAGCAGCAAGAACAATTAGCACAAAAAAAACAACAAAGAACCGTTATTGCGTCTATCAGTGAGTAAAATCTTTAAGCAGATTCTTTTTGAAAGGGTTTGCCCTTGTCCCCATTTGTACATTTTTTGAGTGTGGCCATTTTTAACAGCTATAAATACTTTGCTTTTAGATGTACCAAAGACACTTACAAAGCACTTTGTCTCAATCCTACCCCAGTCTTAAAGGTGTCCTGGGGTTTTCTTGTAAATGAATAAAATTCATGTTTGTATGTTTTCCGTGTCTCTCAAGAAAACAAAGCTGAATTTGTAATTATTTTAAATTAGGATTTGTTTACACCCCTGTTAAGGCCTGTTGCATTCTTCTTCTTCTTCTTCTTCTTCTTCCGTCAGGATCCACAACCACACGTGTGCGCCTGCAAAGTGATTACGTAATTACAGCCAGCTCGCCCCCCTACGGTGCATGCCTCTCAAATTTTGACAAGATGAGAAGATGGCATGCCATTGGTTGCCACAGGGACCATTGCTGAGAGCTTACCCTACTAGCAGTTTGTGTCATTAATCCCATTGTTTGCACATTGCTGTATGTAACCCGGCAACAAGGGTATGTGTCGTGACTTCCATGGGCTGATGTGGGTGAACAACACAAGCAAAATGGGAAAACATAGCTTCATGGCCCTGCTAGTGGTCAGTAATACCGCAGGGTACCTTTAACACCAGTACTGATGAGTTGAACAACTGATTTAGAGGTGGGTCTCTGGGGTCTCTTAACAACTAATAGATTTCATTGAAATTTGGTACGCACATTTATAGTCCCCAGAGGATGAATCCTAATGACATTTAGGTGATCCAGTGACCTTTCTTACACGGAGATGTCTCCAGCAAGTCAAAAATGCATGAAAATTTGTGAAACACAATTTAAGAATTCAGATCTGGAGCATAGAGTTCAGGCAGAGCAATGAAGGCATGCTCCCATTAGCTGATTTGCATCAGCTGTGTGACTCCTGCTGTACTATCATTGGCTCAGTCATTAGCTGCAGGACTACCAGCTGATAAGTAACATTCAATCATTTCCCTGCAGGTGTACAGGGAGGGATTTACAAGCTGACACTTGCCAACACTGTTTGCTGCTTCAGTTACTATTGTTAGCATTGTTAGCATCAAATCTCCCTGTATCCCTGAGTAGCCTTTCCTGAAAATATAACAACTTCCTCTAGATGGTTAAATACCTTGACGTGTCTCTTTGAATTCCTGTCTGCCTCAGCTGTGCTCAGGTTAAAGCTATAACATAGCATGCTAACTATCTTGGCATGCTGGTCCACACCTGACCTCCAGGGTGTCATTCTTGCGAGCGTGCACTTGACTTTAGTCTCTTAACATCAACTCTCGTACAGGTGCAGCTCAGAGAGGTTGAGGTTCAGAGACATGTTTATTAAACCTTACTACTAGATGCCACACTATAAACTCCTTCATGCCACAGCCGGACAAAAAAGATGAAAGGAGAGACACGGAGTGACAACTCACCCAGACAAACAGAGCGAGCTGCAGAGACCTCGGTCAGCCCTGAAGCATCGACACTCGTCTGACAGTGACCTCTTCATTTTTCTCTCCTCGGTGAGAGCTGCAGTGGAGGGGGAACGGCTGCTGACCTTTTTCAAAGTGACATTTATGTTACCTGGTGATTATATATAGTCTGTATGTGTGAGTGTGTGTATGGGCTTGTTTTCCTGTATTTGTGGGGTCCAACAGCTTGGTTGGGATGCAACAGGTTTAAATGGCTGTCTGAGGGTTAAGACTTTTTCTTAGGGTTTGGGGGCTGAATTAGGTTAAGGAGAAGGGGTTGTGTTGTGGTGGTTAATGTTAGGGTAAGAAGCTAAGGAATGCATTATGTCAACGACAGTTCCCCATGAATAAAATGCAACAAGGTGTGTGATTATTGCTGTCAATAATGGACCCAATCTCCTAAACCAACCAGTCCATCAGCCAATCAGTTGATGTATGAAGGGTGAATTTTCTGAAGATTAATTGAAAAGAATAGATTACAAGCATATTTTCCAAGTAGCCATTTTAAATAAACCTCTTCTATTGTTCACTGTTGGAAAACAAGGGATTCAAGTATCTTGAGGTGAGGGGGAGATGAAACACAAGATCAAAAGGCAAAATGCCTGTTGTTGTGAAGCAGAAGGTGAACGTGAAGCTCTGGTTGTATCGGGTCATTATATTTTTCAATCCATACCTATGGTCACGTACTTTGGGTAACAACTGAAACAACTAGTCCGTAGATACAAGAGGCTAAAATGAGTCTCTATTGCAGGGTGTCTGGACTGAGAGTTAGAGACAAGGTGTTGACCTCAGACTGATGAAAGAAGCTCACAGTAGAGTGGTCTGTGCATCTGATTAAGATGCCTCCCTGCGGAGGTATTCCAGCACCTTTAACTAGGAGGAGATGCTGGGGCAGACCTAAAACATGTTGGAGGGATTATACATCACATTACCCATCTGGCCTGGGGACGCCTTTGATTCCCTCTGGAAGAGCTTGAGGTGGGGTCCTTTGGGGTACTATGTTTAGCCTTCTGGATCCACACATCCCACAGTAATTTCCATCCACAGTACTCACACACTTAGCATCCCTTTAAGCCTGTGTATATTCTCATTTGTCCAGGTCATAGTATCCTAAAGGAGTTTTTTAAATCGAAACAACTGGACTAGGTTATTTGTCTGTGAAGACGTTTCACCTCTCATCCAAGAGGCTTCATCAGTTCGTGTACGCATCTGACCGGGCTAGGACTGGTCCTACTTTCTGGTGTGGAGACCCAGGTATTTAACCTCTTGTGGGCGTTCACAAGGATGATGATGTCACTGGTTCCCTTTTGTGCTCCAAGTGTTTGCATGACTGTCGTTGGTGGAAAATTGGTTTCGACTTGTTATAACACAATAGAGCACTAACTGGATGAGAGGTGAAACGTCTTCACAGACAAATAACCTAGTCCAGTTGTTTCGATTTAAAAAACTCCTTTAGGTTAGCATCCCTTTAGTTTCCCCGTTGAGCTGTATCCAATGAAAAAGATTCAACATTTTGTATTTGTCCCCTTTTGACAAACCACAGTAGGTGTCCTTGGGAAAACACCCCTCAGTGAGTCCTCTTTGGTTTCAGGCCCAGACATGTCCCTGCTCTCACTGCTGTTACATTTGGTCAGTGTGTTCACTGACCTTTGCTGCAGTCGTGTTTCTGAGCGCTGCTTTTTTTGCTTTGAGCGGCATCCACTTGGACAAATTCACATGCACTCGCCTCGAGTGAGACGCAGGTTGGATTTTGAACCACTGCTCCACTGCTTTTTGTTTTTTTTCAAGTTATATTTTTGGCCATGGTTAGGACTAAGTCCATGTGTCCACCAGGTGAGCCACGTAGGTGCCACCACTGCCCCACTGTTAAACAAACATCAGAGTATTTCCCTTTACTCTAGTCTCATCAGTCAGCTGCATAAAATGATGATAAAATGAATCTTTATGAAACGTTGTTAAGTTCTGCTGTATTGTAACTCTCCAGTTCAAAGTCATTTAATAAAAAAATAAATAAAGAAGAAAAAGAAAGCTGTTCTCTCTCTTTTTTAACAGCTTTATTTTCGCATTTTGGATAATGTCCTTTTGAAAAAAAATACTGCGTGCAGCCCCGGCAGCATCATTTGCAAAAGCATTAATAACGGCTTTGTGTTTTCAGAGGCATAACAAGCAATAAACATTTTGATTTTAAAAGCATTTCAGAAACACTTTGATATAACAAGGCACATGAAGTAAATGTTTGTTTTCCAGTTTTCAGGATTGTGTGGAAGGGGAACTGCCGAGGGACGCTCCTTTTAGTTCTCACAATCTGCAAGACACAAAGGCTCATGCAGATTTTTTTGAAATTCATTTGAATGAGATGAACCAAGTATCTATCTATGTAAAGCACCCTGACATTATGAAGGTTAAAATTTAATAAAGATTTTATTATGACATAATGCCATAAATACATAGTCTCACATTGATTCATTCGAACTATGCGTCGCATTTCTTTTTTCATGTGTATTTGTTGCAGTAAGCGATTTTTCTCGCCCTCTCACAGCTGTGATGTGCTTGGAATGTTTAATCAATATCTAATCAATATCTTATCAGGTTGAGTCAGGTGTACTGGTGGAGGGATTTGACCAATGCATGTGATGACAGCGACACTTCCAAGATGGTGGAGAACCAATGTGGGAATTAATGAATACAAAAAAATAGTATTGATTCTTTATTTTGCTCAAGGGTGTGTGTGTGTGTGTGTGTGTGTGTGTGTGGACAGGAGACAGGGGTTTATGGAACATTTCTATAAAGCCAGAGTTAATGCAAGCTTTGCCGTGTACTGGAAGAAAAGATATGTATCCATATTCCCTCCATCACCGCATTATTGTTTTCTATTAAGTCGTGCTCTTTAGGACGCAATCAAATCTAAT
This sequence comes from Seriola aureovittata, assembly GCF_021018895.1. NCBI lineage: Eukaryota > Metazoa > Chordata > Actinopteri > Carangiformes > Carangidae > Seriola > Seriola aureovittata. Next base: position 26,114,284 of record NC_079372.1, read on the forward strand.
GGCCACAGAATCTTGTAATGACTTCATATCGAGGCTTCATCCTCGGCAAAAGCTCCACCGCCAGCAGATGAGCAATTGTGGTATTTCCCAAAATGCGCCTGTCCTCAATAAAGAGCATCCTCCGTGGTGGAAATGAACAGGACTTTGATGATTAAACCATAAAGCTGTCTCTGGTGTGCTGCCATAATACTGAAAAACATATATTGGAGCTGCAATTCATGTCTTTATTTGTCCAGGAAAAAGTTCTTGCTCACTGCTGCTCACTCAGTCAGGAGCTTCCCAGTATAACCACAGCGTTCCGCCGTCTGTCACTGTACCACGAGTCCATTAGCGCTGCTGAAATGGCCGGATGCTTTCCAAAGCTCGCCTTTCTTTGATGCCGTTAATGAGGGAGCGTGTTCAAGAGCAGAAAGGAAAATGTTTCACACAGTGTGAAGAAAAAAAAACACTAAAATAATGAGGCTGAAAGCTGAAATACTTCCTCCTGAAAGACTGCAATGGTCTTTACATCTGAATGTACAGATACAGTAGGTGGTAAATTAAAGGAAAAAATAAAAATAAAGTGTCCTTGTATAATGGTGTTGTGTCACCACAGGCGTCCACGGTAGTTTCAGAAGCTCCTTCACGTAAATCCTCCACATTTGAACCCCATTAGAGTTGTGAACACCATCCTTCAAAAGGAAATTCCCTCATTTGGTGTTTTTGATGATAGCAGGAGTTGAGTGAGTCTCACTTTCGGCCCAGGGGTTTAATAATGCAGACAGGCCCACCTCAGCTGAGAGCGCAAAGATCCCCTTTCTGGTACAGGAAAAAAAACTGTCTAATATATAATTCCTGCGATAAATCCTTGTTATACTGTTTGTTGAATTTGTTTGAGAGAGGTGTTGATCTACCTATGATCATTTTGGAGGTTGTAGGCAGAATCAGGTTTGTCACGTCCATGATAAACAGTACACTATGCTGAGATGTCGCTCTCCACCGGTCAGGGAAACGTTAAAAACACAGAGACGCATATTAGAAACAGAGACACATTAACGTGTTTATCATTTGTCATGTGTGCAATGTATAATACAGTAGCTTAGGCACTGGTATATTTTAAAGTGCACAATGGCACAGTGCTATCCTGCGGTGTCAGAGGGAGGAGAGCGGCACCATCCGAAGGGTGTTTCGAGTCCTGATGGCTTGGAGGAAGAAGCTGTTGCCCACAAGTGCTAAGAGGTGATGGGAGGGGTCAGTCATTGTCTCTCTACTTTGTCAGGAAGTGGAGGCGTTGCTGGGCTTTCTTGGTGAGAGCCATGGTGTTGCTGGACCAGTTGAGGTCATCTGCAATGTGCCCCCCCCACGAACTTTCTGCTGGTGTCTTGGTATTTCTCTTATTTGGTCCACGGCAACTATGTCGATGAGCGTAGGTTAAATAACTGGCAACTGTTTATAGCCTGTGTTCTATATATCTTTCTGTTTTTTCCCATCCTTATAATATCATCACTGTAATCTGACTCTGCTGCGACTATAAAAAAAATAAATCCAAACAGCTATTTCCATTTATTTACCATTTTGTACTTGGCAGCATCCTGCTCCGGAATTTTCCAAGACGTAGTTTCTCACTGATTTCCTTTTACTTTTTTGTTTTCTGTCTTGTTGTACAGTGCTGTTGTGTTTGAATGTAAAGACCGCAAGTGTAAGCACACTCACCTGTTAGCTTAGCACACAACAAGGCTCAGTATTGTTACGACACAGTACCAGCTCAAAGCGTTACTGGCCTCTGGTGGTCTGTCTGTCTTTTTTTACCACTGTCTTGGCTCCAAAATCTCCAGTTGGTAATTAGCTGGTTTGAGATCTCATGGCAGTGAGGCCGATTCACATCATTATAATACACATCTAACCACGTTATATCTGTACATTACGTGACTCTCATAGTTTAACTAAAAATGTGAAGTTTATCCTGAGAGTTTCAGAAAAGGCCATTAAAATCAGTGAAACAGTTCATCCTCGGGGGAGCACTTGGCACTCTGCCCATCAGACTGACATATTTGGTTTACAAGGCTGACATATTACAACCTGCCCATTTGATACTTCTCACTGCACTAAAGATCTGGAGAGTAACCAAAATCATTAGGATGCATTGCTGGGGACCATAAATATCCACAGAGCATTTCATGGCAGTTGATCCAAAAGTGTCAAGATCAGGCACTGAGTCAAATTCTTGCACTGACAGACCAGTTGAACTACAGACCTCACTGTCCTCAGGCTCTGCGGTGGAAAATCAAATCCCCTGAGGAGCAGGCTTCACAGGACCAGCTGGGATATGTTGAATGTGGCGAATGGATGCGTAACACCTCCTCCTCGTTCTACCGCTCCTCTTCAGCGCCCTTTGATCAAAGCAGCTCAGCAGCCAACTGCTCGAGTAGAGCGGCACTGTGGCCAACAGTGGACGGCTGTGTTTGGACCTGGGCAGTGTCCATGAAGCCTGACTGATGTGAATATGAAGGAGTGTGTTGCTGAAAGGAGTGTGTTTCCTCTGTTGGCATTCTGTTGACTGAGGGAGCTTGAAAACAGAAGAAAAACTGTGTTTAGCTCGACAGCGGCAGATTGATTCAGTCCAACAGTGTGCTCTCACAGGAAACACGTCCTGGGTGGGAGCTTTAGCTCTGCTTCTTCTTGTGTGAAGTCTGTTTCTTGAAGCTACTTTAGTCATTCCAAACTAATGTGGCTCATTTGAAATGGAAAGTCTGAATTTGACATGTCTGTACGTTCAAGCAGAACTGTCACTGTCAGTCTAAAGGCTGTTCTCCGCAGGCAAACGCTTCACAATACCACACTGATACTGCAACAGTGATTCAACTTTGTCATTTACTGTTCTATACAGGAGCAGAACAGACAGTAACCTTCTCTCCTAAAAATTCCTAGAAATAGGCAGCAGTGTCATGCAGAGAAGCCAACACACACACAGACACACCTACGAGTTGACTGGTTGATTCAATTTTTGTCAGGAGAAAGGTCTGACGTGGAGACAAAAGATGAGGGTGTGAATGCCAATTATAGCCTTTTCCATTGCTGACAAAAGCCCAATGTTAGCGGGTCTTAGTGGCTTTTACTTTTTTGACCAGCGGAAAAGGGGCTTTAGAGAGAGGTCATAGCTTTGGGTAAATGTTAATGAATATTAATAAACACATCAAGTCAGTACTTTCTACATATCTCCAACCATAACCAAGTCATTTATGTGCCAGAGGACGGATAAACATGAAAATGTTAATCATGCATAGCCTACCTATAAACCGTTATTGTGGGAAAACAAAAAATATATATTGCCAGTGGACCTTCTGCAGATACGCTAATTTAAAACGCTTGGGCACTATGTGGATTAAAAACATACTTGGGGCATTGTTGCGTTTCTCTCAAAACATTATCACTATGGCAAATGAGTTGTTTTTGAACAACTAACAACTAATAATTACAGCAATACTGGGTCAAGTTCAAGGTAACTGGGAAACATGAAGCCTAAAATTATGCAATGATCATCTGTTGTTAGTGTTTTTTTTCTCTCGCGCACTGATCTGTCATCAGGCTGGATTCAACCATCCACAGGTGTGCTAATGACTGGGCGGTGCCTTTACGCGCTATATCTAGTCAGGAGAGTCCTGCTCTGATGTTTGCTCCCCACGCTTCCTGAATCCGCCCTGCGTCGGCTGGCGTGGCTGTAGAGCGACGTGACTGGCGTCTCCAGGTGTCTGCGTAATCCGGTTGCCCCGCGGTTGTACGGTAGGCGTTCCGTTGTTCAGTTTCCTCTCACGGTTGCACGTCCACAGCAAGTTGTAGTGGCATTAAATCCGTCTGTGCTCCTTTGCATTGCAGCGTAGCTTACGCTTCCCCTGGCGGCCGACTCGAAGTGAGCCGCAGTGCACTGTGGGTTAACGCTGCTTTGTTTTGTTGAGGTAGACTGGCTGAACTTTATCTTTATTCTAGGCGGCTTCTGTCGGACTTGCAACTAAATAATTATTTTTGTCTTGGTCTCTGGGTCGCTGTGTTTAGTGTTGGAGCTGTGGTCTGGGAATTTTTTTTTAATTTGAGTGTCATTATTAGTAGTTTCCCCGTGAGCTTGGCAGGTATTTGTGGGCCGGGCCGAGCCGGGCCGAGCCGGGCCCAGCACTGTTGTGGCCCTCTCCAGGTCCTTGGCCTTCAATCCCTGGCGCATCTGCAGTTCTGTCCCTGCTGGTCCCTCTGTCTCTATTGTCCCTATTTCCCCTCGTACTACTGGACATTTTATTCTGTATATTAACTATAACTAAAGTTCTTTTTTTTTGGGGGGGGGGGGCATTTTGCCTTGTACTGTGGCTGGTTGGTATCAGTGGTACCAGTGTGGGGTCCATGCTCTTTTTTGTCTTTGTTCTTTTGTAGCTGATTGTTTTGAGGTTTAGTTCCAGTTTATTGGCCTGTTTGCCCATCATTTAGCTACCTGTGTATTTTCTCTTTACACTTAGTGTTGATTTCTTATTTATTATAAATTGTTTACCCTTAGATTTACCCTGTTGTTTTACTTGTTTGCTGTCTCTTTCGCAGGAGAGGACCTGTGGGGCCGATGGCGGCTGATTCCCCGGTGGTGGCGTCCCGTCACTGATCCATTACTGTACAGAACTTGGGTGTGATTTGGATGGTGTGTGGTATATTGTTGTGTAGCATCAGGACCCTTCCCCCTCCATTAATTCCCTGAGCTGTGGTCCCCTCAGCTGCCCCCCCACATTAAAACGCCTACAGCATCTTGTATATTGGCACTGTAGTTGAGCGAAGTGATATCAGTTACAGTTTAAGGTAAACACAAGAAACTTGTGCTATAGAAAATAATCATATTTAACCATACAGGGCTATAACCATATTTTAAAAATTGATTCTTTGTCATTTTTAAACAATCATCGTGAATAAAAAGAGAATATATTTTTGGAATCATGTGTCTTATCTCGGTGTTTTCGAACCTGTGACCTTTTGTGTTATTGTGTGAGCGGCTAAACCCGCCTCTAGTAATTTCCTGGGGGTGAAATTCCCCCAGGTGGCGTTGTTGACGACAATCTTTCACCCTCCACTGCTCTGCCACATTAGAACTCTGCAGCTATAGCGTGCCAGTGGATAGGATTCATACTTTCTTAATGCGAATGCTAACACAGTAATTGTCAATTAGTATATTAGTTTGGTTTAAATGATGCTGTGTCCAGTTCTTCCCCAAACATGATTTAGATTTTTAAGACTGATGAAACAAAGTTAGAGGTGAAGGGAACAAGAGCTAGCCGGGGAGGGATTACACCGCAGGGATGACTGGAAAAACATCTAATATTGATTAATCTAGGTTTTTACTTGTGCTGGAAGAACATTTGTATTGATCTTTCAAGTGATCTGTTTTTGCATGCTGATCAGATGTCCTGCCCATCCATTCCCAACATCAGTATTTGAATTCAGCAAACTAAGTTCTCCATTAGTGGGTCTGGGAGTATAGTGCAGCTTTAAAGTTAGTGCAGCATTGTCCCTGATTGTATCTAATGCATGCTGTTTGAGCTCCCCGAGTTTGTCTCCAGACTCCCCTCATTGAATCTTAAAGAGCAGCTGGAGGTAATAAATAAAAGTTAGTGGGAGGACAGATCAATAAATAAAGTTTGGTAGTCCAATCCAAAGTGTTTAGGCCTGCACTATACACACACATACACAGGTGAGTGTGTTTTTAAGCAAACACTGTCATGAATAAAATATTAGATGCCCAGTAGCAAGGCAACTTTGAACAGAAAAATGACTGCTACCAGTTTGCTTCTCATTTTCTTAAAGATTAAACTCAGGCAACATCAGAACTCTCAGGATTTTATGAGATGTTTTATGATTTTTTTTTTTTTTTTTTAAGAGAGAACTTTCCTTTTCCTCCCTTGATAACACTTTAAAAGATCCTGCCATTTTTTTTTTTTTTTTTTTTAAATTGATTCCTACTTTCGGTGCAGCGGTTGGTTTCGGTTCATTTCAGAAGGCTGTGAAAATTATCTGACGAGATTTGAAAGCTGCTTGAGCTGAGTGATCACAGTATGACTTCATCATCCTCTCGACCAAACGGTGTGAAGAAGATAACAAAGTAATTTAACTTTTTACAGAAAAGTGAAGATGATGAAAATCGTAGCTGCACAGAATCTTTTTCAGTACAAGGTCCAACTAACATGTTCTCGTCGCCTTCCTCAGTAGATTGAGTTGCTGACTTGTCATCGAGATGTTGGTTATCACGTGAACATATAAGCTGTATACCGATTCTTTGCAGCCGTCGTAGACCGCGAAGGCCGAACAAAAATGAGGCTGACTTATGGAGGAGTTTCATTTTTTGTTAGCAGTTTCCTTACATCACGTCGCAAAGTGCGTCTCCTGTTGCCTAGCAGCCTTGACAACATATAAAAATGTGGCATTTTAAGGCCCTTGGTTTTAACAGTTGTACCATTAGCTATTGAACTGCGCTGAAACTTGCTTACATTTTAAAGTGTGGGTTCTCTGTTGGTGTTTGTGGCCATATTATTTTCATTACCAGCGCACAATAAATCTTGTGAAAGGTTTGGCCGCGAAGGAGCCACTCCATTGGAGAAGAAGGGGGCATTTCTCGGCCGCATTTAAAGGATCCTTTGAAATGGGGCAGCCTAGTCATGCCGCTGTGACACAGTCTTCAAATGCAGCCTCCGTAGGTTGTGGCCCCTGAATTGGGACACAGCTGTAGTTCGCCAAGTGTCTGTACAAGCAAGAGAGAGCATCAGGTATTCAATTCAAGTCCAGTAACCGAAACATGTTTCCATTCAAGTTCTGTGACAAGCTAGTGGCTGATGCTTTACAGTGCCACAAAAGCTGTCCTCAGTAAGATAGACTCTCACTTCAGTTCGGCCTTGGCGGTCGACACCAAAGGATGTGGCTTCTGAATTGGGTCACGGTAAAAGTTTTAAGTACTTTAACATGGAGTTACCAATGGTCGTTTTCCATTTTCTACTGACAGTCACCATTTGCTTCTTTTAACTATGACTATGGCCATAAACTTAAAAGTTGTATTATCATTGGATAATAGTCAAGAGGTGGAGCCTCCGTGTGAGTTACCTTCCTGCTTGCTTGAACTTGCTCTAAAAGCTTCATTTGTCAGTGTAATACTTTTCTAACACCAATGGTGAACTCCATTGCAAATTCATTTTTCCTAGATATTACATCAATGAATGAATGAAAAAACTGACAATATGCCTTTAAAATGACCAGAAATAATTCCACGTTTACATGATTTGTTGTAAATACTTTCAACAATTCAAGTTATAGATAAGGCAGAAGGCACTGTTATTTTTGGACAAATGACATTTCATTTAATTGGGAAATGCAACAGGGAGGAGAAATAGGTGTGAGTAGGAGAAGGTTGCATATTATATGTAATTAAATGAAACTTTAACAGTGGCGTAAATGTCAGTTACATAAATATATCTGTTGGATGTGGAAGGATTTGGAAAATGGTGTTCGGTTGTGCTTCATGTTTAGTCTAATAGGGGAAAGCTGCATGGGGCATTCACACGGCACAGGAAAATGCAGAAGAGGAAGAAGTTTAGAGGAAGATAAATATAGGAAGGGAAAGAGGAAAATGAGGGATGAAGGAGTGAAATGCATTTGATGCTTCAGTGAATGCTGCGATTTCATGGATAAGCTGATAGGATGAGAAAAATTTAGGCCTGAAAGAGAAGAAGGAGGGAGAGCGAGAGAACTGGGGAACAGCTGTCCGGTTCAGAAAGTTAAAATGTTTTTGTACCTGATATTTATTCATAAAAATTTGTTTTAATTTGGAAGATTTAAAACTGTGAATTGAATCTAAAATGTTTCAGGCTCCACTGAGTTTGATAAAGTTAATATGCTGACCCTGTTTTGCATTGACATGAGAGTAAACATACCATGAAATGGGTCCAATGCAAATGTAGTAATTCACCAAGTTGCTGGATCATTATATAATCCAGCAGTTTTGAAAGGAGGATAAATTAAATGTCACTTATTATGTCAGACAGCATGAAGACAAACACAAACAACAATAGTTTATAGTGTTGTGTTGTTTTCTTGTGACATTTTGAAGAAATGTTTTTAAAGTCTGACATTTACACAAATTCAGATTCTGTTTTTAATTAGAAAACAATTTGTGAAAATAAGAGATGTGTGAAGTGTTTATTTTCTGTTTTCATTAGTTTTGTGTTTTTAATATTGTTATACAAAGATGTTCATAGATATTATCCTTACAATCAATTAAAATGACCAAGCCTTAACTTAGAGCCAGTGTGGTAAATATGAGGCCTGCTGGGAGTGACCTAAAGGGACTGTGGCTTCATTTGTTGTTGTTGTTGTATAAAAAAAAAAAAAAACGATTACCAAATAAGGCATGTGATCGTCCGAGGGTTCAGTGGCCCTGGTCATGTGATGTTTGTTTTCTAAAATGAAAGTGGTGTTTTGAAAAATGAAATTCAATTTTGGCGATGGAAAACAGGGAGGTGTCATCTGAGGAGTCGTATTTATCTCTCTGAACACACAGTTAGTCATCCTAGTGTGCTCACACCTTCTGTATTGCTCCAAAAGGATCACACACACACACACACACACACACACACACACACAGTGCAATCATCTTTCAGTGCATGCCTTCAGCCAGAGCTGCCAGCTTACAGCAGCCGAGTCTTGTTTATGTCTCCAGGCGGTGAGGTTGCTCGGCGGACTCATTGCGCTGGAGGACCTGATGATACACGCAGACCTGCAGCTCAGCAGGGAGCCGCTTCATTGCACTCATTTATTTCTACTTTATAATATTACAGCAACAACCGCCTGCGGCAGTGTTGTGAAGAAGTGCAGGATGAATTAAGTGTATGAAACGTCGCTCAGCTCACGCCAAACCCTCAAGTGTGGATTATAGCTTCTTGCAAAGACAAACTGTTTTTTTTTTGTTTTTTTTTTTTGTATGTGTTTTTTTCATGGTGATGTAGCAGATTAGTGTTTTTGTGACTGCTGGTATGCAACAGTTGGGAGAAGTTGGAGCCTGTTGGAGGAGTGTTGTTGGTATCATTTTCAAAAAACCCAACTGTTCACCAAGGCCTATGGCCTCTAGCTGCCTCTTCTCCTACAATCTCTGCCATCCCTATTCTGTCTCATCTTGTTTTCATTTATTTTATTTTTTTTATTTATGTAAAGCGGCCTTGGGTACCTTGAAAGGCGCTATAAAAATCCAGGTTATTATTATTATTATTATCAAAACTCTCGCAGCTTTGCACTGTCCTCTGCCCACCTGCTTGGACAGGAGCAGGTCAACAGCACTTTAAAGGCCCCATATTGTATAAAGGTAGATGTCCATGTCTTTGTTTGATCATAAAGCAGGTCTAGGTTTTATATTAATACTGTGAAAGTATCAAAGAGCTCAGTCCACAGAGAAATGCACACAGCCTGTATTCACAAACCGATCCTTAAAACGAGTTACCAGGACTTCTTTAACTTTGTGATGTTAAAGCAATCACTGCTGTCAGCCATGCCCCAAGCCCCGCCCACCTGGACCCACCATTCAACCTTGCAGGATTTGGTTGAGATGTAAAACTACATTGAGATGGTTTTGGTTCTTAAAACCACAAATATATCTTCTTATAGATCAACAATTTAAATGCAAGGAAACACATCTGAATATATCTACCTTTTTCCAACTGGTCTGAAAAACAGTTGCACCGAAGCTGATATCTGGCCGCGGTGCAACGTGAAGTCTGAACTGTGTGGGAAACATTTTATTTTGGAGGTGTGTCAGAAAACAACCGGTAGTTGTACTTACACACTGTACAAAGAGGGGGACTAGATGCAGTGCATACAGTAACTATGGTTCATTTAGAGCTGTTGTGATGTAGTATAATGTGCACACAGTGTTACTATAGGAATAGTATAGAGTCCAAGCCCAGCTGAAGTTTTAATACACGACATTAAAAGAAGCAGCTTTAAAATGCTGGCCCTGTTTGAGGAGAATAATATTTAACTTTATTGAAAGGAAGAAAGAAAATGAACATTTAGTCAGAATGCCCTGAGAACAAAGGAGATATATATGATACCAACATAAATCCTTGAACACTTTAGATACACAAACACAGACTTGCGTTTGTGCTCATGTGTGCTCAAATCAGAATATTTGCGTTGACAACAGAGGACAGATTCCATCACAGCGATTGTCTTTTGAAAGTTACCTTGGGTCAGTTTGATTCTTCAGATTTGAAATAATACAAAACAAACATACTTCAGGTTTCTCTGAGATTGCAGAGAAATATTTTATCAAAGTCGTGACTTTTGTAACTTGAAATAACCTTCAGAAGCCTAATGGCTTCTACATCCTCCTCTCCCCTCCTCCTCCTCCTCCTCCTCCTCCTCCTCCTGGGTCTTGAGGTGTGGAGCTACGAGGCTCCCGAGGATAAGGAGGATGTGTTTGCAAGAAAAGCCTGTCCTGCCTTTCTGACCTTCACCAACGCTGCCTACCTGGCTGGAGTTACTGTGGAGCTGCCCTGCCACTGCAAACCACAACAGGTATGTGTAACACCACCTGAGGAAAACTTAGAAATAAATTAATTTTGGGGATAAAATTCATCTGTCTTCTCTTTTTTTTCACATGTTTATCCCATCCCAATATAAGACCACTACGCAATGTATCTCTGTATAACATAAGGGTTATGTGCTAGAAAACTACTCATCCTACTTGATTTGTATAATACCAGCTGTGTAAAAATATAATTGAGCTGAGTAGACTCCAATTAGCTCCAGAAAATAGGATTTGAAGAAAAAATAAGTGATCTAAATGGATCTGGGTATACCAGGAGAGAAAAGAGAATGTCTAATGTGATTTGAGTCTCTGGTATTGATCTGCTGAAAAACATTATTGATCACCAGCAGGTTTATTTTGCTCATTTTGTTCCCTGCGTGTTTCAGGTCCAATCGGTTGTGTGGTTCTCTAGGAAACATCTGGGCAGCTCTGAAGAGACGAGAGCCCTGACTGATCACCATGGCAACAAGCTGCTGGACACCAGTCAGGTCCCTCACAGCGGCGACCTGCAGAGTCGATTTTCCATCCGTCTCTTCAGTCTGTTGATCTTCAGGGCGGGGCCCGAGGACTCCGGCATCTACATCTGCGGCTCTTCCCATAAAGACTTCTTCTATGGTTATGACCTGGACATCCAGGAGGCACGCGTGCGCCGCTTCACCCCGAGGTGACGAGGAAGACTGGTGGTTAATGTCTGTGACTTTGTGGGAAATCACACATTACAACTGTTGATTTTTAACACTGGTGATGGTGATTGTGTTATTTTACTCATGACTACCATTAATTTGTCACTGTCAAAACATTATAGACACATCCCATCTTAACTGGAGATATGTTCAACATTAGTTTTATATGATTATACATATAACATACCATTGTGAAACACTTGGTTGTCAGTTGTGTGTTGTCAATCTAACCTGTGATGATCCGCTGGTTTGATGGTTCTAGGTTCACACCAGAAAGAAACAACAAGAAACTGAAAGTCAGAAAAGGAACCAGCTCTGCTAAGCCGCTGTATCGGGTCTTCACCAGCTTCCGGCCCTGGTCGGTGTGCGATCGCTGTGGAGTACCAGGGGAACAGGTTTGTGTGGGACTCTGCTACGTCCACTCCAACTTCCTCCACATACGCTACAGATGGGCCAATCAGACAGTCGCTTCATGCGGCTCGGGGGCGGTGCCCAGGACTTTCCGCCTTCAGAAGCAAAGCAGAGTCTGGGTCAAGTTAGAGGTCAAAAACTGTCACGTGACTTGCCCAGCTCAAGCTCCTCCGTCCTCAAAGCTCCTTGCTCTAATGGCGTTTCTCGGATACAGGTATGCATGCAGATAAGTATATAGAGGTCTCTGAATTGTTTAGTTTGCAGTAGCAGTTAAACAAATAGAAATGTAATACATCTCTAACATAATGAATCTTTGTTGTAGTTCTGCCTCACTGCCAGTAGAGGTTCCAGTGTTTTACCTCAACCACCCAGCAGACCGTGTCCTGACCCTGGGTTGCCCCAGGGCACGACCTAACATGGCCGTGGCCTGGGATCGAGGATCTGTACCCATCTATCGATCTAAGCACTTGGCAGCTAGTAACATCAGCGCCACGCCCTCCAGGCTGCTGATAGACACCGGACACCACCTGGTGTTTAAACCTGCAAAAAGCCAGGACTCAGGTACTGAGTACCGTTTACTGAACTACACCTGTGTCTATCAGGTGCTCTGTAAATGATTTGTTACATTTTATTATACTGCTGGCCTTCAAATAGTATCAGCATAAGCATAAGTTACTCATAGCAATTTGTATGACTTTATTGGAGTGAACCTACATCACTCTGGCACACCATCACCATCTGATCCATTCACATGGTTGCACAGCTGTCCCTCATCAGCACTTTAGCTCCAGCACCTATATGGCCGCCACCTTGCACTCATTCTGTGTTAAATCATCTATGTTGTGTTGTAGTGTGTGCTGGCCCGAATTCCATTTCCTGTTTTGATTGCCTGTTGTCTCATGTCACACTGTTTCACCATCTTTAAGCAACATTTCTTTATACTTACCCACAGAGGAGAGTGGCAGCTGCCATTTACTTTAGCTGTCTTCCAGTAGGCTCCAATCAGACAGCATGCACCACACTGACTTTTTTGTTGAAGCCTATCTACTTGAAAAAAGGAAGAGCAGTGAGGTTGATTTTTAAGATTTTTGTTAGGCAACCACTGAATTACCTGTCCCTAGCGTAATCAAGATTTTATTGTGAAGTAAATTCACAATCTCCGCGTTATTTAAATATATTGGTTACTCTGAGCACAGGGTATCATTTTAAATCATCCAATAATGAAAACATGTATCTGAAACCTTCACTACCTATAAAAAAGAACTGGAAAAATAATGTATCTTGTCTGATCAAAGCCTTATCCTTTTCTGGAAGTAATACAAAATGGAGCCTAAAATAAATGTCTTTACACTTATTCTCCAAAAAATATTCATATTCCCCATGTGATGTCTCCTTGATGCTGTAATAACTGATATTTGTACACTGAGGGTCTCTTTTGCATGATATGCTGTTACTTTGCCCTTCAATAATATTTTATATTTTTGACACGTTAGTATATATTTTTTATAACCTGTCAAAAGTAGACAGCAATCATTAAAATGACTTGTGTTCTTTTAAGCTATTTAATTTAACTTTAATATCCATCATATTCAGGTGTCTACTACTGCTGGCTGCAGGGCCGCCGGGCCGCTGAGATACGTCTACTAGTCTACATCCATCTGGGACGTGGCCAGTCAGTGACATCACATCCTGACTTCCAGACAGCTGTCAATACCGTGTTAAAATCATATGCTGCCATGACGGCTGTGTTCTGCCTGCTGATGTTTGGCAGAGCAGGAGTCAGACACCTCAGAGACACTGCACAAACACATGTGGATTAAACTGCTTTAAACATGCTAAGCTACAAATATGATCAGGCTGTTATCATTTGTTGTGAATGGATCATACATGGACAACAAATATCAGCTTTTCTAGTTTATATATTATGTTTAGACAACTAGCTTCCTCTTGTTAGCACTTGTTTAACACTGACTTAAACCATGAGACAAGATGTGAACCTTGGTCCTCGGTGGCATACTTATGCTGTGTGCACCCTTGCAACATGCATCCAAAAAAACAGCAACCCTAGTCTGCATACTTTTTTACTGAGATATGACACCACACTACTTCCTGTTTTGGAAGTAGTCTGGCATGTTGCCAGTGAGTTTAAACCAGATGTTACTATGTTAATTCCCATACTAGTGTGTGGAACATAATTTTATATATATGTAGTTTATAGGACAGATGTGTAGTCTTTGAAGAAAGGAGGCTCTGAGTTCAAATCCTAGGGCTCAGAGCCTCTCTTCTGATTGGCTCATCGACCTGTTGTTCCCACAGCTTGTGAGAGAAGCCTGAGAGAGGAGATGTAAAGCTACATTGAGATGGTTTTTAGTCCTTAAAACCATAAATATATCTTCTTATGGATCAACACTTCAAATAAAACACGGGAAACATGTAAAATATGAGAAATTAATAAAAGCTCTTATACTGTATATACAGTACAGTATAGTTGATACAATAGCCTATTTTACCATGAGACCTTGCCTTTCCTGAGCAGCTCATGCTAGTTTGCGTTTACAGTATATCAGCATGATATTTGGGTTAGAATGATTTGTGTATTTTATTTACTGTATTTGCTCTTTATGTTCTGTTTTCACTTAGTGTCTAATAAGGCAGCACAATATTGTCTCGTCTATGTTATATATATTGCATATTTCTTAACATTAATGTTTCATTTCATTGCATTTCATTTCATTCTTGTATTAAGTTCTCTTGTGTTGCATGTTTTAAATGGTAAATGTTTAAAAAAAAAAAAAAAGAAAAAGAAAACGATAACTAAATAAACAGTGAGGCTGTGGTAGCTGAGCTGAGCTGAGCTAAAAATTATATTCTCTTCTGATTCAGTTAACAGCAGTGTTTTACTCTGGTGCTACGCTTAGGACAAACTTCATTTTTCCCCCATTAGTGGTCTAATGAATAAAGGGGATTGGGGAATGAGATTTTTTTTTTTTTTTTTTTAATCAATCCATTGATTTTTCTTTTTTTTTTTGACTGTTGTGTAATGAACAGCACAACCTCATGGCACCAGATGGCAGGACTGCAGACTTTGGATCCCATGACTTGGATCTAAAATAATTCGTTTTTGAAAAACAAAATATTTGGATCTGAGGTTCAGAAAAAATTGTTTATTTAAAAAGTGTTTTATCACATTTAGAATCTGTGTTTTTTATATTTGTGTTTTGAATGTGCAGAAAAAAATTCCAGTTTTTGCTTGTGTGGTTGGGAAACTGTTAAGCGGTCTATTCCCACCTGATGCAGCCTCTACACCGGAGTGTGAAGTGCTCTCAGGTGTGCAGCTCCTCCTGGTAACAGCCGAGAGTGAAATAGACTCAATGAAACAAAGAAAGCCAGTGAGAGAGAGAGCAGAAAGATAATGACACTCAGATGAAAGGAGAATAGTGAGAGACGAGAAACAAAACAAGTCGAGCTCGAGTGTAGATAAAAAATAAATGAGACGGGTGAGTTGATGAATGTGGAGGGAGATGATGGGGATTTCCAATCCAATTATTTCTCTGCAAATTAGATTGGCCCAGAAGACAGAAATGCAGAATGTTATTAATATTTCCTGAATAATCGAAAGTTTGCATTCAAGTATTTTTGTCAAAATACCTGTAATTTTTAAATGTATTAACTTTCTAAAATGTCTAATCTTCTCTTATTATTATCTTATTTATCATACACATATAAAAAGAAATACATCTTTTTTTTCTACATTACCTCTGTGCAGTTCAACAGACAGCAGGCTTGATGAGTCTATCATGGATCTTCACAACTGGAGTGTTGTAGCATCTGCAGGTGTTGAAGTGCCTCTTGAAAACACGGGCAGCTGATGAAGGGCAGCAAAGAGATAAACAGAGATATTTGGCTTCTTGCTGTCCGACTGAGGAGACATCTGACGCGTTCTCATCAAGGCATCTCTCCAACCCTCAGAGCCAGAGGGACGAACATACAGATGCTTGTTCCTCCAGCTGTGGCCTCCTCTTCAGTCCCTCTCATCCCCTCCCACCTTCCCCTCACCTTCAGGAGCTCTCAGTCGACTCCATTTCTGACTTTCAGCCAGCAGACTGCAGCTTCACTGGAACAGCCCTGGAATTCAAACTAAACACAACCACCTTTGGGTGATTTAATCACCACCAGATTCTCACATGCCCCCTTTATTCATTCAGGGAGAACCATCAAGCTCTGAGCATTTTACATTAAATGCAACTGTAGATCCATTTGTGGCATTAAAGGGAGAAAAACTGACCTCAGCTGCTGCACTGCAACCCCGAACTTATCTCAGCATTACCTGGAGGAGCTGTAAGTGAGAACGCAAATTACCCTGCCAGCTCCTACAAAGTCCATGTAATATCTGATTCAGCTGAAGTGTGAATAGATCTGGTCATTGTCTGGGGAATTCAGAGCAAGCGAGTGGGCGTGTTGATGACATCTCTGAGTAATTTCTATGCATTTGAGTTGTTAAACTTGTGCGTATGCACTGTAAAACTTGTTAATAGTCAGATATAAATGGTACACTGCAAAAGTGCAGACAGTTTATTTTAAGGTTGTAGGTAAATTGATGCCTTCCTCTCATCCAGACACTGACTTCTGTTCCAAGTCTGGTAGGGACCAATTCATTATTTTCTTTCTCAATTTTTATTGTTTAATTTGAACGTTATTTTGTTGATGTGTTGGGATTTGTACTGGTAAACTTGAATTAAGGGGAACATTTTTTTATTTTCTTCTAGAAAGGACAGAAAAACCTTTAATCCAAATAAAGGAGTTAATAGAGATAAATTTAAGCCTGTGTTAAGTATAGGTTCTTTGTGGGCTGGAGGTTTTGTAACTCACTGACCTAAGGTCAGCAGCATAGATTCCCACACTCAGGGAAATATTACAGTATGCTATCTCCAACATCTTTTGAAACATTTTTTTAAATATAAAAACTATTAAATTATGCATTAGAGTTCATTCTTCCACCTCAGAAAGAGTAGTTTTGCTTAAAGATCCTCCTAACCTCAAGATCCAATCTAAAGCTTTATGTGAACCTTCACCCCAGGACAGTCTTCATCAGCAGATGGAGTTTGCTCAGTTGCTATGGAGGAGCTTCTGTAGCTGCTGTGATTTAATTCACAGCTTTAGGGACTTTTTGTTCATGTAAGAGATCAAGTGTCAACCATTCAACCATATCACTTGATAAACAACATTGTTTAATGTTATGTTCTAATGTGTTCCGTGCAGGAAATAGCGTTAAAATAAGTTTTAAACCCTAAACAACATAAAAAGAATATTTTTTCACATTGTATGATTCCAATTAAAATGTGAACTGATATACAAAATGAAGATTTTAACCCAGAGCCACAAAAAAGAAAATCCGACAAGCCTGACAAATACCTCTGCATAATTCTGTTAACAGAGACAAAATTCAGTTCAACATGATTCTTTTCCCTTGTGACTGTTTGAGCAAAGGTTAGTCATCAGTTTATAGTTAAATTACTCTTTCTCTGGAAACTCAGACATTGAATTTACTCAGATCTAATCTGGTTAGATTTTTATCTTGTTCTACATGTGAATGGGCCTTTGTTTTTAGAAAATGTGGATTGATACTTCTGTCAGATTTCTGCCTCTGTTAACTCCTATTTTTATTCTTTGAGTTTCCATCTTGTTTTCCCCCCAAAATCAATCCTGTCCCTTTTCTGGCATCTTTCCCCCCAACGATCCTCCACACCTCCTCTCCCCAGGACTGTGAATCATGCTGGTTTTCACTGTAGCTTCACAATCAATCAGGGACTGATTTACGACAGGGTTGGAAGAGGAACAGGGTTAACTGGCCGTGAGGAGAGACAGCCAACAGGAGTCCGGGCCTCAAGGTGCAAGTGGGAGAACCACTGCACTCCAAGGTGTGATGGTGGTGGTGGTATCACAAAGCATGCACCGGGCCAGTTTGGGAAGGGTGGAGCTAAATGAGAAGTCATTAGAACCAAAAGGGTTTATCCTCCGGGGAGCTGCCTGGTAGATCAACAGATAACTTGTGTGCAAAGATGGACCCTGTTGTGGTGAAGAGGAAGCTGAACCTCTGTATTCAATTTACCAGTGAAATACGTGTTCCAACCAAGCGGCAACCTCCGGGGTTGAAACATGAAACCAACAAAGAAGCGCCAAAAAGTGCAATTCCTCTTGTGGCCACTTCAGCCTGGCTCCAAAAAGGAGTCAATCCCCATAGACTCTAATGTTAGAATATCCAACTTTACATACAAAAGACAGTTTTGGTCTCTATAGCTAATGTCCTCCTTCATGACAACTGAATGCGGGGTGAAATTGTATATAACTCACCTGTTTAAATTTTGTTAAGACTAGAAAAGACTAGAAAGTTATACATAATTGAGGGTGTGGCCACTTTGACTGACAGCTGGTTGAGCGTACACTTTCCTCAAATCAGCATGCACCAAAGTCTCAGCTCCACACACGCCCCACCTCTTTGCCCATTTTTGGATTAGCCGGGAGTCAGGCACTGCCAAGATGGAGACGGCAGAGCAGCCCACTCTGAGATTCAAACCTAAGGGTGACTGTTGTTCCAAGCTTCACTTATGAGCACTGGGTGGTGATCAAAACAAAGTAATGAACCACATTAGAGCCACAGCCCTGTCGCACTGAATGGAGCCAGTTGAGGCAGTTCACATGATCAGCATGTGGAAGGAGGACTGGAAGGAGACCCAGAGGCAGATCTATAATATGTTGGAGGATGATAAATCTGGGCTTGGAAGACCTCAGGAGTAGAGAGGGAGCTTTAAAGTTGTCTCTATCTGTTTGGCTTATCCGCTGTTGAAGACATAAAGCAACAAAACATCACCAACACAGGTCCTGGATTTTTGCCCGTCTTTACTGTACTTCAGATGTCATTTCAAACACTAACAGTGTGCAGAAAGGTCACAGTAATTGTTTGTGTTCACAGATGGAAACAAGAAATGGTGCGAACTGAAGATGCTACAGCAGCTCTCACAGTAAAGTGCATTCTTGCCACATGTCCTTGAACAAACAGCAGATAGAGACTGTACTCCATCTTATCCTGTGCAAAGAAATATTACTGCTCATTTTTATTGGAGGTGAATGGGACGCCGTCGCTTCCCCGCCACACTGCTTATTTTCCCAGTTAACTAACTGGTGGCTCCCTGATAGCGAGCCGATTGTAGCTGACAATTGGAGAACAAAGAAGGTGAGGGAGAGAAATTTAGACCACACACCACAGCCATTAATCAACTTGTTAGCGCATCCAGGCCAGCAATGTAGCATGCCGGCTGTCTTCTGGAAGATAAATGAATGGAGACCGGTGTCTTAACCTTGTTTTGCCTCAGGAATACAGACAGAATATTTAAAGCTTTCTGCAGCAGCAGCGCTACCTGCCCTCTGCTGTGCTGCTCCACTAGATCAATGAGAAATAATTCCAGTTATTTCTCATTTACTGCCATCTTGTTGATTGAGGTAATTGGCAAAAATGTGAGCACATTCATTACAGCACTCTGTGCACCTCTCAGTTAGCAGGGAGTGCTTCCAATTTGGCCTCAGGAAACGATTACAGGACACTCCCTGTGGAGGGTTTGGGTGAAATTGGTGAAGCTGTGAATAATTTTTTTTTTCTTACAACATCAAAATTGATCATGTACTTGGTGGAATTTATCACCTTCTCCTCGTATCCTCTGATCTGATGCCCCTATTGATAGGATGACATGTGACATGATGACCGCTGTAGCCAAGGTTTCATTAACTTTGGGGGAAAAAAAATTGTACTTCCATTGCACTTCCTCCTGGTTCTGTTTTCAGGCCTCAGAAAATCTAGCCAGGGACAGGAGACTTTGGCCAATCACAGGTCTTTCCAGAGAGAGTGTTCCTATTTGCTGCTCTGCAAACGCAGATGCGTGTGTGCTTTTGGTAGGAGATGGCATGTGAACAATCATGTCAACATGGAGCAGAATCTCAAAAGAAATGTTGTGGAATCCAACACACAAAGAACTGAGACTGTTTAAGAGCAAAGGGAGGAACTACCAAGTATTAGTATCATGTTCCTACTCACTGATTGTAGTTTTGCCATTAATTACATTTTTACCATCATTGATGGATGATTAATCCATTTCTGCAAAGGAAATTCTTCTTTTATTCTTATGAGCCTATACAAAGCTGTGACTTCTCATATACTGGCACCTAATTAGTCACCATGGTAATCACTAATCACAGTCACTTGATTATGATCTTTGTAACATGGGTGTCTACATTGCACGTAATGTTTGCTTTTTTGCAGTTGAGCGCAGTATGATGATTAAAGTCCTGTCTCAGGCCCACCAGGCTAACTATTAGACCACTACTGCTCTTTATCTTTATTTTGAGGGGTTTAATTTGATAACCGCATCCCCTTTCTCTTTCTTCCTCTCTCCATTTCTCCTCTCGTTATATTGTTACACTACCAAATAAAGGCAAAAGTAGATCTTACAAATGGGTGCAGTTATACAATATTTTTTGACATATGTGAGAAAGTTTAAAGCTTTAAAGGTCCCGTTTTTAAAATTTCCCTGTGTTTTATTTGAAGTGTTGATCCATAAGAAGATATGTTTGTGGTTTTAAGAACCAAAAGCCATCTCATTGTAGTTACATCTCGTCTGTCAGGCTTCTCTCTGGAGCTCTAGTAACAACAGGTGACCCAATCAGGCTCTGAGCCTCTCTTCTGATTTAGCTGCACCAACATTGACGTCTGAATCCCCACACGAGGATGTGCTGCTTTTACCCTGTTATTCTTGAAGCAGGTTCATGGAGCTGCTTTATTGCTGTAGAACCATTCTCTATTTTGACACATCAACCTTTTTAAACATTTCTTTTCATGGAAGGCTGTGAATCTATTGCATTTAAATGGCAAAAGCATAAACACAGTGTTTTGAGTAGTTAATGATAAGAAGGGGAAAGAGGAATGAAATAAACCCTTATAGCTGGTGCTGTTAAACCAAACCAACATAAGGACGAGAACATTCCCCCATGCAGGTAGCGAGGAGGAAGCATAAGAGAAGAGAAAATAACAACATATCTCTACGGTCTGCAGTGAACCGCGCTGGCTGATTCCCCTGCTGCTACTTACAGAATCAGCCACTATTTTCCAGTGTTGCACATGTAAATGCTCACAGCCCATTCCCTTGAGGACTTAGACATTACATGACACATATGATAATATATACAGTTTTTTTTCTCTCTTCCCCCAGTGGTATCCATCCATCCACATAACTTGGGGATTTTTCTGCCTCCACTCTATCACTATGGAGGTAAATCTAATTGAGTTTGTGCTCACAGCATTTTGAAAATGACATTTAAAAGTTTGACAGCGACGTGCCTTAAGGGCCAGATAATCCACTGAACACTCTGTTAACAGTTTCCATGGGGACGACTGTATTTCTGTGGTTTAAAAAAAAGAATAAAAAAGTAGTTCCAAACAAAAACTGAACGGTGATGTCTGTGGAGCATCGAGAGAGAGAGGAGATTGTTTTCGGAAAGACACTCAGCTGCAGAATATTAAGATAAAATGTATTTTCATAGCATACATGAGTGATTTTGAAAAGTACAGAGAGTGGAAAAGAAAAGAAAATCTAGTGATCTATGCTCTTACAGCTCCTGCAGAGAAAATCCCACAGCCCATTTGTGATGATGGTTCTTAATCTGCCTGTATGTAATTTATATGAACGCGACCTTTGCTCTCTGGCTCCATATTGCTCATCAAGCTGGTTTTCCTCTGGAGAACACACTAACAATAAAGTATCGAACTGGCTAACCTGTTACAAGTGCATTTACTTTAAGATTAAGGCTCTACTGACTTGACTGCACCGCTTGGCCCTAAAAATGTCTTGGCTGTTTTGCCTGTGTGTGTAAAATCATTGACTTTGGGACTCAAACACACTTCAAACAGCATTTTAACCTCATTATCAGAGTTTCATTTTAAATCCAATATGTTGCACAAAACAAAAATGAAAAATGTTTAGCAGTCAAAATACTTATATTCTGCAGTGTACATCCAGCAGACTGAAACTAGGACTTCGTCAAACATAGGTCTGATATTCAGAAACCGTGGCAGCGTTGGAAACAGGTGCAACACCAGCCGCAGTGTCACAACAGAAATCCAAATCAGAAGTGTCAAAAAAAAAAGTCCAACTGAGGTAATTGGCTGTGACACATGGCAACCAGCAGCGGTCCATTAGCACCAGTCACATGCTGTTGTACATGTGGTTTTTCTTTGACTCATCATCATCTGAAGGTCTGGTTCTCTTCACCAGGTCGTAAAAGGCTAAAAGACACAGAAAGGACAGTTGTGTCCTATCTGTGTTGACTTAAAATGATGAATCATATATTCCACTAATTTTTTTATGTTTAATAAAAAAAAAATAGACAAATTTCAACAGTGATGTACAGTACTTGGTTTCTATTTTTTTTCACAATTTCATGGTTAGAAACAAGACTTGATTTCATAGTTATTTTCAGTTCAGGTCCAAATTTTTAGAGCTTTCAGGATGTCTGTTGTATGTTGTGTAGATGTGTACTTTTACCAGGGTAACACAGAAACATATACGAACGGATTGTGTGTGTGTGTGTTTGTGATGTGTGTACAAACTCAGCAGCGACTTTGTTCAGCTTGGCCCCTGACAGAGCGCTGTAGATTAACGCCTCCTTAGCGTTTGTTCCTGCAGTGACAAGGAAGTGATGTAGAGTTTGATGCCTGCCTGAACATTCAGACAACACGCAAACACACACTGTAGATCACAGTGATTTGCAGATGCAGTACATAGCAGTAAATATTGCATGTCTCTCTCTGGTGTGTGTGTGTGAGTGTGTATGTCTGTGGTCCCCATGGCTTTAAATGAGTTTAAAAACCTTGGAACATAATGCAATACAGAAGTGTTGTTTAATTATCATTTAGCACTTGTGTTTTATGTAAAGCTTTCTGCAGCTTCTAGTCGTGTTTTGCTTTATCACAAAAGATGTTCTTTAGGCTTCCCTGACTTCTTCAGAAGCAGGAGGATGTGTAAAATAAATTCAAACTTGTAGAAAGCTTCAAAGTTTCAGGACATCCTGAAGTTCTTCAGTGATGAGTGATGATTTTCTTTTGTACATGAAGGACATGATATCTGTTTGACAATCACACAGTGTAGCATGTTGGACTTAAAGCATTATCAGCTAATTCTGTATGGATTTAAGGCAATACTATTGGATTGGAACTTTGCATCGACCAATACACAAGTTCAGGTATCAGAATCAGAAAAAATAGTATTGAAACATGTCCAATTTTCTTCATGCATACAGAATGAGAGGAGCCATGATGAATGATCAATAATTGGTAAAAGATCTACAAAAGGGGCCTAAACTCTGGTGTATGACATGTATAATAAAAACCCTGTGAGGCATGCGTGTAATAAGGAGCTAAATAAATAAATTTGCAAGCCGAGCAGCTGGTGTTTAATAAACCCTCTGAGACCTGCAAAGACACTGAAGGTCCTGGTCTCTCTGATCTCACTGGAATCAGAATGAATCTTTCATCCTTAAATGACCTTCAGGCTTATCTGAAGGAGTGTTCCATTAAAATCTCACCAGAGGCTTCACCCTTCCTGTGTCATTAATCCCAATCTGATTGTCAACACCTTTAATTTCCTGTCTGTCATTCACACTCTCTCCCTTTATTTAACCTTTTCACCATCTCTTTGCCATTTGCATTTCCTTTCTGTTCCTGTCAATACTTTATTGTACCTTCGTCAGGACAATATTTCTTCTCCTTTCTCCCTGTTATCTGTCATTTTTTAATTTTGTTTATGCGTTTTCTCTTTTTCTTTTGCTGTTTCACCACTGCACCAGCCCTCTATTCATTTCATTCTTCCGTATTTTGGTGTTCCACTTTTCTTTCCTATTTTTTTTTCTTGACTCACTTTCTTTTCCCATTCTTGTCCACACTTTTGTGACTTCATTAAGTTGTTCTTTGCTAGTTGGAAGTGATTACCCCATGATCTATTTCTGATCCATGCTTCACCATTATATCAGTACTTCTTGCACCACCTCGGAAATGTGTTTTAATATAGTTTTTAAGTCAGTTTAAAGGAGCTATTTTTGAGTCTTGCAATTGCTACCTAGCTAGCGTTAGCATCTCTATCACGTCTTTTCTTCTACTGAAGTAAGCACGCTAACCAGCTAGCTCCAGATCATCTTGGAATATCCTGATAGGGACTCACTGCACTGCTTCATCTTAGCTTCCAACACTGTTGTGTTTGCAAGACAAGAGGTTATAATACATCATCTGAGCAGCACTACTTCTTCAGCGAAGCTTGGACTTTACAGCGACTCGGTATCAGAAAGTGACAAGACGGTCCAAACCAGGCCGGAGATAGCTGGTTAGCATGCTAAATTCAGTATAAGAAAAGAAGTTATAGAAACGGAAGCAAAACAAGAGTGTTAGTCACAACCTCTGGAGACAACCGATGAGAATAAAGTAATGAACTCTGATACTGAACTTGCAACGTTTCTTCTACACTGGTAATTAAACAGCTATTAATGCTAACATTCGCTATACAGCAATAGCAAAACATACTAATAGCTCGATTAAGTCAGGATTGCAGTCATCAAGGATCTGCTTCAGTTTCACAGAACATCCATCAAGGTGAGTTAGCTAAGTAATCTACCAGTCAGTTTGTAATGCTGGTAACTTATAACCAATCATTTACTGGTTTCACAACCACAGATCTGGCTGGTGATTGGTTGTGGGAAATGCTAAGATCTGCATGTAGCCTGCGCCTCAACATTCTTTCTATTACAAATGAAGCAGCTTTATGAGCTTTATATTAGGGAAGTCCCGATCCGATCCTTGGGTACCGTTTAATATGCAGCTTTAATAAGTTTGAATGGCAGCACTTATGACTAAATGCCTGAAATGTGCATTATAAATAAATTGGAACTTAGAAATTAAAACTGCTCATCCGTGTCTAAAGGAGAAAAAAAATCAATTATGAACCCTTTCTGTGATGAGTCCAAGGTGAAAATAAATGCCAATTAAGCTGCACCATGGAGCATTATCAGAGAAAACACATACAT
This sequence comes from Seriola aureovittata, assembly GCF_021018895.1. Lineage (NCBI taxonomy): Eukaryota > Metazoa > Chordata > Actinopteri > Carangiformes > Carangidae > Seriola > Seriola aureovittata. The sequence continues at coordinate 26,139,061 of NC_079372.1, forward strand.
CTATGTCAGAGAAAATGCCTTGTTACATTTAATTTTGATGCTGAAGAATATCACCAGATTTTTCCTGATTAGATTCTAGTGTCAGTATTATCACAAATGTGGAAGCTATAGTGACAAAAAAGAAAACAAAAACATTTACAGGTACAAAAGTTCCAACATACTGACAAAGTGTTTCACCAACTTAAAATAAATTTAAAAAAAGGTTTTATTTAATTTTCCTTTCTGGTATTATAATATTTCAGCATAATGAAGATATATAAATTTATACTTCTTGTTGCTGTAGAATGCCTGTCTTACTAAAGTAGGTGGGTTGGGAAAATTAATTCAAGGTCGACGGAGTCCTTCGCTCTTTTCTATGACTCATTCTGTTTGTATATTTATTTTCTCTAATTTGCCGCCTTTTCTCAAGCAGCTCTCTCCCTGCTGAACACTGCAGCACTGAAGTCAAACAATAGAAGCAATAAGCAGTAAGGAGATAAATGACTGGAGGAGGGAGATACATCTGTCTTCTTTCCCCTGGTTATACTGGGTTAAAACACAACATTAGTCCTATTAAGACTAAAACATTCTTTTCATGCTTTTTTGTTTTCCATTATTTGCTTTTTTTTTTTTTTTTGCATTATTTTTCGACTGTTTTCTGTAATACTTTCCTTCAGGCTCGAAGATATTGTAACAGGTCATAAATCTGTTCTTCCCATCTATGTATTCAATTCTTTTGTTTTTGTGTCGCGGTATTTTCTCTCTACATCATATTCGATAAAATTTTTCATCCATTTTTCTCTCATGCCGTCGCCGTGTCAATTTATTTCCATCTCTGTCTGTAGTTGTCTCCCTTCTTTCCCTGCCTCCACCATCTCTTCATCTATTCTCTATCTTTTTATCTCCATCACTCTCTTCTCTCTTTTTCCCTCCTTCTGCCTGCAGACAGTTGGCTCATTTGTTCTTCTCACTTGACTCAAAGTCCAGTTTATGAAACCGATCCATCAAACACGTCCCTCCTCTTTGCCTTCCATCTTTTGTTTTTTCTCAGTTTTTTATTATTTTTATTGTTGTTGCAGTCACCCGTGGGTGTCGTGTCAGTGATATTTAAGTGATCCCTCTGGTATTTATTCCCTTCTCCTTCCTGACAATTTGCATCTAAATTAAAGATCTTGATGAGTAACACAACATGAAGCAGTCATAGATTATGCTTCTGTTATTTGATGGAGTTATTGAACAGGCAGAGTGGAGGCTTATAGGAAAACTGCTCTTTGTCTGCAGCTTCGCTCTGTCGCTTCTTGGATGGATGGTGGATGTTTTTACTATTTTATTTGCTGATTTCCTTTAATGCAGAAATATTTGTTCTCCTGCTTTAAACTGATAAAGTTTGGCAGAAATTTATCTACTAACTGGTGTACTGAATAAAGCAAGTATCACTTCTCTGTATTTCTGCCTCTATCTGTCACACCAGGGAAATAACTCTGAACATCAGTAGATGTTCAGAATTCCTTAAAATCGCCTGATGATTTTTATGCAGAAAACTAGCAAAGTAAAAGTCAACCATGTGGATTTCTCAATTACCTCAGATGTAGTTTGGTATTTCTGTCCTGTAATTTTTTTGTTACTTATCAACTGGCAGATACACTGATAACTAATGTCTAATGTCTAATGTCTAATATCTGATATCTGATACAAATCAGATATTTTAAATGTCTTATCTAATATCTGATTAATAGGTCTAGCTCTAATACACATACCTACATAATTCTGAATGTGTGACCAAACAGTCTCACCATAAAGGTCCACTTACTCATGCTTCACAGATTAGAACCACATTTCACAGTCTTCATCAGCAAATTAAGTGTTATCACATGATCCATCTCTCTCCTCTCAGTACGTGACCATCTGTTATCATGTGAACAGAGTTTCATATTAACAGCTGTAATAGAATAAACTTTCAGGTTCAATTTCCAAACTTGTTATAGAATAAATTGCACTGACAGCAGATATGGGTCTTGGCATTTATCTATGGTATCTGTGTGTGGGAGGAAGTGTGACGATCATGTGTACTGCACACACAGCAACACACATAATAGATAGTGATTGGTTCAGGGGGTTAGAAGTGTACCCGTGTGTGTGTGTGTGTGTGTGTGTGTGTGTGTGTGTGTGTGTGTGTGTGTGTGTGTGTGTGTGTGTGTTTCTTTATTCAGTCCTGGGAAACAAATGGACCAATTTAACTGTGCATTGATTTGAGAAATTGACTGACACATTGTAAAACATTGTTGAACACAACCACCCACCCACTCGCCCACACACACACACACACACACACACACACACACACACACACACACTTTATTTCCCAAGTCAATTATCCCCTATAACTCCGTTCCTCTCACACACAGAGTAGACCATGTTTATTTGTTTTTCATTGACTGACAGCGCTAAAGGTTCCAGGTCATCTATAGACTTGTTAAAGAACAGTTCAAGCTACACAGAATTTAAGAGCTAATTGATTCAGAAGGATGACTTTTATTAAATATAGTCATATTCATTCTGCACCTGAAATGATCTTCCACTGCATGAAATAAAATATGATTTGTCTTCACTTTGTGCCCCAGCTCTTCTTTTCAGTATATGGATTATTTTTAACAAGACCACAAACCATCAACCTTATGTCAATAACTATTGGGCAGTTTGCAATAAAACTACCAGCACACATTACTATAAAAATCTTTATAAATAGAGCACTTTTCAAAACCCAGATTACACAGTACTTAATACAGGGCAGCAAATCAATACAGACAAATCATAGTCTCAAGTCAGTCATCAAAATTTAAAAACTGAGCACTTTATGAAAAAATATTTTTTTAAATAAATAAGAAAAAAACGAAGAAAAACTGATATAAAATCAAGATAGGGTGAATTATATACATATTCAACCACCATGCAGTTGTCAAGGAGGAAATTAGCTATAGAGACCACAACCATTTTTTGTACCTAGCTGTAAACATATTTATTTCAGCTGTAAAGTTGGACATTTAACATGGAAGTCTATGGGGATTGACTCGCTCCTGGAGCCAGCCTCAAGTGGCCATTTGAGGAACTGCAGTTGTTGGCACTTTGTTGGCTTCATTTTTCAGCCCGGGAGGTTGCCACTTGAGCAGGAAATAATCCGTAAAAACTAAACTAAGTACTAGTAATTTGCAGTAGTTGCACGGTTTAGCATCTCAAAGCTGAATTAACTGATTCTTTGAGGCAGTGTAACACGCGGATATTACACTTATAAATCTTGTGCTAGTTTGCCACTTGGTTCTGACCTGGTCTGGATCTGTTCAGTTTGGTTTGTTTTCACCTCTCCTGGTCAGGCTCACTCTGCTCTCTGCTTGGAAAGCACTACAACAAAATGACCTCCAGCGACCAACAAAAAGAGCGGTTAAGTGTCGGCTTATGGCTCTGCAGAGATTCTATGGTCACAAGCTGACAGGTTTATCCTGACAGGTTTCGCTCTCTCATGTTCAACATTCTCTACCTCTCTCAACCCTCTCATTTTCTCTCTTGCCCTGTTTCTCTCCATCCTCTCCATCCCTCCATCCGCCTCTCTGTCTCTCCATGTCTTTTTGCCCTTATCTTCCTCTGTCAGTCACAGTGCTCCGTCGCCACCTGTTTAGTATTCCCCTCAGTCACATCTGTCAGCTCGTACTCAATCACACACACACACGAGCACAGACACACACACACAGGCTGCAAGTTCTAGTGGTAATGACTTATTTTTTCTAACATAGGCTGCAAATTAGACAAACAAATAGATACAGACATGCAGCCGCATACCCACACATACACACACACACACACACACACACACACACACACACACACACAGCTGACATTCTTTTGTCCTTAGTTCCACAGTTTAATGTGCAGGAGGACACATGTTATGGTCGCGCCAGTCCAATGTCACAGTGACGTTGTGTCAAAGGGAAGTGTTTTGCCATCACACCACAGCAGCGTCAGGGTCATTTATAGGACAGACAGATGCTGTGTCTCATTTCAAACAGGCCTTCAGAATATGAGTCGCACATTTTAAACATCATTAATCACCATGGTGATGGTGAACGTTCATGTTCCTGCCATCCTCCAGTCGTCCTATGTCATTATTGTCCAGGCCAATACATAATTATTAGAGCTAAATGAGAAAAAATAATAGAAGAAATGAAGTTGCAGGTGAGTTCATGTTTCAGTCTGAGATCACACAAACACACACAGAGACGCACACATATACAGTCAGTGCATACATTGCTGGCTAGCTAACAGCTTATGTCTTTGCCATGTGTATTGCAGTAACACAGACTGAAAAACAGTCCGGTTATCAAATGAATATCACAAAGAAAATCTTTGCCTGTAAATTTCTGCGTGTACACACCACACACCTGAGGAAGGATTTCGTGGAGCCACACAGTCAGTCATATAACCAGGAAATGAGCAAACAAGTTATCATCTTGCATCAGAAATTTGAGCAGCTAAAAAAATCTCCAAGTTGACGAAATACTGGGCAAAAGAGCCAAAAAATAGATGAGAGAAAAGATGAAATGACAACATGTGACAAAAACTCAATTTGCTCAACCAAAGCTTACAAGCTATGAATAAACAATAGACCAATATCTGTGCAATTCATGGGCGTCAATGTGTGGACTTGTATCACTAAAACACTAAAAACTACAAAATCTCAAGACCAAATTAAAAAAGTCAAATAAATTTGATTTAAATCAGACCTTCACTTTTGCCACAACAGTTAACGATTTCCCGCTAAAAAATAGGTCAATGCTGTAAGAAATTGATTGGAAAAAAACCCCAACTAACCTTTCGTCAACCATCTGCAGTTAATGAGCCAGCAATGAAAAATTATGACCGTTTTGTGTCTGTTGGGTAGCAGGGTTTCTGTTACATAAAGATATAGCATTCATGTTTTATGAAGCATAATGTTACAAAGGATAAGGCAGCAAGAGGAGGGGAGATAACGTAGGAAGGAGAGGAAGAAGTGGGAGGTCGATGGATTTGTATTATGAGGAGAAACAGAGAGGAACCGCAAACACAAGTGGAAGGGAGGGGTAAGAGTGTCACAGTAGATGGCGGTATAAGGTAAGTAAGTCCTGTGTTGGGAGCCAGTCCCAAAGAAAAACTCTCCAGTAAGCAGCGGTAACATGCACTGTATTGGAACCAGATGTATATTTGCCAAACCAATGAGTCAGTCAGTTGTGATTTTAAGTCTTGAAGTCTTTCTGGTAAAACTGTAAATTAGTGTTTGAAAACCCTCCTGAGAAAGCATAAATCTCCCCTTTGTGTCACTTTTCCACAGACGTTTTTGAGTGCAGCGTCATCTTCACCTCATTGTGGTTCACCAAGCTATAACGGGCTTATTAGTGCCCCCCAGTGGCTGGAGGGCTGAATGGTGGTAGTACTGTTTTTGGTAGTTGTTGAAATCTAATAAGATGAAGAAAAAGATGATCACCTGGAGTTCACATGTCTCAGGCAGAAGTATTTATTGTAAGCTTGGTGTCAAGGAGAATATGATGTGATATCTAAAGATTGGTATGTGTGTCTTGCTTTTTTTTTCCTTCACCTATACTTGTCTGTGACTGGACTTGGGCAGTCTTTTCTAAGTTATGCTTCCCCCTGAATTCGAATTTATAAACCTTGGTTACCATCGCTATGGAGGATAAAGTTAGCTCCCGTTTGGCACTATCACTAATCATTATAGAGGCTATACAGTTAAGGAATTGTCCAACAATGTGAGCTCGTTATGACCTGAACTCAACAAAACAGAAAAGAACAGTGGAAGGAAGAAAACTCCTTCTCTGTAGCGGATGTTTTTCTTCCAACCACCACAAGGGGTCAAAGTGAGCCCATTCCACACTCCATGCATACACACATCTATGGGAAATTCAGTAGGTAGAAGCTGAATCAGGAAGCTGATCTCTGGTGTGATGGATGTAATCTGTGTAAACGTACATTACACTGACTTTACCATGTGTGTGATCTTTTGGAGGCGGTCTGCCCGTAAAAAATTTGCCTACAGGTCGTTTGTGCAGCAGGTTATTGTGACCCAGTGATGTAGTATAAAGAGTGAAAAAGTCCACGTTAGGTGGAGGTTGTGGTGGATAGATGATAGATGTGTCAACAAAACACAGGAATATGACACAGGGGTCATATACAGAGGAGAGAGGTGTTCGATTTCCATGTGAAAGTAGCAGTTTATGTTGTTTTCTATTATCTATAACTGTTCGACAAAGTTAACCACATTTGTATTATTGCAACCATGACAACAAAGATCATCCAATGTTGAGGAAGTACTTATTTTAACCAATATCACAATCTTTTCCTGAACCTAACCAAATAGTTTTTGTGCCTAAATCTAACCAAGCCATGATCATTATTATAGTAATCATGGTGACAAAGGTAGGTATATGTCACTCTCTGTACAGTCGGGATATGGATAGCAATGTCATCTAGCACCACCATTAGATGTTAAAATGTTAATTTGTCCAAAACCTAATACCTGCAAAGCTAATGACATTCCCATCAGCCTCAGCTGTGGTTATCACTATATTCAGCTCTAATTAGCAAATATTAGCATGCTAAAAAGTTAACTAAGATGGTTTAAATATTGAATATTACAATATTTAGCTTTAATAGCACAGACGTGGCAATTCTGCATCACTGAAATAAATGGGAAGTAAATATTAAAACTTCTTGTGAGAAGAAGACAAGAAGACGACGGAAGTGAGAGAGTTAATAAGAGACATCAAGGACAGAGTGGGAGAAGGAGAAGAGGTGGCGGATAGATTGATATGTGGCTGAAGGCAGTATTATCCATCCAATCATCACAGTGTCAGAGGACCCGCTCTCACTCTCACTGTCTCTTTCTCTCTCCCTGCGCTTTATCTCTCTCTCCATCTTTTACTCCTTTCCTCCTCTCTCCATCTGCTTCACCTTTGCGACTCGGTCTTTGCTTTCTTCTTCTGTCCCACATAGATCAATAACATGTTTAACTGACAGAGAAGAAGAAAAGAGATGGAAACAGTGGCATTACTTCCTCAATCGACTTAAGCAAAGTCTCTGCAGTATGCTGTTGGTCGTATGTGTGACTGTATGAATACTTTTTTAAAACTGATTTCTTCAGAACCACACACAGGGTTTGTCGTGCCATATCATTATCTTGTCACAAGCCTGAGTGTGAACAAGAGCGAGACTCCTGCTGAGTGTAAGATGGAGATGTTACAGGATGATGATGGTGTGATGAACATGTCCTGACAGACCATTTTGCCCAGACTTGTCACCGACCAGCCTGTCAGTTGTTGAGTTCCTCAGTCAATCCACTGCTCAGGCTGGAGACTTTGTAATGTATGTAATATGTAGCCGTGCAGAGAGTTCTGGTTTTATTTTCAGTAAGTTTTTGGGGTCTTAGCATCTTTATTGTATTGAGGTGGTGTCAAAAATCTCAGCTTCTTTCCTCCTCCTCTACTTTCAGACTTTACATCAAAGTATTTGTGGATCATCTGCTTTTGGATAAAGATATACGACACATATTCTATCTTAAAATAAATAAAGTATATTGTTAATCATCAATTCCAAAACATTTTCCGATGTGATACTGCTTGCAGCAAAACAATATAATTCATTAGTTTCCAAAACACATAAGATATTACAAAAATTATTTAAATGAGTGTTGATCCCTCGATTGTAAGTTTCTACACCTCAGCTGGACTTCGGACTTTTCACTGCTATGGACTTCTCTTCTCTCCCTGCCCCATTCATGTTGAATTGACTTGACTTCACTACCTGTGGCTGAAAGTTTTCAAATTTGAAAATAGTTCTTATCTTACAAGTGCAATAAATCAAACACTAACTATTTCTTTAAAATATTAGCTTAGCATTAGTCCCAAATCTGATCTGTGGGAGTTGATTTGATCCCAGCATTGAAACATGTTGCATTGAGACTTTGTCTAGACGTCCATTAAGAGCTTCCACTTTTGGCAGCCAACTGCACTGTCTGTCAATGTGAGCCCAGTTTGCCACGGTAATTAACTTTCTCACTTTCTCTCTCTCTCTTTCTCTGTCTTTTTTCATCTAACCATCATACACCCGTCTTCTCTTCTCCTGAGACAGAAACTGGAAGAGATAATGGAGGATGGAGGATCACAGAGAACTGACAATGATTTAGAACTGAGACCTCATAATGAACACATACACACACACACACACACATTCAGAGAGATTTGGTCTGAGTGAGTTACACTGATAGCACTTAGCTTAGCCAGGCTCTCCACATTAAGGCTGTTGTGAGGAATATGTTAATGTGTGTCAGTCAGACTGAGACACAGAAGTCTCTTTTCCTGTGTGTTATTTGAACTGTTCAATCATAAGAAGATATTTGTGGTTTAAGAACCAAAAACCATCGGTCAGTCAGCCAATCAGAAGAGAGGCTCTGAGCCTCTCCTTTGAGGAGAACTATGACATTATTTGACATCTCTGTCTTACTATACTATGACATTTTTTGTCATATTTATCACATACTATAACATGTCCTTTTTTGACATTTTTATGCCATACTGTACTATGATGTTTTTTTAATTTTTTTTTCATGACTTATTATACTATGAGATATTCATGCATAACTTTACTATGACATTATTTGACATCTCTGTCATACTATACTATGACGTTTTTTGTCATTTTTATACCTTACTATACTATGATGTTTTTTGTCATTTTTATGTCATACTATAGTATGACATAACAATGACAAAAAACATCATGTCATAAAAAAAAACAATATGTCATACTATATTATGCCTTTTTACACCATACTATATTATGATGTTTTTTTTACATTTTTATGCTATATTATACTACGAGACTTTTTGACTTTTTTTGTCATACTATGCCTTACTATACTATGCCTTTTTATTCCATATTATGATGTGACATTTTTTTTCATTTTTATGCTATATTAAAATATGACATTTTTGGACTTTTTTATGTCATATTTTACTATGATGTTTTTTGTCATTTTTATGCCTTACTATACTATGATGTTTTTTGACATTTTTATGTCATACTATACGATACCTTTTTATACCATATTATAATATGACATTTTTTTTCATTTTTATGCTATATTATACTATGACACTTTTTGACTTTTTTTGTCATACTATACTATGACATTTTTTGTCATTTTCATACCTTACTATACTATAATGTTTTTTAACATTTTTATGTCATACTATACTATGCCTTTTTATACCATTCTATACTATGACATTTTTTTTTCATTTTTATGCTATATTATAATATGACCTTTTTTGTCATTTTTATACCTTACTATACTATGACGTTTTTTGTCATTTTTAGACCGTACTATACTATGATGTTTTTTGTCATTTTTATGTCATACTATACTATGATGTTTTTTTGACATTTTTATGTCATACTATACTATGATGTTTTTTGACATTTTTAGGTCATACTATACTATGCCTTTTTATTCCATATTATAATATGAATTTTTTTTTCATTTTTATGTCATACTATACTATGACGTTTTTTGTCATTTTTATACCTTACTATACTAAGATGTTTTTTGTCATTTTTATGCCTTACTATACTATGATGTTTTTTGACATTTTTATGTCATACTATACTATGCCTTTTTATACCATATTATAATATGACTTTTTTTTTTCATTTTTATGCTATATTATAATATGACCTTTGTTGTCATTTTTATACCTTACTATACTATGATGTTTTTTGACATTTTTATGTCATACTATACTATGCCTTTTTATACCATATTATACTGTGACTTTTTTTTCATTTTTATGCTATATTATAATATGACATTTTTGGACTTTTTTATGTCATACTTTACTATGATGTTTTTTGTCATTTTTATGCCTTACTATACTATGATGTTTTTTTGATATTTTTATGTCATACTATACTATGATGTTTTTTGACATTTTTAGGTCATACTATACTATGCCTTTTTATTCCATGTTATAATATGACATTTTTTTTCATTTTTATACTTTACTATACTATGACGTTTTTTGTCATTTTTATATCTTACTATACTAAGATCTTTTTCGTCATTTTTATGCCTTACTATAACATGTCGTTTTTTTGTCATTTTTATATCTTACTATACTAAGATGTTTTTCGTCATTTTTATGCCTTACTATACTATGATGTTTTTTGACATTTTTATGTCATACTATACGATGCCTTTTTATACCATATCATAATATGACATTTTTTTTCATTTTTATGCTATATTATACTATGACACTTTTTGACTTTTTTTGTCATACTATACTATGACATTTTTTGTCATTTTCATACCTTACTATACTATAATGTTTTTTAATATTTTTATGTCATACTATACTATGATGTTTTTAGTCATTTTTATACCTTACTATACTATGACATTTTTTTTCATTTTTATGCTATATTATAATATGACCTTTTTTGTCATTTTCATACCTTACTATACTATAATGTTTTTTAACATTTTTATGTCATACTATACTATGCGTTTTTATACCATATTATACTGTGACAATTTTTTTCATTTTTATGCTATATTATAATATGAAATTTTTTGACTTTTTTATGTCATACTAAAATATGACGTTTTTTGTCATTTTCATACCTTACAATACTATGATGTTTTTAGTCATTTTTATACCTTACTATACTATGATGTTTTTTGACATTTTTATGTCATACTATACTATGATGTTTTTTGACATTTTTAGGTCATACTATACTATGCCTTTTTATTCCATGTTATAATATGACATTTTTTTTCATTTTTATACTTTACTATACTATGACGTTTTTTGTCATTTTTATATCTTACTATACTAAGATGTTTTTCGTCATTTTTATGCCTTACTATAACATGTCGTTTTTTTGTCATTTTTATATCTTACTATACTAAGATGTTTTTCGTCATTTTTATGCCTTACTATACTATGATGTTTTTTGACATTTTTATGTCATACTATACGATGCCTTTTTATACCATATCATAATATGACATTTTTTTTCATTTTTATGCTATATTATACTATGACACTTTTTGACTTTTTTTGTCATACTATACTATGACATTTTTTGTCATTTTCATACCTTACTATACTATAATGTTTTTTAATATTTTTATGTCATACTATACTATGTGTTTTTATACCATTCTATACTATGACATTTTTTTTTCATTTTTATGCTATATTATAATATGACCTTTTTTGTCATTTTCATACCTTACTATACTATAATGTTTTTTAACATTTTTATGTCATACTATACTATGCGTTTTTATACCATATTATACTGTGACAATTTTTTTCATTTTTATGCTATATTATAATATGAAATTTTTTGACTTTTTTATGTCATACTAAAATATGACGTTTTTTGTCATTTTCATACCTTACAATACTATGATGTTTTTAGTCATTTTTATACCTTACTATACTATGATGTTTTTTTGATATTTTTATGTCATACTATACTATGATGTTTTTTGACATTTTTAGGTCATACTATACTATGCCTTTTTATTCCATGTTATAATATGACATTTTTTTTCATTTTTATACTTTACTATACTATGACGTTTTTTGTCATTTTTATATCTTACTATACTAAGATGTTTTTCGTCATTTTTATGCCTTACTATAACATGTCGTTTTTTTGTCATTTTTATATCTTACTATACTAAGATGTTTTTCGTCATTTTTATGCCTTACTATACTATGATGTTTTTTGACATTTTTATGTCATACTATACGATGCCTTTTTATACCATATCATGATATGACATTTTTTTTCATTTTTATGCTATATTATACTATGACACTTTTTGACTTTTTTTGTCATACTATACTATGACATTTTTTGTCATTTTCATACCTTACTATACTATAATGTTTTTTAACATTTTTATGTCATACTATACTATGCGTTTTTATACCATTCTATACTATGACATTTTTTTTTCATTTTTATGCTATATTATAATATGACCTTTTTTGTCATTTTCATACCTTACTATACTATAATGTTTTTTAACATTTTTATGTCATACTATACTATGCGTTTTTATACCATATTATACTGTGACAATTTTTTTCATTTTTATGCTATATTATAATATGAAATTTTTTGACTTTTTTATGTCATACTAAAATATGACGTTTTTTGTCATTTTCATAACTTACAATACTATGATGTTTTTAGTCATTTTTATACCTTACTATACTATGATGTTTTTTTTGACATTTTTATGTCATACTATACTATGCCTTTTTATACGATATTATAATATGACTTTTTTTTTCATTTTTATGCTATATTATAATATGACCTTTGTTGTCATTTTTATACCTTACTATACTATGATGTTTTTTGACATTTTTATGTCATACTATACTATGCCTTTTTATACCATATTATACTGTGACTTTTTTTTCATTTTTATGCTATATTATAATATGACATTTTTGGACTTTTTTATGTCATACTTTACTATGATGTTTTTTTTCATTTTTATGCTATATTATACTATGACACTTTTTGACTTTTTATGTCATACTATACTATGTGTTTTTATACCATTCTATACTATGACATTTTTTTTTCATTTTTATGCTATATTATAATATGACCTTTTTTGTCATTTTCATACCTTACTATACTATAATGTTTTTTAACATTTTTATGTCATACTATACTATGCGTTTTTATACCATTCTATACTATGACATTTTTTTTCATTTTTATGCTATATTATAATATGAAATTTTTTGACTTTTTTATGTCATACTAAAATATGACGTTTTTTGTCATTTTTATACCTTACTATACTATGATGTTTTTAGTCATTTTTATGCCTTACTATACTATGATGTTTTTTTGATATTTTTATGTCATACTATACTATGATGTTTTTTGACATTTTTAGGTCATACTATACTATGCCTTTTTATTCCATGTTATAATATGACATTTTTTTTCATTTTTATACTTTACTATACTATGACGTTTTTTGTCATTTTTATATCTTACTATACTAAGATGTTTTTCGTCATTTTTATGCCTTACTATAACATGTCGTTTTTTTGTCATTTTTATATCTTACTATACTAAGATGTTTTTCGTCATTTTTATGCCTTACTATACTATGATGTTTTTTGACATTTTTATGTCATACTATACGATGCCTTTTTATACCATATCATGATATGACATTTTTTTTCATTTTTATGCTATATTATACTATGACACTTTTTGACTTTTTATGTCATACTATACTATGATGTTTTTTGACATTTTTAGGTCATACTATACTATGCCTTTTTATTCCATGTTATAATATGACATTTTTTTTCATTTTTATACTTTACTATACTATGACGTTTTTTGTCATTTTTATATCTTACTATACTAAGATCTTTTTCGTCATTTTTATGCCTTACTATAACATGTCGTTTTTTTGTCATTTTTATATCTTACTATACTAAGATGTTTTTCGTCATTTTTATGCCTTACTATACTATGATGTTTTTTGACATTTTTATGTCATACTATACGATGCCTTTTTACACCATACTATATTATGATGTTTTTTTTACATTTTTATGCTATATTATACTACGAGACTTTTTGACTTTTTTTGTCATACTATGCCTTACTATACTATGCCTTTTTATTCCATATTATGATGTGACATTTTTTTTCATTTTTATGCTATATTATAATATGACATTTTTGGACTTTTTTATGTCATATTTTACTATGATGTTTTTTGTTATTTTTATGCCTTACTATACTATGATGTTTTTTGACATTTTTATGTCATACTATACGATGCCTTTTTATACCATATTATAATATGACATTTTTTTTCATTTTTATGCTATATTATACTATGACACTTTTTGACTTTTTTTGTCATACTATACTATGACATTTTTTGTCATTTTCATACCTTACTATACTATAATGTTTTTTAACATTTTTATGTCATACTATACTATGCGTTTTTATACCATTCTATACTATGACATTTTTTTTTCATTTTTATGCTATATTATAATATGACCTTTTTTGTCATTTTCATACCTTACTATACTATAATGTTTTTTAACATTTTTATGTCATACTATACTATGCGTTTTTATACCATATTATACTGTGACAATTTTTTTCATTTTTATGCTATATTATAATATGAAATTTTTTGACTTTTTTATGTCATACTAAAATATGACGTTTTTTGTCATTTTCATACCTTACAATACTATGATGTTTTTAGTCATTTTTATACCTTACTATACTATGATGTTTTTTTTGACATTTTTATGTCATACTATACTATGCCTTTTTATACGATATTATAATATGACTTTTTTTTTCATTTTTATGCTGTATTATACTATGACACTTTTTGACTCTTTTTTGTCATACTATACTATGACATTTTTTGTCATTTTCATACCATACTATAACATTTCGTTTTTTTGACATTTTTATGCCTTACTATACTATGGTGTTTTTTGACATTTTTATGTCATAATATACGATGCCTTTTTATACAATATTATAATATGACATTTTTTTTTATTTTTATGCTATATTAAAATATGACATTTTTGGACTTTTTTATGTCATACTATACTATGATGTTTTTTGTCATTTTTATGCCTTACTATACTATGATGTTTTTTTGACATTTTTATGTCATACTATACTATGATGTTTTTTGACATTTTTAGGTCATACTATACTATGCCTTTTTATTCCATATTCTAATATGACATTTTTTTAATTTTTATGCTATATTAAAGTATTACATTATAACATGACCTTTTTTGTCATTTTTATACCTTACTATACTATGATGTTTTTTGACATTTTTAGGTCATACTATACTATGCCTTTTTATTCAATATTATAATATGACATTTTTTTTCATTTTTATGCTATATTAAAATATGACATTTTTGGACTTTTTTATGTCATACTATACTATGACGTTTTTTGTCATTTTTAGACCGTACTATACCATGATGTTTTTTGTCATTTTTATGCCTTACTATACTATGATGTTTTTTTGACATTTTTATGTCATACTATACTATGACGTTTTTTGTCATTTTTATACCTTCAATACTATAATGTTTTTTGACATTTTTATATCATACTATATTATGCCTTTTTACACCATACTGTATCTTGATGTTTTTTTTACATTTTTATGCTATATTATAATATGACATTTTTTGACTTTTTTACGTCATACTATACTATGATGTTTTTTGTCATTTTTATGCCTTACCATACAATGATGATTTTTGTCATTTTTCTGCCTTACTATACTATGCCTTTTTATTCCATATTATAATATGACATTTTTTTTCATTTTTATGCTATATTATACCATGACACTTTTTGACTTTTTTTTGTCATACTATAATATGACATTTTTTGTCATTTTCATACCATACTATAACATGTCGTTTTTTTTGACATTTTTATGCCTTACTATACTATGATGTTTTTTGACATATTTATGTCATACTATACTATGATGTTTTTTGTCATTTTTATGCCTTACTATACTATGATGATTTTTGTCATTTTTATGCCTTACTATACTATGCCTTTTTATTCCATATTATGATGTGACATTTTTTTTCATTTTTATGCTATATTATAATATGACATTTTTGGACTTTTTTATGTCATACTATACTATGACATTTTTGTCATTTTCATACCATACTATAACATGTCGTTTTTTTACATTTTTATGCCTTACTATACCATGATGCTTTTTGACATTTTTATGTCATACTATATGATGCCTTTTTATACCATATTATAATATGACTTTTTTTTTTCATTTTTATGCTATATTATAAAATGACATTTTTGGACTTCTTTATGTCATACTATAGTATGCCTTTTAACACCATACTATATCATGATGTTTTTCTTACATTTTTATGCTATATTATAATATGTCATTTTTTGACTTTTTTATGTCTTACTATACTATGACGTTTTTTTTCATTTTCATACCTAACTATACTATGATGTTTTTTGTCATTTTTATGCCTTACTATACTATGATGTTTTTTGAAATTTTTAGGTCATAATATACCATGCCTTTTTATTCCATATTATAATATGAAATTTTTTTTAATTTTTATGCTATATTATAATATGACGATTTTTTGTCATATTTATACCTTACTATACTATAATGTTTTTTGACATTTTTATTTCATACTATATTATGCCTTTTTACACCATACTATATCTTGATGTTTTTTTTATATTTTTATGCATTTTTTGACTTTTTTATGTCATACTATACTAGGATGTTTTTTGTCATTTTTATGTCATACTATACTATGATGTTTTTTGACATTTTTATGTCATACTATACTATGCCTTTTTATACCATATATATATGACATTTTTTTCATTTTTATGCTATATTATACTATGACACTTTTTGACTTTTTTTTGTCATACTATACTATGATGTTTTTTCACTTTTTTTCATGACTTATTATACTATGAGATATGCATGCATAACTTTACTACGACATTATTTGACATCTCTGTGATACTATACTATGACGTTTTTTGTCATTTTTATGACATACTATAACATGTTGTTTTTTGACATTTTTATGCCATACTATACTATGATTTATTTTTGACATTTTTATGTCATACTATATTATGCCTTTTTATACCATATTATAATATAACATTTTTTTTTCATTTTTTATGCTATATTATAATATGACATTTTTTGACTTTTTTATGTCATACTATACTATGACGTTTTTTATCATTTTTATACCCTACTATACTATCATGTTTTTTGACATTTTTATGTCATACTATATTATGCCTTTTTACACCATACTATATTATGATGTTTTTTTACATTTTTATGCTATATTATAATATGACATTTTTTGACTTTTTTATGTCATACTATACAATGACATTTTTTGTCATTTTTATACCTTACTATACTATGATGTTTTTTGTCATTTTTATGCCTTACTATACTATGATGTTTTTTGACATTTTTATGTCATACTATATTATGTCTTTTTACACCATATTATAATATGACATTTTTTTTCATTTTTATGCTATATTATAATATGACGCTTTTTGACTTTTTTATGTCATACTATACTATGACGTTTTTTTTCCTTTTTACACCTTACTATACTATGACGTTGTTTGACTTTTTTATGACTTTCTATACTATGATATATTCATGCATAACTTTTACGATGACATTATTTGACATCTCTGGCATACTATATTGTGATGTTTTTCAATTACTACAAATTGAACACTTTTCTACACAGCCTGCATAGCTCAGTTGGTAGAGCAAATTACTTTCAGTGTTAAGGTCAATGGTTCAAGTCCCCGTTCGGACAAAACCTAAAACCTTTCTTGAAATAGGTTGACATTAGGGAAAATAGCAACAACTAATAAATATACTCTGAACAGCAGTCATACTATGAAGTTCAAATGGAATACTGAACTGTGACATGCTATAGTATGATGTTCTACACTATGAAGTTTTCATGACAAACTATACTATGACATTTTTTATATTTTTATGCTATATTATAATATATGCTGCTTTTTGACTTATTATACTATGAGATATTCATGCATAACCTTACTATGACATTATTTGACATCTCTGTCATACTATATTGTGATGTTTTTCAATTACTACAAATTCAACACTTTTCTACACAGCCTGCATAGCTCAGTTGGTAGAGCAAATTATCTTCAATATTAAGGTCAATGGTTCAAGTCCCCGTTCGGACAAAACCTAAAACCTTTCTTGAAATAGGTTGACATTAGGGAAAATAGCAACAACTAATAAATATACTCTGAACAGCAGTCATACTATGAAGTTCAAATGGAATACTGAACTGTGACATGCTATAGTATGATGTTCTACACTATAAAGTTTTCATGACATACTATACTATGACATTTTTTACACTTTTATGCTATGTTATAATATATACTGCTTTATGATTTATTATACTATGAGATATTCATGTTTTTTTGACGTTTTTATGTCATACTATACTATGATGTTTTTTTGACATTTTTAGGTCATACTATACTATGCCTTTTTATTAAATATTATAATATGACATTTTTTTCATTTTTATGCTATATTAAAATATGACATTTT
The DNA here is from genome assembly GCF_021018895.1 of Seriola aureovittata. Classification (NCBI taxonomy): domain Eukaryota; kingdom Metazoa; phylum Chordata; class Actinopteri; order Carangiformes; family Carangidae; genus Seriola; species Seriola aureovittata. The sequence goes on from NC_079372.1 coordinate 26,157,377, forward strand.
TGGACTTTTTTATGTCATACTATACTATGACGTTTTTTGTCATTTTTATACCTTACTATACTATGATGTTTTTTTAACATTTTTATGTCATACTATACCATGATGTTTTTTGACATTTTTAGGTCATACTATACTATGATGTTTTTTGACATTTTTATGTCATACTATACTATGCGTTTTTATACCATTCTATCCTATGACATTTTTTTTCATTTTTATGCTATATTATAATATGACCTTTTTTGTCATTTTTATACCTTACTATACTATGATGTTTTTTGACATTTTTAGGTCATACTATACTATGCCTTTTTATTCAATATTATAATATGACATTTTTTTTCATTTTTATGCTATATTAAAATATGACATTTTTGGACTTTTTTATGTCATACTATACTATGACGTTTTTTTGTCATTTTCATACCTTACTATACTATGATGTTTTTTGACATTTTTATGTCATAATATACTATGCCTTTTTATACCATATTATACTGTGACATTTTTTTTCATTTTTATGCCTTACTATACTATGATGTTTTTTTGACATTTTTATGTCATACTATATTATGCCTTATTATACCATATTATAATATGACATTTTTTGACTTTTTGTTGTCATACTATACTATGATCTTTTTTGACATTTTTATGTCATACTATACTATGACATTTTTTGACTTTTTTTTGTCATTTTTATGCCTTACTATACTATGATTTATTTTTGACATTTTTATGTCATACTTTACTATGACATTATTTGACATCTCTGGCATACTATATTGTGATGTTTTTCAATTACTACAAATTGAACACTTTTCTGCACAGCCTGCATAGCTCAGTTGGTAGAGCAAATTACTTTCAGTGTTAAGGTCAATGGTTCAAGTCCCCGTTCGGACAAAACCTAAAACCTTTCTTGAAATAGGTTGACATTAGGGAAAATAGCAACAACTAATAAATATACTCTGAACAGCAGTCATACTATGAAGTTCAAATGGAATACTGAACTGTGACATGCTATAGTATGATGTTCTACACTATGAAGTTTTCATGACAAACTATACTATGACATTTTTTATATTTTTATGCTATATTATAATATATGCTGCTTTTTGACTTATTATACTATGAGATATTCATGCATAACCTTACTATGACATTATTTGACATCTCTGTCATACTATATTGTGATGTTTTTCAATTACTACAAATTCAACACTTTTCTACACAGCCTGCATAGCTCAGTTGGTAGAGCAAATTATCTTCAATATTAAGGTCAATGGTTCAAGTCCCCGTTCGGACAAAACCTAAAACCTTTCTTGAAATAGGTTGACATTAGGGAAAATAGCAACAACTAATAAATATACTCTGAACAGCAGTCATACTATGAAGTTCAAATGGAATACTGAACTGTGACATGCTATAGTATGATGTTCTACACTATAAAGTTTTCATGACATACTATACTATGACATTTTTTACACTTTTATGCTATGTTATAATATATACTGCTTTATGATTTATTATACTATGAGATATTCATGTTTTTTTGACGTTTTTATGTCATACTATACTATGATGTTTTTTTGACATTTTTAGGTCATACTATACTATGCCTTTTTATTAAATATTATAATATGACATTTTTTTCATTTTTATGCTATATTAAAATATGACATTTTTGGACTTTTTTATGTCATACTATACTATGACGTTTTTTGTCATTTTTATACCTTACTATACTATGATGTTTTTTTAACATTTTTATGTCATACTATACCATGATGTTTTTTGACATTTTTAGGTCATACTATACTATGATGTTTTTTGACATTTTTATGTCATACTATACTATGCGTTTTTATACCATTCTATCCTATGACATTTTTTTTCATTTTTATGCTATATTATAATATGACCTTTTTTGTCATTTTTATACCTTACTATACTATGATGTTTTTTGACATTTTTAGGTCATACTATACTATGCCTTTTTATTCAATATTATAATATGACATTTTTTTTCATTTTTATGCTATATTAAAATATGACATTTTTGGACTTTTTTATGTCATACTATACTATGACGTTTTTTTGTCATTTTCATACCTTACTATACTATGATGTTTTTTTGACATTTTTATGTCATAATATACTATGCCTTTTTATACCATATTATACTGTGACATTTTTTTTCATTTTTATGCCTTACTATACTATGATGTTTTTTTGACATTTTTATGTCATACTATATTATGCCTTATTATACCATATTATAATATGACATTTTTTGACTTTTTGTTGTCATACTATACTATGATCTTTTTTGACATTTTTATGTCATACTATACTATGACGTTGTTTGACTTTTTTATGACTTTCTATACTATGATATATTCATGCATAACTTTTACGATGACATTATTTGACATCTCTGGCATACTATATTGTGATGTTTTTCAATTACTACAAATTGAACACTTTTCTGCACAGCCTGCATAGCTCAGTTGGTAGAGCAAATTACTTTCAGTGTTAAGGTCAATGGTTCAAGTCCCCGTTCGGACAAAACCTAAAACCTTTCTTGAAATAGGTTGACATTAGGGAAAATAGCAACAACTAATAAATATACTCTGAACAGCAGTCATACTATGAAGTTCAAATGGAATACTGAACTGTGACATGCTATAGTATGATGTTCTACACTATGAAGTTTTCATGACAAACTATACTATGACATTTTTTATATTTTTATGCTATATTATAATATATGCTGCTTTTTGACTTATTATACTATGAGATATTCATGCATAACCTTACTATGACATTATTTGACATCTCTGTCATACTATATTGTGATGTTTTTCAATTACTACAAATTCAACACTTTTCTACACAGCCTGCATAGCTCAGTTGGTAGAGCAAATTATCTTCAATATTAAGGTCAATGGTTCAAGTCCCCGTTCGGACAAAACCTAAAACCTTTCTTGAAATAGGTTGACATTAGGGAAAATAGCAACAACTAATAAATATACTCTGAACAGCAGTCATACTATGAAGTTCAAATGGAATACTGAACTGTGACATGCTATAGTATGATGTTCTACACTATAAAGTTTTCATGACATACTATACTATGACATTTTTTACACTTTTATGCTATGTTATAATATATACTGCTTTATGATTTATTATACTATGAGATATTCATGTTTTTTTGACGTTTTTATGTCATACTATACTATGATGTTTTTTGACATTTTTAGGTCATACTATACTATGCCTTTTTATTAAATATTATAATATGACATTTTTTTCATTTTTATGCTATATTAAAATATGACATTTTTGGACTTTTTTATGTCATACTATACTATGACGTTTTTTGTCATTTTTATACCTTACTATACTATGATGTTTTTTTAACATTTTTATGTCATACTATACCATGATGTTTTTTGACATTTTTAGGTCATACTATACTATGATGTTTTTTGACATTTTTATGTCATACTATACTATGCGTTTTTATACCATTCTATCCTATGACATTTTTTTTTCATTTTTATGCTATATTATAATATGACCTTTTTTGTCATTTTTATACCTTACTATACTATGATGTTTTTTGACATTTTTAGGTCATACTATACTATGCCTTTTTATTCAATATTATAATATGACATTTTTTTTCATTTTTATGCTATATTAAAATATGACATTTTTGGACTTTTTTATGTCATACTATACTATGACGTTTTTTTGTCATTTTCATACCTTACTATACTATGATGTTTTTTTGACATTTTTATGTCATAATATACTATGCCTTTTTATACCATATTATACTGTGACATTTTTTTTCATTTTTATGCCTTACTATACTATGATGTTTTTTTGACATTTTTATGTCATACTATACTATGCCTTTTTATACCATATTATAATATGACTTTTTTTTTTTCATTTTTATGCTATATTATAATATGACCTTTGTTGTCATTTTTATACCTTACTATACTATGATGTTTTTTGACATTTTTATGTCATACTATACTATGCCTTTTTATACCATATTATACTGTGACTTTTTTTTCATTTTTATGCTATATTATAAGATGACATTTTTGGACTTTTTTATGTCATACTTTACTATGATGTTTTTTGTCATTTTTATGCCTTACTATACTATGATGTTTTTTTGACATTTTTATGTCATACTATACTATGCCTTTTTATACCATATTATAATATGACTTTTTTTTTTTCATTTTTATGCTATATTATAATATGACCTTTGTTGTCATTTTTATACCTTACTATACTATAATATGACATTTTTTTTTCATTTTTTATGTCATACTATACTATGCCTTTTTATACCATATTATACTGTGACTTTTTTTTCATTTTTATGCTATATTATAATATGACATTTTTGGACTTTTTTATGTCATACTTTACTATGATGTTTTTTGTCATTTTTATGCCTTACTATACTATGATGTTTTCTTGATATTTTTATGTCATACTATACTATGATGTTTTTTGACATTTTTAGGTCATACTATACTATGCCTTTTTATTCCATGTTATAATATGACATTTTTTTTCATTTTTATACTTTACTATACTATGACGTTTTTTGTCATTTTTATATCTTACTATACTAAGATGTTTTTCGTCATTTTTATGCCTTACTATAACATGTCGTTTTTTTGTCATTTTTATATCTTACTATACTAAGATGTTTTTCGTCATTTTTATGCCTTACTATACTATGATGTTTTTTGACATTTTTATGTCATACTATACGATGCCTTTTTATACCATATCATAATATGACATTTTTTTTCATTTTTATGCTATATTATACTATGACACTTTTTGACTTTTTTTGTCATACTATACTATGACATTTTTTGTCATTTTCATACCTTACTATACTATAATGTTTTTTAATATTTTTATGTCATACTATACTATGCGTTTTTATACCATTCTATACTATGACATTTTTTTTTCATTTTTATGCTATATTATAATATGACCTTTTTTGTCATTTTCATACCTTACTATACTATAATGTTTTTTAACATTTTTATGTCATACTATACTATGATGTTTTTTGACATTTTTAGGTCATACTATACTATGCCTTTTTATTCCATATTATAATATGACATTTTTTTTCATTTTTATGCTATATAATAATATGACATTTTTGGACTTTTTTATGTCATACTATACTATGATGTTTTTTGACATTTTTATGTCATACTATACTATGCCTTTTTATACCATTCTATACTATGACATTTTTTTTTCATTTTTATGCTATATTATAATATGACCTTTGTTGTCATTTTTATGTCTTACTATACTATGACGTTTTTTGTCATTTTTATGCCTTACTATACTATGATGTTTTTTTTTACATTTTTATGTCATACTATACTATGATGTTTTTTGACATTTTTAGGTCATACTATACTATGCCTTTTTATACCATATTATAATATGACTTTTTTTTTCATTTTTATGCTATATTATAATATGACATTTTTGGACTTTTTTATGTCATACTTTACTATGACGTTTTTTGTCATTTTTATACCTTACTATACTATAATGTGTTTTGACATTTTTATTTCATAATATACTATGCCTTTTTACACCATACTGTATCTTGATGTGTTTTTTACATTTTTATGTAATATTATAGTATGACATTTTTTGACTTTTTTATGTCATACTATACTATGATGTTTTTTGTCATTTTTATGTCTTACTATACTATGATGTTTTTTGACATTTTTAGGTCATACTACACCATGCCTTTTTATTCCATATTATAATATGACATTTTTTTTCATTTTTATGCTTTTTTATAATATGACATTTTTGGACTTTTTTATGTCATACTTTACTATGACATTTTTTGTAATTTTCATACCATACTATAACATGTCGTTTTTTTGACATTTTTATGCCTTACTATACTATGCCTTTTAACACCATACTATATCATGATGTTTTTCTTACATTTTTATGCTATATTATAATATGTCATTTTTTGACTTTTTTATGTCATACTATACTATGACGTTTTTTGTCATTTTTATACCTTACTATACTAAGATATTTTTTGTCATTTTTATGCCTTACTATACTATGATGTTTTTTGACATTTTTATGTCATACTATACTATGCCTTTTTATACCATATTATACTGTGACTTTTTTTTCATTTTTATGCTATATTATAATATGACATTTTTGGACTTTTTTATGTCATACTTTACTATGATGTTTTTTGTCATTTTTATGCCTTACTATACTATGATGTTTTTTTGATATTTTTATGTCATACTATACTATGATGTTTTTTGACATTTTTAGGTCATAATATACGATGCCTTTTTATACCATGTTATAATATGACATTTTTTTTTATTTTTATGCTATATTATACTATGACACTTTTTGACTTTTTTTTGTCATACTATACTATGACATTTTTTGTCATTTTCATACTATACTATAATATGTCGTTTTTTTTTTTTACATTTTTATACCTTACTATACTATGATGTTTTTTGACATTTTTAGGTCATACTATACTTTGCCATTTTATTCCATATTATAATATGACATTTTTTTTCATTTTTATGCTATATTAAAATATAACATTTTTTGACTTTTTTATGTCATACTTTACTATGACGTTTTTTGTCATTTTTATACCTTCAATACTATAATGTTTTTTGACATTTTTATATCATACTATATTATGCCTTTTTACACCATACTGTATCTTGATGTTTTTTTTACATTTTTATGCTATATTATAATATGACATTTTTTGACTTTTTTACGTCATACTATACTATGATGTTTTTTGTCATTTTTTTGCCTTACTATACAATGATGATTTTTGTCATTTTTCTGCCTTACTATACTATGCCTTTTTATTCCATATTATAATATGACATTTTTTTTCATTTTTATGCTATATTATACCATGACACTTTTTGACTTTTTTTTGTCATACTATAATATGACATTTTTTGTCATTTTCATACCATACTATAACATGTCGTTTTTTTGACATTTTTATGCCTTACTATACTATGATGTTTTTTGACATTTTTATGTCATAATATACGATGCCTTTTTATACCATATTATAATATGACATTTTTTTTTATTTTTATGCTATATTATACTATGACACTTTTTGACTTTTTTTTGTCATACTATACTATGACATTTTTTGTCATTTTCATACCTTACTATACTATAATGTTTTTTGACATTTTTATGTCATACTATACTATGATGTTTTTTGTCATTTTTATGCCTTACTATACTATGATGTTTTTTGACATTTTTAGGTCATACTATACTATGCCTTTTTATTCAATATTATAATATGACATTTTTTTTCATTTTTATGCTATATTAAAATATGACGTTTTTTTAATTTTTATACCTTACTATATTATAATGTTTTTCGACATTTTTATTTCATACTATATTATGCCTTTTTACACCATACTATATCTTGATGTTTTTTTTACATTTTTATGCCATATTATAATATGACATTTTTTTTCATTTTTATGTCATACTATACTATGACGTTTTTTGTCATTTTTATACCTTATTACACTAAGATGTTTTTTGTCATTTTTATGCCTTACTATACTATGATGTTTTTTGACATTTTTATGTCATACTATACTATGCCTTTTTATACCATATTATAATATGACTTTTTTTTTCATTTTTATGCTATATTATAATATGACCTTTGTTGTCATTTTTATACCTTACTATACTATGATGTTTTTTGACATTTTTATGTCATACTATACTATGCCTTTTTGTACCATATTATACTGTGACTTTTTTTTCATTTTTATGCTATATTATAATATGACATTTTTGGACTTTTTTATGTCATACAAAAATATGTGGTTTTTTATCATTTTCATACCTTACTATACTATGATGTGTTTTTTTTACATTTTTATGTCATACTATACTATGATGTTTTTTGACATTTTTAGGTCATACTATACTTTGCCATTTTATTCCATATTATAATATGACATTTTTTTTGGTTTTTATGCTATATTAAAATATGACATTTTTTGACTTTTTTATGTCATACTTTACTATGACGTTTTTTGTCATTTTTATGCCTTACTATACTATGATGTTTTTTGACATTTTTATATCATACTATATTATGCCTTTTTATTCCATATTATAATATGACTTTTTTTTTATTTTTATGCTATATTATACTATGACACTTTTCTGACTTTTTTTGTCATACTATACTATGACATTTTTGTCATTTTCATACCATATTATAATATGACTTTTTTTTTTCATTTTTATGCTATATTATAAAATGACATTTTTGGACTTCTTTATGTCATACTATACTATGCCTTTTAACACCATACTATATCATGATGTTTTTCTTACATTTTTATGCTATATTATAATATGACATTTTTTGACTTTTTTATGTCATACTATACTAGGAAGTTTTTTGTCATTTTTATGTCATACTATACTATGATGTTTTTTGACATTTTTATGTCATACTATACTATGCATTTTTATACCATATATATATATATATGACATTTTTTTCATTTTTATGCTATATTATACTATGACACTTTTTGACTTTTTTTTGTCATACTATACTATGATGTTTTTTCACTTTTTTTCATGACTTATTATACTATGAGATATGCATGCATAACTTTACTATGACATTATTTGACATCTCTGTGATACTATACTATGACGTTTTTTTTCATTTCTATGACATACTATAACATGTTGTTTTTTGACATTTTTATGCCATACTATACTATGATTTATTTTTGACATTTTTATGTCATACTATATTATGCCTTTTTATACCATATTATAATATAACATTTTTTTTTCATTTTTTATGCTATATTATAATATGACATTTTTTGACTTTTTTATGTCATACTATACTATGACGTTTTTTATCATTTTTATACCTTACTATACTATCATGTTTTTTGACATTTTTATGTCATACTATATTATGCCTTTTTACACCATACTATATTATGATGTTTTTTTACATTTTTATGCTATATTATAATATGACATTTTTTGACTTTTTTATGTCATACTATACAATGACATTTTTTGTCATTTTTATACCTTACTATACTATGATGTTTTTTGTCATTTTTATGCCTTACTATACTATGATGTTTTTTGACATTTTTATGTCATACTATATTATGTCTTTTTATACCATATTATTATATGACATTTTTTTTCATTTTTATGCTATATTATAATATGACGCTTTTTGACTTTTTTATGTCATACTATACTATGACGTTTTTTTTCCTTTTTACACCTTACTATACTATGACGTTTTTTGTCATTTTTATACCTTACTATACTATGATGTTTTTTTATGTTTTTATGTCATACTATATTATGCCTTATTATACCATATTATAATATGACATTTTTTGACTTTTTGTTGTCATACTATACTATGATGTTTTTTGACATTTTTATGTCATACTATACTATGACGTTGTTTGACTTTTTTATGACTTTCTATACTATGATATATTCATGCATAACTTTTACGATGACATTATTTGACATCTCTGGCATACTATATTGTGATGTTTTTCAATTACTACAAATTGAACACTTTTCTACACAGCCTGCATAGCTCAGTTGGTAGAGCAAATTACTTTCAATGTTAAGGTCAATGGTTCAAGTCCCCGTTCGGACAAAACCTAAAACCTTTCTTGAAATAGGTTGACATTAGGGAAAATAGCAACAACTAATAAATATACTCTGAACAGCAGTCATACTATGAAGTTCAAATGGAATACTGAACTGTGACATGCTATAGTATGATGTTCTACACTATGAAGTTTTCATGACAAACTATACTATGACATTTTTTATATTTTTATGCTATATTATAATATATGCTGCTTTTTGACTTATTATACTATGAGATATTCATGCATAACCTTACTATGACATTATTTGACATCTCTGTCATACTATATTGTGATGTTTTTCAATTACTACAAATTCAACACTTTTCTACACAGCCTGCATAGCTCAGTTGGTAGAGCAAATTGCCTTCAATATTAAGGTCAATGGTTCAAGTCCCCGTTCGGACAAAACCTAAAACCTTTCTTGAAATAGGTTGACATTAGGGAAAATAGCAACAACTAATAAATATACTCTGAACAGCAGTCATACTATGAAGTTCAAATGGAATACTGAAATGTGACATGCTATAGTATGATGTTCTACACTATAAAGTTTTCATGACATACTATACTATGACATTTTTTACACTTTTATGCTATGTTATAATATATACTGCTTTATGATTTATTATACTATGAGATATTCATGTTTTTTTGACGTTTTTATGTCATACTATACTATGATGTTTTTTTGACATTTTTAGGTCATACTATACTATGCCTTTTTATTAAATATTATAATATGACATTTTTTTCATTTTTATGCTATATTAAAATATGACATTTTTGGACTTTTTTATGTCATACTATACTATGACGTTTTTTGTCATTTTTATACCATACTATAACATGTCGTTTTTTTTAACATTTTTATGCCTTACTATACTATGATGTTTTTTGACATTTTTATGTCATACTATACCATGCCTTTTTATACCATATTATACTGTGACATTTTTTTTCATTTTTATGCTATATTATAATATGAAATTTTTGGACTTTTTTATGTCATACTTTACTATGACGTTTTTTGTCATTTTTATACCTTACTATACTATAATGTTTTTCGACATTTTCATTTCATACTATATTATGCCTTTTTACACCATACTGTATCTTGATGTTTTTTTTACATTTTTATGCCATATTATAATATGACATTTTTTTTCTTATTATGTCATACTATACTATGACGTTTTTTGTCATTTTTATACCTTACTATACTAAGATGTTTTTTGTCATTTTTATCCCTTACTATAATATGATGTTTTTTGACATTTTTAGGTCATACTATACTATATGTTTTTATTCCATATTATAATATGACATTTTTTTTCATTTTTATGCTATATTATAAAATGACATTTTTGGACTTTTTTATGTCATACTATACTATGCCTTTTTACACCATACTATATCATGATGTTTTTTTTACATTTTTATGCTATATTATAATATGTCATTTTTTGACTTTTTTATGTCATACTATACTATGACGTTTTTTGTCATTTTCATACCTCACTATACTATGATGTTTTTTGTCATTTTTATGCCTTACTATACTATGATGTTTTTGACATTTTTAGGTCATACTATACCGTGCCTTTTTATTCCATATTATAATATGACATTTCTTTTATTTTTATGCTATATTATAATATGACATTTTTGGACTTTTTAATGTCATACTTTACTATGACGTTTTTTGTCAATTTTATACCTTACTATACTATAATGTTTTTTGACATTTATATTTCATACTATATTATGCCTTTTTACACCATACTGTATTTTGATGTTTTTTTTACATTTTTATGCTATATTATACTATGACACTTTTTGACTTTTTTTTGTCATACTATACTATGACATTTTTTGTCATTTTCATACTATACTATAATATGTCGTTTTTTTTTTTTACATTTTTATGCCTTACTGTACTATGATGTTTTTTGACATTTTTATGTCATACTATACTATGCCTTTTTATACCATTCTATACTATGACATTTTTTTTTCATTTTTATGCTATATTATAAAATGACATTTTTGGACTTTTTTATGTCATACTATACTATGCCTTTTTACACCATACTATATCATGATGTTTTTTTTACATTTTTATGCTATATTATAATATGTCATTTTTTGACTTTTTTATGTCATACTATACTATGACGTTTTTTGTCATTTTCATACCTCACTATACTATGATGTTTTTTGTCATTTTTATGCCTTACTATACTATGATGTTTTTGACATTTTTAGGTCATACTATACCGTGCCTTTTTATTCCATATTATAATATGAAATTTTTTTTATTTTTATGCTATATTATAATATGACATTTTTGGACTTTTTAATGTCATACTTTACTATGACGTTTTTTGTCAATTTTATACCTTACTATACTATAATGTTTTTTGACATTTTTATTTCATACTATATTATGCCTTTTTACACCATACTGTATTTTGATGTTTTTTTTACATTTTTATGCTATATTATACTATGACACTTTTTTTCATTTTTATGTCATACTATACTATGACGTTTTTTGTCATTTTTATACCTTACTATACTATGATGTTTTTTGTCATTTTTATGCCTTACTATACTATGATGTTTTTTGACATTTTTATGTCATACTATACTATGCCTTTTTATACCATATTATAATATGACTTTTTTTTTCATTTTTATGCTATATTATAATATGACCTTTTTTGTCATTTTTATACCTTACTATACTATGATGTTTTTTGACATTTTTATGTCATACTATACTATGCCTTTTTATACCATATTATACTGTGACTTTTTTTTCATTTTTATGCTATATTATAATATGACATTTTTGGACTTTTTTATGTCATACTATACTATGATGTTTTTTTTACATTTTTATGCCTTACTATACTATGATGTTTTTTTTTTTTTATTTTTATGCCTTACTGTACTATGATGTTTTTTGACATTTTTATGTCATACTATACTATGCCTTTTTATACCATTCTATACTATGACATTTTTTTTTCATTTTTATGCTATATTATAATATGACGTTTTTTTGTCATTTTCATACCTTACTATACTATAATGTTTTTTGACATTTTTATTTCATACTATATTATGCCTTTTTACACCATACTATATCTTGATGGTTTTTTTTACATTTTTATGTCATACTATACTATGCCTTTTTATACCATATTATACTGTGACATTTTTTTTTCATTTTTATGCTATATTATAATATGACATTTTTGGACTTTTTTATGTCATCCTTTATTATGATGTTTTTGTCATTTTTATACCTTACTATACTATGATGTTTTTTGACATTTTTATGTCTTACTATACTATGATGTTTTTTGACATTTTTATGTCTTACTATACTATGCCTTTTTATACCATATTATAATATGACATTTTTTTTTATTTTTATGCTATATTATACTATGACACTTTTTGACTTTTTTTGTCATACTATACTATGACATTTTTTGTCATTTTCATACCATACTATAACATGTCTTTTTTTGACATTTTTATGCCTTACTATACTATGATGTTTTTTGACATTTTTATGTCATACTATACGATGCCTTTTTATACCATATTATATAATATGACATTTTTTTTCATTTTTATGCTATATTATAATATGATTTTGATCATTTTCATGATTTACTCATATCATCCAGGTAATGTTGTCACCCATTGGCTTATAAAACCCTTCCAAGATTAAATAGTCAAATTAATAATTCATTTTCATCAATCTGACAGCATGGCTGCTTCCTCTGCACCAGAAAATACATTTCAAAGATGCCTTCCTCTAGGCAGTGACAGTGCATCTTCACATTGATAAAACTTTACTTTTTCCTCTAATATTAACACTCATATGCAGATTGGTGTATTTGCATTTCTTAAACCCACCATTTTCCAAAATGCTAGCGTTTTCAATAATGAACTATTTCTGGCTGTTGTTGTACGTTTATTACCATCATCAATATGCAATAGGAAAAAGAATGATATTTGTCAGAAATTTAAGTATTTTAGTGTTCTGTGGCAAAAAGGCTACAGCATATTTTTGCGTAGTTTGCCTAACAGTCCTGCCCTGTGTGGTCTCAGTTAGCCGACATGAGTCTGTCATTTGAATGTAGGTGCTCTCAGAAACCAGTGTGGGAATCTGTGGTACAGACATTTCATTTTAGTTCAGCCTGAGGATGTAGGTTTGTTCACATCCAGCACAACTCTATGTCTGTCTATGGGTGACTTTCGAAGGAGCTGCAGTGACGTGTCATTAATGTGATGTGTCATTTTGTGCCACATCATAAGCTCCATTCAGACAAGATTAGTGTCTGTAGGGGAGGTCAGGTAGTTTCATTTCTGCAGCAGTGATGTTAATCCGGTCCAGATTGGTCGTGTCTGTGTTTTTCACCTTCAAGCCTTCAAAATACTTCAACCCCAAAACACCCACTGTGTGCAGACAAACTCTAAAGTTTCTCCTATTTTAGTCGAAGGTCACGCAGTCAACTGTACATCAACACCGTTTTATCAGCCCTTTTTCCTGTAAATTATATCTTATAATCTATACTATACTACTAAATTCTTCTGGCAGTTACGTTTTGATGGGAAACTAACTGCTTTCTGGATTCAAGGTTGACCACTTATTTGGCTGATGTTTTAAGTTCAGAATCAACTGAACTTTGGTCGATGGCGGGGACCTACGCCAGTGTCAAGTTAATGTTATTGTGTACTTGAGATAATTTATCTTTATATTGAAATTAACTTTTTGTAAGACAGCTTCATTCATAAATTATGAGAATGATAAGATTGTTGGTTATAGTAATGTATTATTAATCAGACTGAAGATAACTGCTGCTCTGCTGAGAGAATGCTATTTCTGTTTAGCTAGCAAGCATGGTCAGTAGTGCATATATATATATATATATATATATATATATATATATATATATACGCGTTACCTTATACAGCTATAGACTGACAGAACTAAATAGAGCACAGGCATCGAGTGGAACATAAAAGTCCCTTTACATAGTTATTGATCACACTGATTGAATATATCATTCAGCCCTAACTGCATCTATGTTTTCTTTTTTCAGTGGTATTTATGGCTGACATCTTGTCAGCAGAATCAATTGAATGTATTACATTTTTTACTTGCCTCTCCTGCTTAGTATATTTTTAAGCCTGAGCTTGACCAAGAAACCCAACAGGTAATGCCAAACTTGAGACCAGAATCAGTCTGATATAAATGCTCTATTTTATCCATTACACCTATCCATTTCCAGGCTATTGCAATGCATTGACTCCACTCTCTTTCCTTGTTTATACAGTTGATTCTATTTCCCACATTATCCTGAGAGACCCATCCTGTCTGGATCAGACAGACAAACTCTGTACTTCTGTTTCTTTTGCATTAATTCAGACTGAGAATCGAAGACTTGGAGATTTCATACTGGAGGTCACCAGTCTTTCATCTACATGATCAAAGACATCTTATGTAAACCTGCATTTATAAATTAGTGTATGTGAGTACATGTGCCTATGTACATCTACTCCACATGACTCTGTGTGTGTGTGTGTGTGTGTGTTTGTGTGTGCGTTATGTCATGACTGTGCTTGAAGTAAAGTACAGGTTCATCAAAATGTGGCCACTAGAGGGTAAACTCCATAACCGTTATTTGTACACATTATCAGACACAGAGGTCAATCAATGTACTTAACCAAAATAAGAAAGCATAATAAGAAAACAGCATAAAAACAGATTGTAAAACATGTAATATCTAATTAAAGTGCATGAATAAATGATTAAATGAAGGCAGTGAAGAACAGCAATTCTAAGCTTCTTTTTGCATCCAGTTACGGTTTGAGCTGAATTGATGTGCATTGGGAGCTGTATTAATATCACTTCATGAAGCTGATGAGACTAACAATTTAGCAACTTAAACTCATACTCATTCATTTGCAGTGTTTTGTCCACCTGTTGAATGCAAGTCCAGTCTTCTCCACTTGATTCCTCAGCTAATTGCTAAATATGTCTGTCTGCTGTTTGGTACTATATTGGATTTATCACTGCTGAAAACAGGTGCCTACTGCTGCAGGAACAAGGTTAAAGAGAGCACTGACACTGAACTATATGTGCTGTACAACCAAAAGTATCAGGGTGAGTAGAGCTGCAGAGTTGATGATAATTACCTGCAGATTCGTCACCACACTCTGATTCAGTGTCAATGTCAATATATGATATAAAATATTGATTATTGGCACTTTAAATGATAGGAGAGCTCAGCAAGCAAATGATCAGAAGAAATTGCTTCTTGGTGTCTGATTGGATTCACAAGACTGCTGTAGACTACAAGTTAGAGAATTAAGGCTTCTACCGATCGAAGCTCTTGGTCTGTCTGTGTTATTACACTCTGTCTACAGTGTGTGTGAGTATGTGTGTACGTTGCTCTTTCCAGTGTGAATAATCCGCTGTTCTCCTGTGTTCAAAACTCAGCGGGGGACTTGCTGATTGTTGTGCCACAGTAACAGGAAGAACAGAAAGACACAGCCATCACGGTACAAAGGAATTTGGAACATTACAGGAAAACAAATGTGCAAAAACAATTATTTTCAGTGCTTTCAGTGAAGAAGTGTGAATGCATTTGGAGACAAAACTGTAAGTAAGAAAGTGAGTGGGTGTGTGTTTGTGTTTCCTGTTTTTCCGCCACGGGTGGAGGTTTCACTTCTTCTTCTGCAGCACCAACTTCAACCTGACTAAATCTGCAGGTAGAAAAAAATATAGAAGACACACTCTATGCATAATTGAATTCAATTTCTCTGAGACAAGAGGACCTTAGACCTCAGATTTAAAAATGTAAATTTGATATATTTTAGCTTTGTAGCTTTGGAGTTGTAAACATCACATCACACGACTCATAACCATAACCATGGTTTCATGCTGGAAAAGGTATTATATTTTTTCCTGTAATTTATAAACTGATAACAGGACAGTTTGACCTGACACTTAACAGCACAGTTTATTTAAGCAAATCCTTTTAGAGATGTGGCATGACACAGGCAGACTGATGCACTTTTGTTTTACGTAAACTAATGGGGTAAGTGGAGGTGAATCACCAAAGCTTCATGTTTCTGCCTCTTCATGTTTGTCACTGCTGGAAATGCTTCTTGAAATGTTCCTGCTTCAGGCTTTTAACACGTTTTACATTAAAGAATTTCCCTGGCATTTTGTGTTTCCTTGTTTCTCCCCTTATTTTACTCTACTGCAAAATCTACTCAGTCATGCTGTTTTGTTAATTAGTCAGATCTCTGTGACATCCTCTGAGACATGTGTGTGATGAAGAGGGAAATTAACTTGACATCAAACTCAATGAGAAATACTCCTCTTGAAAAATGACTAGTTCTATCCTCAGGCAAAGCAATTAGGCCCCTGATTCCTCCAATGAAACTAATCACTATAGCATTATACTTGTATAGCCAGCTCTCAGGTGGTGATTCATATGAACAATATAGCACAGATTCAGGGTGGACCTTACCTGAGTTATAAAGGTTATAAAACAATACAGACTGCAGCTTTAGCTCAGGTTCTGTGAGGATGAATCAAACGTGTGGAGCTGAAAGAGCAAATGCATCCTGGATGAAACTGTTGGTCAATTTCCGTCTGTAGAAAATGGCACATCTGCATAACCTCAAAATACTGTGTATCAATGGCTTGATATGCAGCTTTAGTGCCCCCCTGTGGTGACAGAGAGCACTGCAAAGCACATTCAACAAGTGGCAGTGCTCAGTGGATTTCAGTGTTGTATTACAGCAAAGACGCGCTCATGTTTGCATAGTTTTAAATCGTTACACTATTTGAGCACATTTTACTCATATTAACACCTGAGATATTATTTACATTTGTTCGAGAGCCCAATCGAGCTGTGTGTGTTTTTGCCCTGTGTCGTTATATTAGTGAGTTTCATAATAAATCAAGGCCTTTCTGAGTGTTTTCATGTCACCTACACAGAAAGCAGCAGATCAGGTAGTGGAAATGCATTTGATAAGACTTCACACCTCTATCAGAGGAGATTTGTGCTGCTAGATATGATTCAGAATTGTATCACCGATCAAAGGTTAACCTCTGATAACAGGCGGCGGTGGAGACTACAGCCACCTCAGGCCAGTGTCTGCAGCAGTGCACCAACAGGGGGCGCTGGACTGCAAAAACACATTTTACACCCAGTATTTAAAGTCAAAAGTTGGGTATTTCTTGAAACATTACATATAGCTGATTCAAGGGAGGTGAGATTTCAGTGGTTGTTGTACCCTCACAGTGTTCCTGTGATCCCAGGATCATGATTTAAGAGAGGTGTGCCCTAAGAAAATGATGAAAAGCAGAGGATTAGGCAGCGAAATGATGGATTTTGTAAATAGCAATAGCAATTGATTCGGTGAACTCACTACGTACTTGTAGCTTTTTAGTAAGCTGATTGTTAGAGGCCATATTATATGCTCTCTTATTCAGGACTCACATATGACTGAAAATGAGGCAGGACACACTTTAGTGTCTGACAAAAGTGACACAGACACCAGTGTGTTTTTGACATTTTCACTCGCAGTTATCAGGTGCTTAAACCCATGCAGGGAGTGCCATTCTGCAAGACAAGAAGTATAATAGAACATGGTATTCAATTAACATTCAGTAGTTTAAATGCATGTGTCTGAATGAAGTTTCTGCCATGTATTCTTAAAAATTTTATTGTTTTAATCATTTGTTTGCTTGATTGACTCTCTCTCTCCCTCTCTCTCCTTGGTGTATGGCGCCCCCTCCTGTTGCTGTTGGTCCATTCACATCATATGAAGCAGTCACTCACCAAACAACATAAAATGCTCCCTGTTAAAACTCAGCTAATGGTATATTTAAACTGAGAAAACAGTGATTTCTTTTTTCTTTTTTTTTTTAAAACTTATAACCAAACAACAAAACAAAGAAATCATCTAGGGGAGCAAAAGATCTTTGTCCTTCAGCTTTTCAAAAGTTGCAGCATTTTCAACTCAAGAGGCAGCATGAAAAAATCAGGACCTCTAACAGATGAGCCTGTTAATAAACCTGAGGAAGGAAGCATGACAGGTGGATATTGAGCTTCAGCCACCTTCAAATTACTCTTCCTTTACACTCACTGAGTGTCAGACTCGGGCCTGCACAGCCTCGGGGGTCATAGAGGTGAAGCCAAGAAACAGCACATTGTCATTTTTGTTCTTTTAATATACAAGACTTTCATTATCTCCTTACATGACCATGGATGAATGGATGAACAGAGAGATAGAGAGGGAGAACAAGGACAATAGTGGTGGCTGCTGAAGTTGATTGTACTGATTCTCAACATGTGAACCTTGTGATTCCTGGAAAGAAGGAACTGTAGCTCATGGAGGACGCCTGCATTTGATTGTCTCCGGCTTTCAAGGTCTGTGTGTTTTTCTTATCAACCAACAACCCATCCCACCAAACTCAGATTGAGAAGAGAAGAGAAGAGAAGCCGGAGGCCTCTGCGGTTTGAATGTGTAACTAATGCTGATCTGTGGTGCACATGCAAAGCAGAATAGTGATGAAAACTTATATTTGTGTTCATTTGAATTTTGTCATTTCTTAAGCCCCTGTCTAGTGTACAAGTCTTAACAATTAGTCACGGTGTACTGTGGTTATATGAGCACATAAAACATTAAAATTAAATTTTCTCATTAAACACTGCACACATGGTACCTTTGTCATCTTTATTATTGTATCTAATATTCTATAAATGAACATCTGCATTCTATTTAAATTGCTTTCCAAACAGAAAACATACACCTGCCAAAATAAGGTGGCTGTATACAGTGACATATAGGCATGTGTAAAGTTACATTCAAATGATTTCAGTATATTTTATGTATGAATGTATGAATATATATATATAAAAAAAACAACTCTACAAAAAAAGTTGCATAAAATCTAAAAATAAAAAGAGCATAAAAGTACATAATAAAGATACTTTTATTAATAAAAGTCCTGGTCTGGTATTTAAATGGCTCTCCATGATGTTTTATTATGTGCAATAAAATGTTGGCAACAACAAATAAAAATTGTTATATATAAAGTTTTATTATAGAGAACTCCGGGTCTCCTCCCGCTTGGATGGACGTGTGAATCCGCGCATGCGCTCCACCGCCTCTGTCCGCCAGGGCGGTGATCTCTCTCCCTCTCTCTCTCTCTCACACACACACACACACACACACTCTTTCTGTCTGTCTCTTTATCACTCTCTCTCTCTCTCTCTGGGAAAAACCCGAGCAGGAGGAAAGCAGCAGAAGGGGGAGGAGGAGGACTCCTTCTTCTTCTTCTTGTTCTTCTTCCGATACAGCGGCGGCAGCAGCAGGATATTTAGAAAAAATAAATAAAAAAAAAATCAACGCACCAAACCCCCCTGGTGCGGAGCGGCAGAGGAAGAAAAAAAAAAAAAACCACACGGATGTGCCTCCGAAAGCGCAGCGGATACCGCCCTCCGGACCTTATTAATGCCAAGATTGTGAGTATCTGATCGGCTGCAGAAACGAGCTTGAAGCGGGGAGGGGAGGGGAGCTGCTTTCAGTGTGATTTCCCCTTCCCCGGTCTTCAGTCAGCGGCGGGGCTTTTCCTCGCTCCGCGGTGTTGAGGAAAAGGTCGGTCTCCGTGATTCTTCCCCTCCCCTCCCCTCCTCTCCTTCCTTCCTCACCCCCTCCTTTCATTTCCTTCTTTCCTTTCTTACCTCCTTGATTCCTTCTCAAGAACGAGCGGCAGGCAGGCAGTCTTTGGGGGGGGGGGGGAGAAGGAGTCGTAGTCGAGTGACCCCTTGTCTTTTCTCCTTTCCGTCTTTTTCCGTTTCTTTTAAACGGTTTCCTTAATGACACTGAGACCAGCAGGGGTGTTTCAGACCAGTGCTCGGTCTTCAGCTCTTCTTTTTTTCTGTAACATAAAACAGGACGCACACAAAGCACACAAACAGCTCACTGGTAGAAAACTGAGGAAGAGGAGAAAAGGGGTTTCTTACTTTTGTTTCATCCTACTTGTGTTTCTTTCTTCAGCTGTCATATATAAGAAGTCAGTGACTGTTAGACTAATGTTTCTGCTGTTGATAACCATGAAGCTTTCAGGGGCATGCTTCATAGGGGAGAGTGGGTTCAGTTGTAACAGGTCAATTGTAAAGGCTCAGGTCAAACTGGGATGTATGACAGTTTCAGTTTGTACCAAACTTCATTCATTGTAATGGAATCTTTGAAATATTGTTAATAGCGTTTTTCCACCTCATGGTACCAACTCGACTCTGCTCTACTTGACTCTACTCGCTTTTGATACCATGTAGTACTTCCACAGAGTACTTTCTAAATGCCTCCTCAGTTGACCACAGTGTGGTGTTCCAGGTCGCCATACTAAAAGTATAGTAAAGTAACAGAAATGGCTTGGCTGTGTAAAAATGGCGGGTTTGTTCAGAATGTCCAGTCTCGTACAGCTATGATGCAGTAGTGGCGACTCTCTCAGACCAATCAGTAATCTGCAGTCATTTCACGTCACCTTCTGGTTATCGCCTCAGCTCGCCTTAAACCTCAGAAGAAAAAAAGGTACCATAGGTAGCAGGTACTATCCACAACTTTTTCCCGGAAAAGTTAAAAAGGGCGAGTAGAGTTGAGTCGAATTGAGCCAGTACCATGGAGTGGATTTACTTTGACAAGTCAGTTTTTCTCTGTCAACCAATAGAAGGCTGTTTACTGTGTTTGTCTGTAGATAAAGTGGCAAGGCAGATTTGACAGAGGAAGAATGCTAACCTTGCTAGATGATTTATAGCGATTTCCATTTACAATTCTACAGTTCTTTGTGACATAACATTGCATAGCATAACCTTACATTGTCATCTTCTCTCTTCTTATCTAAATTTTCAACCTTTAGGTAGCGCACTCTGCTCTTGTGTTTGTGTTGCTTTCCAGGGGGAGAAAATACATTTGGAATTGGTGATAGCTACATTGAGTTTTGACGATTTGTATGCTTGCATCTGTTTTCATGTAATTTTAGGGCACGGATACAACTTTTTCTCTCTGAGTATCAATTATTTCTGCAAGTAATTATCTGATACCAGTGCTCTCTTTCTTCCATATTAGAAATCTGTATACCCAACTATGTGGAACTCATCGGGATCATTTTTATGTACGGTATTATGAGGCCAAGGATTGCTGATGCTATGGTGCTTGAAAGTTATTTGGGGGACCGCTGCATTTTTCAATGAAACTGATAGTGGAAACATCTGGCCAATACATGATACACTTAAAGTGCCCATATTACACTCTTTGGGGTTTGTTGCAAAGCCTAAACTCCACCGCAAAGAGCGTTATTCCCTTCGACAGAAAACTCTGCTCCTGAAGTGCCTAAAACATCTTTTTTGTATTCCAGGCTTACCTACGTTACTATGTAACACGTTTGCATAACCCCCCCACCCCACAAAGCTAGTAAGAGCGGAAGCTGGGAAGAGTTTGGTTAGTTTTTAGCCTGTTGCCATGTCGAGAAGATGCTGGGGTTTTTTTTGGTGCAAATACAGAAAGAGAGCGAGCGTTCATGGAAGCCTGAGCTAATGTCAACTGAAGGGCTGCATAACAGGCAGTTTGTGATTAAATAAGGACTTTTTTTGAACTTTGAATCATGCAAAGCTGCTCTTGTGGGGTCCCAGAATAAAAATATAGAGCTGCAAATTAGCATAAAAGGTCAGTGTTATCGCAGATTCTAATTCAGATGATTGGATTGGTGCATCTGTCGTAGGCTCTCCCGTTGCTGTTGACAGCACAATGTGATTGGATGCACCAGGTAGTGGCAATAGATGTACGACCAGTTGCCTTTTTTGGCCAATTTAAAGCACCAGATATAATGTCTTAATATTAAAAGGGAAAAACAGATTCAACACACCAAAGTCTGCTCAAACGTCCCGGGCATATGTGTAAAAAGTTGTATGAAGCCTTTTGTAGTTCCAGGATCACAGGTTTGAAAAAGGAAAAAAAATCTGGGGTGTGGATTTGGATTGAAGTAATCTTACCAGACCTATACAGCCTGCTCCTCATTTCTGCTTGAGGCCAACAACTTGAGGCAACACAGGCCAATACTAGTGTTGTAAGTGGAATGTGTAGAAGATTTCTCTTTTGCACAGCCAGGGAATGTTCCACCTTTATTCCTCCTCACCGTTGTGTATAAAAGCAATGAATATGGAATGGTAGGCCATTTTTGTTCCGCCTTTATGCCGGCAGTGGAGGTAGTCACAGAGCCGGATCGACATCTGTGTAAAAGGGAGAGCCATCATGGCGGTATGTCGACGCTGTTGTGTTACATGTCAGCATGCTATATATAAAAAAATAATAATTATGCCGGCTTAGTTTGGTTCAGTGTAAACAAGCAAAGGCGGCACAATGAGGGGGTCTTCTTAATGTCAATATAGAAGGATCTGTCAGGTTTAGGGGAAAAACTGAACCCAACAGTAGCCAACATAAAACGGGGTTCGTGGAAAAAGAAAAGAAAAAAAAAAAAAAAAGGTTATTTCAATAAACAAAAAGAAATTTACGAAACTGGTGAAATGGCAAAGAACTCAAAATCCAAAATGAAGGTGAACAGGGACTAAGCTGGAGTACATCAGGATACAACGAGGGACCACTGGAGCAAAACAGGAGTAAAACAGGATTTCAACAAGATATCAACAGACAGACTGACAAAGACAAGTGGGAGCAGAGACTAAATACACAAGGGAGGCAAGGGTGATTGAACACAGGTGTAACAGATTAGGGCGGGGCAAACAATCTCAAAGGACGGAAACAGGACAAAGACAGGAAATAGATCTTACTTGAGACACACAAGGGAAGTGATTACAAAATAGGAAATAAAACAAATGTCTGAACATAAAGATTCCAAAAGTCCAAACATCTGTCTGTCACAGCAAACCGTGACAGGATCTCTATAAAAGGGTCACATGGTACATTGTGACAACCTTTTCATGAAGACATAGTTGCTGAAAATTGTTTTTTAGCCTGATTTTTACTTATTTAGTTGGACTTGACTTTGAACCTGATCTTGATTACCAAAGTTTTGTGTTTTTCTCTGGATCTGAGGTTGACACTTGAAGTCCCTTGAGAAAATTATAGCGAAAGTTATTGTGATGTCACAAGTTTCTTTAACAGGAAAAGTGATAATTGACAGTGATTGCTGTGACATGTATTAATGAGCTCCATCAACTGATATGTGGAACAGTTAGGACAAAAACAAATCACCACAGTGTCCCTTTACTTTTCTTAGAGTGTCTCTGGTTTGTGAGTTTATACTGACCTTGCTGTACTCAATGGTATGTTTATGTATAAACTGACACTATGAAGTTCCTGCATACTGCACTACAGCAATGCAGTGGTAGTCTTATTGTATACATTATTATCCCATATAGCACAACTTTAGTATAAACTAAAGCTTAAATATTCCTACTGGGACTTTCAGGATTGTGCTATAATTCCTATTTATGACTATATAAGGTGTACCCTCTGGTCAGGAACTTTTAAGAGGAAGAGACACAACAAAAGCAGAAATGAATGTGTTGCTGCGTTTGAGTACACTTAGTTTGAGCAGAGATGGTATTATACAACTGATCCCTTATTTTATTTCCTCCAGTTTCCTCATCCCTTCATTGTGTAGTAAATGCCTGTTCATGAATCATGCAGGACAGCTGTGGGTGAAGGTATTGCACAGGAACGTGCTTTTGAAATTAGAAGTTAAAGGTGGAAGGAAGTGTCAGACATGACAGGTTTTGAAAGTACAGCTCTTTGCATTTTCTTCTCCGTTTTTTTTTTTTTTTTTTTTTTCCATTTTGGTGTGTCTGAGCATGTGAAAGTGCTGGCTATCAAATGTCAACATCCAGCACCTTTAATCCTCATAAATCCTCGTGTTTTGGGGTCCTTTCCCGTAAGCGGGTTTGAATTACAAACTCAGTTGTGAAAAAAAATTCCTGTTGAAGAAGTGAGATTTGTTTTTTGATTTGTTCGCATGTGACTGAATAAACCAAGCACCTTCAGAAAGCAGAGGAATCCACATTCCTCCTCCATATGATCTGCCATTTATTTGGGAATTTTCACCTGAAACAGCAGTTGAATACTGCGTCGCCATGGAGATCAGGATAAACAGTATCAGCTCTCAGAAATCGTGGTCTGACACCATTTTTGGGGTCCCAAACCTGAGATTACGAGACAGACCTCAGATCTCAGATACTGACTTGTAGCCGATCAGGAGTCTAGAAGTGTTTTTCCTTCTTCTCGCTGCCAGTTGGTACATACTTCCTGTTCCTGTGTCTTTCTTCATTGTGTCTGTTGCTTGCTTCCTCTTTTTTTCAAGCTGGTCATCACCTTTCTTTCCTGCGTCTCTCTTTCTCTCTCTCACTATTTCTGACTTCCCATTCGTGCCTCTTTCTCTCAGTCTCTGTCTGTCCATCTTTACTTTAGTGATGTGTATCTATGTATGTGGTTGCCTTTCTTTTTAGTGTGTGTGTGTCTTCATTATCATCTTGTCTTATTAATGTCCTGGCGGTTTTACTGAGCACTTTTACTGTGTTGCTGGTTTGACGTTTAAGTCCATAAAAATCCAAACCAGTGTTCCCATGTCTTCACTGTTGTCAGACTAAAAACTGAAGATCTCAAATGTTTGTCCAGGACCTAAAAGAAACCTGCCCTATTTTTAGTTTGACCACCACACATTTTTGAGGATATCCAGTGGGATTTTGAAAGGATCCCATCAAGAGGTCGTAGTGTTTTCTTAGCCCATAGATGACCGTGCAATTCTTCAAATAGCATGAACTCACCAAAAAGTCTCAGAAAGTGGAGTTAAAGTGACATGCTGTTTGTGTGGCTGTGAAATCAAAGTTGCAAGATTGTTGCAAGTTAGTTTCAACATTGATTCATTTGTTAAAAGTCCCATATTGTAAGAAGTTAAAGGTAGATGTCCATGTCTTTTTTGATTATAAGCAGGTCTAGCTTCTACATTAATACCGTGAAACTATCAAAGTGCTCAGTCCACAAAGAAATGGACACAGCCTGTATTCTGTAACTGAGCCTTAAAACAAGCCGTCAGGACTTCTGTAACTTTGTGATGTCACAACAAAGCAGTCACCGCTCTCAGTCAAGCCCAGCCTACCTGGACCCACCATCCAACCTTGCAGGATTTGGTTTCTCTAAGTGTTTTCCTGAATTATGCTTATTCATCACTCAGAAAACAGTCAGCCAATCAGAAGATTGGCTCACCGACCTGTTGTTGCTAGAGCTCCGAGAGAAGCCTGAGAGAGGAGATATAAGACTAACTAAATATTGAGATGGTTTTTGGTTCTTAAAACCACAAACATATTTTGTTATTGATATCAACACTTCAAATACAACATTGGAAAAGTGCAAAATATGGGACCCTTAATTATTTTATTGATTATTCATTTGGGCAAGAAAATGTCAGATAATAGTTAAAAGAAATGCTCATCACAATTTTCAGAATCAGATTGTTTGATTTCTCGAACTAAGACTCCATAATTTAAAGATGCAGATTATTTTTTCTGTTGGTTGATTAGTTAATAAATGAATTGTTTCAGCTGTAGTTAAATCACGTCGTGACTGTGCAACTGAGATTATTACTCTTTCTGCACTAAATCAAAATCTTAGGATTCACTTTGTTTGCCCAGAAGTTATTTTTATGTTGTGCGCTTACTGGCTGAAAATCTTATTGGCATGCCTAAACAGAATTATATTTCTATGTGACACAAATAGATCTGAAAATGTTCGAACCTCAAAAATCTATAAAAGGCAGCAACTTCCACAAGTGTTATCTGTGTTTACATGTTCATGATACATATCTGATCTGTGACTCAAGTCAACTAAAAATCTGAAATTGGTCAACTTGGAGTGCCCACATAACTACATAATCACAACGATCAGTTTCAGATGGGAAGTTTTGCGCCATATCACACCCCTCTCTATGACTCTGTTTCCTGTCTTCTCTCTTCACTATTGACTTCCAATAAAAGCAAAAAAAAAGCCCCAAATGTAGCTTTAGGCGTTGTCATCACTTCACTGGGTTTCTGGGTAATGAGGTCTTCAAAATTCTTTACTCTTACATTGCAATCATTAAATCAAAATAATACAGGATGGTCATATGTTGCTTGTGGGGATATGAATCAAAATTTCCCTGTATTTCTAACAGTATCAGTAAATCTCTGCTTGTCAAGTCTTGCTTGACAGCCATAATTGTCAGGTTGGAGTTCCTAAATTAGTCTTTCTGTTTCCCCAAGTTAACTTCTTAGCATCATTAGCTTTCCTTATTGAAACTAATTGGCATGATATGCAACAACCTTACTGCTAATCTGTGTCTCATGGTTTCAATGTGGAATTCAAGTTACTCCCTTGAGGCAGATTTCAAAGGAAAATGAAGAGGTAGATTTCCACAGGGCAGCTGCTTTTTCAGAACCTTACAACGCCAAACTAACTTTTTTCACTCTCATGTCTGTGTACAACTGCTTTACAATTGCTGGCAAAACTAAAGTTAAGTAGTGTCCGAAATCCTGAAATTGTTCTGGTCCAATATGAATTTTGGATCAATCCAACTTTTTCTCTCCCGAAACGATACCTTTTCTCAGTTTATTTGCCAATGCTAAGTACCAATTCCCCACTGTGTGGAACTCACTGAGAGCTCAGCCAACCATGAGTCAATTAATTTAACTCACAGCGAAAACACAGAATCCTATGATGACATCAATGAGGCATCTGTATATAATGTGGATTGGTCACATCATGTCCGAAACCCAATTTGCTTAATGAAGTCAGCATCAGTGCTGATACAGATACAGTGGATTTTCACGTTACAGGGAGGCAGCTGATTCAGTGTTCATACTTATCATTGGTGTGATGGAGTTTTCAAAAATAGCAATGACACACCACAATGTACCAAGAGAAGACTTTCTGCTTCTCTGGATTAGATAATCTTGTTAGGACGTATTCTCAGAAAGTCTGCATAAGAGTTTCCATATGATAAAGTTCATGGATGCTCATTCTGCTTCACTCGTTCTTTCACTGAATCTTTGGAAATTAAAATTTCAGCATCGTTTGAATGGAAACTTATTTTCTTGATTATCAGATATTTTAAAAATGTATGTCTTTTTCAGTGTGTGGTGTAATATATGGAGGATCCACAGGTGACAGGTGGATGACTGGTACACACACACTCACTGTGGCCTTTTTTTCTCTCCTTGTGTGTGTGTGCGTGTGTGTGTGTGTGTTTGTTGCCTGTGTACACCCATGTTTTTGTGGATAAATGTACTTTACCCTGGGATTTTTGTGCATTTTGTGGGTGTTACATGCTGTGTTTGCTGTGTTGGCTGTGTTGGCTGTGTTGGCTGTGTATGCTTTTATGTGTGTGTAAATTGTGTTTTTGGCCCATGACTGCATCGGATTTCACACATATATGTGTATGTATGTATGTTTTCTTATTTTTTTATTTTTTTGAGATGCATTTGTATTGTGGCTTCTGCGTGGCATATTTGCGTGACTGCACGTTCGCACGTACATTTGTGCATTCCCCTCTGTGTGCGTACGTGTGTGTGTGTGTATGTATGTGTGTGTATTTATAAAGGAGAGGTCCGAGGCAGAAGGGGGGATGACATGCATGTGTCCGGCCTGCTAACATCGCTGACGATTCGCACACTAACTGACTGCCCGCCCTCACGACATGACGGACGTTCTGGTAAACCAACTGCACCTCTTCCTCTCTCTGTCTCCCAAATATATATTATTTATACTTTTCTTCTCTGTGTTCATCTTTTTATCTCTCTAGATTTCTTTGTTTCACTATCCGGGAAATGTTTTTGTAATTTAAATACCTATCTTCTAGCAAAGAAACAGGCTTATGGAAATAACAGAAGCAATTGACAGGTTACCCCAACAAACTTGTGTACTTGCTAAGATTGATAAGTTTGCACATTGCTCCATATCCTGGCATGTTAACTGCCATCTGCAGATCAGTGGAATGGTGTCCTACTATTGGTTGGACTGTGCATTACTGTGTATTACATCACCCATGTGTGCGCGGACAAAGCCACTGTGGAGCAGTATTTACAGCCATCATGATGTTATTCCCTGTTACCAGTTTCACACTGTTCTGCTGATTGACAGTTTGTGGTGATAGCGCACAAAGAAATGTAGCCACGCACCAACAAAAGCAAGGAGGAAGAAGATTTCAAGCTAGCAAATTGGGATATAAACAATTCACAGATTTAAAAAGGGTTGGGCCATATCTGAAATTTTGCGATATACAATATTATTATTACAATAGTTTCATAATATCTTTTTCAATATTATTAAAAAATTTGTGTATGGGGGGAAATATTGTGACATTTGATATTATCGCATATTGGTCCATGCCTACTTTTAAATATTCAAAAATTTTCTTGACAAATGTTTCATGAAGGAAGAATAAGAAATGTATTTTGGTAAGATACATTATATGTAAACATAACTTTTGTTTGTTAACATTAAAACTCTATAGGGCAGCTTGTAAATGTACCTTCAGACAAACCAGTATGACGGTTAACTTTCAAAGGGAATATATATAATATGTCTTACATTATCTTTAAAACACTATGGAGACACCAGCCACCATTACATCAGCTAGGGGCTTGCTGAGATAAGTCTGCTCCTCACTGAAGAAGACTATGGATGCTAACTGGTTGGTTCTCACAAGTGAAACGTTCTGCTGGTTCCCGAGATTACCGGACAGTCTTGCCTGGAAAGCGCATGCTCACATTTAGAGCAGGCATTATGTTTGATTAAATGTTCAGAATTTAAATGGTTAATTTCTTCCCTAAAAAAAAAAAAATCTATAAACATACAGTATCTCCCACCATTGTTCACAGATGTGAAATGCATGCTGGGACACTTGTATACCCAAAGTCCGCAGACACAAGTCATGTCCCAGAGCATCCAGGGTAAAATGGGTAGAGGCAAGAACCCTTAGACTGCATGTGGCTAGATTTGGAATTTGAATTTGACAGTAGTTTGGCCATGACATTTGAAGTGTCCACCAGAACACAAATAAAGACGAGAATGTCTGAGAAAGGCCAAGGGTCAATGAGCAGGATGGCTGAATTTAAGTACAAAAAGAGAGAGATCAGAGAACTGAAAGCTACCAATTCAAAGTCTAACTTTCTTGCTTCTAAGTGATCTAGCTTAATCAAACTGATATATCCTTATCATAGTTTTTGGCTCTACTGTACTCTACTTTTCATTTGAATGTTTTTCTCTCTCTCCTCTTGGTCATTTCTTCTAAATTAAACTGTCATATAATTCCCACATGTCACTGTTAACTATATATAACTGCTGTCAGCTACTCTCCCTCCAATCTGTTTCATCTGTCCTTTCTCTCTCTCCTCTCTGTCTCTCTCACTCTTTCTGTCTGTCTTCTATCTTTTCCTCTTACTTTCGTTCGCTCTTTCCCTCTCTCATTTTCTTATCTTGTTCTCCCTCATTCTTCCCATTCCCTTCACTTTTTTTTTCTCTCATTATATTTGCCTCTCACCCATTTTCCCTCTTCATTCCCCTATCTCTTTTTTTCTAACTCTCTCTATCTTCTTTACATTCCTATCATCCTTCATTTGAATGTTTCCTTATGCAGGGTTGCTGTTAAGGGAACTAGATGCTGGCCGTGAAGTACAGTGCAGCAGTGTCTGTATTCATGTCCACTTGTGGCTCATTGTTCGAGGGCAACTTAGTAGTAAGAAGTTCACTGAAGTAATCAAAGACTTGAACATTGGTTAACGAGAGCAAATGTATCTGACAAGTTAATTTGTCCAAAAAAGTGTCCAAAAATAAAAGGGGATAAATAACCGTGACTGTCAAATTTCAATTTGGCAAAAAGTATCGAATCAGAATTTAAAATTCTGTCGTGTGAGCAGCTGATGGCAGGCGGGAACTAAAGATTATGCTGTTGGGAAAACTGAAATGAATTCGCTTTTAAGTTCTGGGTCAGTTTAGGTAGAATTTAACAGCCATAGCTTCATGTTTTTAACAACAGAACGTTTTCAGTTCCCAACTGTTCAGATTTGCACCTCTGACTGTTTTCTTCTTCACAGCAGATGCACTTGAGGCTCATGGGTATTGTAGTCTTGAGACTGATTCACCATGCCAAAATGACATGCAATATTGTTTCTTATCAAGAAATGATTAAAACTGGCGCATAAATATATAAGGTCGTTCCATTCTCCAGGAGGGTCCTGTGTTTCTGTGCGAAATAATATTAAGGATGTTTAATAAAAAGTTGAAATGGAAATACAGAATGGTGATAAACACCAGTGGCCCCTCCCACTTCACAACTGTATTTGATAAAACTTGTAACCAAATGATGATTATCAAAATAACTGAGCTGCAACACCTATTTTTGTCACACTTCAGCACCTTGTTGTGACTCTTCGGGTTGTTTGTCTAAACTTTTCCCAGCCTCACGTGGTTTCCTGTTTCCTGACATTGCAACATGCTACTCTGATGGATGGCTGCAAAGCAAACGTACATAGTGATGTATCTCATCTTGCTATCAAAGTTATTAGATGACAGTTTAGACAATCGTCTCACTCATTAAATAGATGGCATTTGCTGTGTGGTGCTGCTCCAGAACCTTAACAAGTGTTGCATTTCATAAAATTGTAATTTCATCTGACATTTGTGGGAGTGCACTTTGTTGCACTTTGTTGCAGGCAAGGTGCAGCACCTCCATTTGTATATGCAGCAGGAAACCCTGAGCCATATCTGATTGTTGAACATCTCATAGTGAAACCATGGGCTGCTGCTATAACAGCAGTTATAACAGCAGTTATAGCAGCTGTACATAACAGCTGTAGCTCTAGTCTTCTAATAGAGCTACAAGAGCATTAGTGAGGTCCAACCCTGATGTTGGATGATAAGGCTCGCAGTCAGAGTTGCAGCTCATCTCGGTGGTGTTGGATGAGGTTGAGGTCAGGCCTCTGTGCAGGCAAGTCAAGCTCTTCCACGTCAAACTAGGAAAGTGGGCATAGTCATGTTGAAACAGGAAAGAGCCCTTCCCCAAACTGTTGGTGCAAAGTTTGAAGCATGCTACTATCTGAAATATCATGTAGCATGAAGATTTCCCTTTTCTGGAACTAAGGGGCCTAAACCATGAAAACCAGACCGCGATCAGGGGTGCTCACATAAGTTTGGCCATATAATGTGCATTCTCAGTCAGAAGGAAACAAGCTACTCTGAGCAGTCCTGCAAACAGCTGGCCTCTTTTTTCTTTTTACTGTCGTTTCCGTCAAACAACAATCAGAACGGAGAAAGATATGTTCCTATGTGATACATGGATGCCTGAAGCATTTGTATAGCTGGAGGGATACACAGTCAGACTTTTGAAGTTTGGTGTTCGTGTGAAAGAGAGACTTTGACAAGTCTGGACTGGACTCCAGTTGTGTCCAAGTTCAGAGAAAGAAGGAATGCAAGTGCTGGTTTTTAGCAGCTTTTCCCTTTAAGCCATAACGGCATGAATAGGCCCATGCAGTCATGACGAGTAGGGTTGGGTTTGTGTGTGTGTGTGTGTGTGTGTGTGTGTGTGTGTGTGTGTGTGTGTGTGTGTGTGTGTGTGTGGGTCTGATTCATCAAGTCTCAGAAAGAAACGAAGAAGCCCTGTGTGTCACAATACCTCTGACTCTGTTTCCTCCCCTCTGTCTCTCTCTTTCTCTTTCCCTCTCTTTCGACTGCCTTTTGTCTCTCTTCCTTCTTTACTGGAGTGAAGGTGCGTTGATTGATGGATTCATCATAGCCATTAGCAAAAGAAGGACCCATTTGTTCTTTCATTCATTCGTCCATCGCTGACCCGCCATTGAATCGTCTCGTCTCTGGTGAGCTCTGCTGCTGCACAAAGGTTATTGAACAGAGTTTGGTTATTTCGTGAGCTTTTAAAAGTTGTGACTTTAGAGCTCAACAGACAAGTACCAGTGTTAGTGGTTGGATTTCCTCTCTGGCTTCTCATGCTGTACTCTCAGTAAGAGTGTCTGTCAAACTGAACGTCGCTTCATTACTCAAATTTATGCTGTTTAATGACCCCTCTGTGGGTTACTGAGGAAATTCTCTGTTGTCTCTCTGATGAAACTCTTTCAACACCCTGTTAGATAAACTTGAAATTGCATTGTCATCAAGCTTTAAACCAGGCTGTTTTTCTCAGTTCCTGAAAAGTGGACATCTTGTGGATGTGTAGTTTTGCATGTTTTGACTTAGTAACAACAAATAATCGACGTAGTTTACATGTTTCACATCACAAGGTTGCAGATGGATTTCCTACTTACCAGGCAAGTGATGGATTTAGTTCATCTTTTTTAGTTTATTTGATTCCCTCTTTTGTTACCTTGGCAACAGCTTCTGTATAAAAAATAGGGTAGAATTAGCAAATGTTTACATACTCTGAAGAAAGAAAGAAAATCATTCTTGAAATAAGTTCAGAGCGTTAGGAAACTTGACCTGCGCGTTATGCAAATGGCAGCAGGGAGTTTTGCTATGTTCAAAGATGCTCCAAGAGAGTCAGATTTGGCAACAGGAAATGCAAGAGAAGTCACGTGTTTGTTTCCATGTTCATCTATGCTTATTGTAAAGATGCAGCTAACGGTTATTTTCATTAATCTACCGGTTCATTTCTCAAATTATTGATGAAATGTTTGGTTTACAAAATATACCCATCACTATTTATTTCAAAGCCCAAGGTGACATCATCTGGTACAACATCTTTGTACACCCAACAGTCTAAAACCCCAAAATAATTAACAGTCAATGCTCACATTGGAGAGACATTTAAACAAATTTAAATAAACTGTCTTATCTGAGCAATGTTGTCATAAATCACTGGTCATGTTGAGGTGTTTGCTGCTGAGACTTCGCATAGACGCCCCTGATATTACCATACCAGGCTGTCTGTGTGTGGGCAAATTTCATTCACAAAAATGTAACCAAGGAGTACAAATTTCACACTGCAGAGCTTCTCCTTGGAAATTAGCCGACAAAACTTTGAAAAGTTGAAAATAAAATAAAGATTAGTAGTTTCAGTCGTCTTATTAGGGGACCAGGAACAAATGGAAAATATTAATCGCACAGCTGCCAGCGACGTGTCATCAGGGCAGAGCTGTGACAGGAATAAAGAAGGAATTGTTTGACATGAAGTTAAATGCTAAAAACATCTTTCTAAATCAAAGCAGGCCATGACTAATATGAGAGGTGGTCATGGGGACGTGACAAGTCATGAAGAGAATGGTATAGCCTACAGCAGGGGATGTTACATGTGGGTGCAACGGAGGATGATACTGGACAGTGACCTGCAGGAAGTCCCTGAGGCAGCTGTTGGAGTGAGAGAATTTTAATACTGAGATGTAGAAGTTGCTGTGATGAAATGCGATTATAAAAAGTGATCTAGTCCCGTTATTTTTTTCCCCTGTTTAAATCCCGTGACTCATACAACAGGTCAGCATCACTAATGAATTTCATCTTTACCCTCTCAAGATTCTCTTTAGTTAAAGATTAGGTTTGTGCCTCTGTATCTATGTTAGTAGAAGTGAAGGGAATTTCTTTTGTGGCGGTCAAAACACTGAAACATGGCTTTTAGAAAACTTTGTAACAAGTCTTTCCTTATAATGTTCAGTATAAAGTTTATTTTTCCTCTTTTTTTTTTTTTACAGTTTTAGTGGGATGTTAACATATTCTTGAAATGGACCCTAGCTTGTTTGGTTGTATGTGTGTGTGTGTGTGTGTGTGTGTGTGTGTGTGTGTGTGTGGTGTGATTTTAAGTCGGCATGTGTATCTAGTTCTGATTGTGTGGGCATGACAGTGAGTTAGTGTTCCATAACTTTGAATGCATGTCGCATTTGTAGCTTAATTGTGTTTATCTAGCCTGTGTGTGTGTGTGTGTGTGTGTGTGTGTGTGTGTATATGTGTGTGTGTGTGTGTGTGTGTGTTAAGACAGGCTTGTCCATATAAGGAGAGGAGTTGAGATGAATTTGGGAGCTGATATGGTTTGTCGGCGCAGCCCTCTGGTGTAAAACCTTGAATCTGTCACCACAGCGCTGTTAGGCTGGATTTATAGACCCACTTACTGTGTGTGTGTGTGTGTGTGTGTGTGTGTGTGTGTGTGAGTGACTGTGAGACTGTTATAAAGTACGAGAGAGTTTTACCCTGAATGCGAGGGAGTGCGTGTGACATTTTCAAAGAAAGACTAAATGAAGAGAGACAGATCAAGAGCAGGATGAGTGGAGAGGAGAGGAGCAAGCTGTATAAAGCATGTGTGTTGTGTGTGTTTGTGTGTGTGTGTGTTAAACAGTGCAATAGCAAAGCTTTAGCTGTGTTCAACATGTCAGGACAGGAGTTTGGAAGAGCTCCTCTCCTCCATAAAACATTTCCCCTTTTTCCTGAACTGGAT
This sequence comes from Seriola aureovittata, assembly GCF_021018895.1. Classification (NCBI taxonomy): domain Eukaryota; kingdom Metazoa; phylum Chordata; class Actinopteri; order Carangiformes; family Carangidae; genus Seriola; species Seriola aureovittata. The sequence goes on from NC_079372.1 coordinate 26,192,726, forward strand.
CTGGAGTCTGACTCACTGAAATCCACCTGTACTGTTTGAAACAAGAACCAGTGACCTGCCTTTACCCACAGTGACGTCACATTTAATATAGCAAAGTTCACACTGACCAAAGCAGAAACACACTGGAACACATGTCTGCTTACAAAGTTGAGTAAATTTACCATGTAACTGAGAGGAAATGGAGGCAGTGGCATCAGTAACTTAAGGCAGTGGTTCTCAATGTGGGGTCCGGGGACCCCCAGAGGTATTTCTCCAGCAGAACTGGGAGTCATTTATTTTCGACCATAATTCTATCCATGAGTAAGACAATGACAGAATGCATGAATAGTTTGGTCAAGGGTTTCACACACTTTCTGTAATAAAACATCTACAAGCAAGAATCAGATGGGGATGGTCTACGTGATGTCAGTTTAGGGGTCCTTGATATGAAGTAGTTTGACGACCACTGACTTCAGGATTTAAGTCGTTTTACACCCAGTTATCTACTGCTGGAAATGGGATGTTGGCTAAATCATTGTGATACACAAACTTGATACAAATAAGGCTTGACAAGAGAATCGAGAGTTTTTTACTGTGCTTTGTGGATGTGTGTAGTTGTGTCTTATAATCTGAAACAGTCAAGATCAGTCGAACTGTTGAAAAATTATTGCCATTTTTGATAATCACTTGATCTTTAGAGTTTATTCAAACAAAAAAAAAGGGCAAATATTGTCTGGTTATAGCGTCTCAAATGTAAATATTTGCTGGTTTTATATTATTTCAAACTAAAAGTCTTTGGGTTTTAAACTGACGGTTGCACAAAACAAGGCATTTAGGAGCTCTCATAACTTGGCATTTTTTATCATGTCAGAGACTAAAAAATGTATTAGTCAATAATGAAAGTAATCATGTGTTGCAGCCCTAATATTTTAGTTTTATGGTTTTTGTGCTGCAGCTCATTTCAGTCTGACCTCAAGTCTCAGTTCGAGTCAAACTCTGAGATACACTCACCTGAGGGCTTTACGTCACTGTGATTGCACCGACAGTATAAAAATCATTTACAGAACATGACAGACAGTTAGTTAGAAATGGACTACTCACTTTTAAGGAAATAATGCCTGAAGGTGTAAGGAAGTGTAACATGTAGTGTAGTCTGTTGCTTGTTTAGATCCGGTAGTTACAGAAACACGGTGTTGCATAAGTTTGCATAAGTTGTTGCATAAGTTGTTGCATTCAACAGGTGAATATCGATCACTGAAGATCGCTCCAAGGTTACAACTAAATCTCCAACAACAGTGCTCTTGTTCCTCTAACCTGTCACTATAATAACATGCCAAAATGGCTGCATGTGGCTGATTTTTCACTCCCTGTCACCGCACAAAGAAGTAACCTCATGTCTTTAAAAGTGGTCAGACGCTCCATTATAATCTCTAGGACATAAAACTGGTAAGACGCTACACTGAAAAACTGAGGCTCAACTGATTCTTGATGATTTGCATTTTGTTTTTTCCACCTCAAAGATAGTGTACCTTTAAGAGGAATTGTTTTTCTAAGAAAAATATTACCACTTAATCCAATAAATTAAAAAGGATCTGATGAATAGAATGAATCCTACTTTATATATGATAAAAGTTCTGTTTTTAAAATCAAACTTGATTCATGAAGGGAAATTTGGGGAATCCAGAGAAAAGATATTTTCCCAGGAAGTCCAGAAGAAAACCTTCCACCTTACGTTTGTTTGATTCTGTACAATTCAAACAACATAGGATATGTGTTGTTTTCTTAAAGGAGCTATTTGTAGGTTTTGTTATTGCTACATAACCAGCATTAGTATTAACAGCTATTTAATTACCAGTACTTACTTACCTTTTACTGAAGTTAGTATGCTAACCAGCTAGCCCCGGCCCGTCACGCCACTTTCCGATAGCAACTCACTGTATCCTCCAATCTGCCCTGAAGACGTAGCGCGGCACAGAAGGCGAATTATAACGTCGTCTTCTAAACACAACAATGGCCGAAGCTCTTTTCAAGAGACAATCACCATCGCCCACTCCCGACAAGAAACAACATTCAAACTTACAAAAGCCCCTTTAAGGGTTGAAGGCCATAATCTGAAATTAAGTTCAATATTAACAGTAATGATATTATTAAAGTAAATGAAGTCAATTTATTAGCTGTCGTCCCTTTAGCATCCCACCACCTCCCATTCATTTCTTTGAACAGCTAGAAATGTGGGGAGGATCCCTCCTTTCCTTCGTCCGGTGTCCTCTCTGACACTGCAAAGTGAACTCTGTACTCTTTCCAGTATTCAGCAAAAAATATGCTACAGTTAACAAAACTTTTCAGGCTTCCATAATGTCAAATATTAAACCTCAAACACACACACTTACACATGCACAGAGGAGCAGCAGCTGTATGCAGAAAGAGTATTTGTTGCACTCGCTGTCTGCAGGTGGCCCTGGAATCAAACTGCAACGTGTTTACTTTCATTGCCTGTAGATGGCACACATTGGCATATCTACATCAGCAGGTCAAACTGCTGCTACGTTACCTCTCTGATTATCAGTTTATCATATTTTGTCCTGAGAGTTCTTCCTCTGAGGAGCATGAATGTAAAGTTTTGACACTAGAGGAAGGTTCAGGAGGTCACCAGAGTCTGAGTCATCCTCTCAGTACAATAAGATCCATGGCCAATTTCATGGAGATAGAACTCGTTAAAAATATCTGGCTCTGGATTAAGCATTGGATGAACTGACAACTAGCAGATAATTACCATCCTCGGTCTGTTCTGCTGAATCACAACCAAGCAGCAGTTTCATAACCTCCTGGCTGTTAAAACATCCTGATTTCAGGACTCTGTCTTCATGTTCTGCTCATTCTCTTTGTCTTTTGCCTCTCTTTATTTCCCGTCTCCCTCCCTTCGCTTCCGTCTGCTAACCTTCAGTTCGGTTCAGCGTAACGTCAACACAAAAGGAACTAACACATTTCACAAGATGGATGAGAAAAGATGGATAAAAATATCGAACTTGTTTACTCTCTCTCTCACATACGTCCCCTCGTTCTATCATATCATCTCTCTGTCTCTTGATCTGCCATTGTGACCCTCACCTCTCTGTCACTGACACACACACACACACGCACGGAGCGAGGGCTGTTGGCGATCAGGTGGTGAGATTATGGAGCAGTAATCTCTCAGATTAATACTTCAAGTGAGCGCTTAATTACTTAAACCCTGCTGGCAGGCGCAGCTGCGTGCGTATTTGTGTGTGTGTGTGTGTGTGTGTTGGTAGATGTACTATACATGCAGTACACAAAAGCCCTGGCAGTGTCTCTCACTGAATTTAAATTTCATCTTGCTTTATTGGCATGGTATGTGAGTCCATCTGTGCTGACAAAGCATGCAGAGCTGGTAACACACACCGGTGCGGTCCAAAGACGGTGATCACAGTCAAGCTATAAAAAAGTAACCAATAGATTTTAATGGATGATAGTATAAAGTATACAACGTGATGTGTGTGCTTTTAAATACACAGTATAAATTTGATTGTTTTCATTCATGTTAGCAACAGTATGAATGAGAAAACACTCATGTGCTTGTTTGTCAATGTTGCTGTCAGAATAGCAGCCCGACAATTATGGGATTAATTCTTGACATATACTAACAAAATATGTCTATGTGTCTCACCATTCAAATTTTACCCTCCAGTCCAGTATTACATACACGTTTCTCATAGAACATGGATAGAAGCAAGACTTCCACAATGGCTAATTAAAGCAAGGAAACCTGTGAAACAGAGACTAGTGCCCTTTTTACACCAAAATTAGTGGGTGTATGTGGGTTTTTTAAACATGCTAAAAAAAAAAAAAGGCAATTAACTCCTTTTTATGCTGCCAAAAAGAAAGAGTGAGCTATCTGCTGCTGTGCTGACTGTTAAACGGATCCGTAGCGTATGATCCCGGGCTTGGAGCCTCCGTGTGTGACGCTTCTATCAGTTATTTTTCAAACATACTTTGTGTGGGAGCTGCAGCTCACTCGTTCAGCCCAGAGTGCGGTGTAGCCGCTGTGCTTGTGGTTGAACAGCACCGCGCTGGAGGTGCTGGTAAACAGTTGTGTTTACAGTGTTTGTGCTCTTAAAGACCTCACAGCACGATAAAGGGTGGTGGGGGGGATTAGCATGTTCTCCCAGATGTTGTGTTTACATCAATGCTGGGGTCAGTAAATACCTGTGTCTCCTACAGAGTCATTTGCCCCGAGAGTGAATATGATTGTACCCCTTTCCATTGCAGACAAAAGCCAGTGGTTAGTGGGTCTTAGCAGGTTTTTTGACCAGTGGAAAAGGGACTTGAGAGGCTATGTAAGTCATGTTGTATGCCTGTTTGACTGGCGAGTCTCTCAGCCTTTAACATTCGTGCTGCAATCACACCCACAGATAATAACAGGCTCTGGGCCCCCGTGAGTCTGTAGCTCTGCTCCAGCTGGACACTTGTTTGATGTAGCTGCTGCACAGCGGTCGAACAACTGCGTTCGTTGTGCTGTTGAATTGTTGTCAGGTTTAGCTAACTATCTGAGGCTCATGCCAATGCTCAGTTTAATGCAGAGTGTCAGACAACCAGCAGTAGCCACTGAAAGACCTGTAAATAGACACTGTGTCACCAAGCTTCCAGGAACACTGTTTGTGAGAATGAGACATGGCTGAATTTGTGGCCACCCTGAGTCCAGTTCTACTTGAGGTTTCTGCCTCCTAAAGGGAAGTTTTTCCTTGCCCCTGCTGCCAAGTGCTTGCTCATGGTGGGAATTGTTGAGTGTCTGTAATTAATACTACACAGAGTACGGTCTAGACCTGCTCTATTTGAAAAGTGCCTTGAGATAACTTCTGTTGTGATTTGGCCCTACATAGATAAAAATTGACCTGATTTGATTAAAAGAACTGTAAGGGTCGGGTTATGCCTAAAAAAGTCACGGATGTCGCAGATTAAAAGTGTTTACAGCTGTTATGAATAAGAATTCCAAAGCCGTCCATTGTAGAGAGGGTGACATGATATCCTTAAAATATGGGGATATATGGCAGAAGTTCAAACCCTGGTTCCTTTTTCACCTCGTCACATCACGGTGTGAAGTGGGCAGGAATATCTTTAGGACAAGTTGCTGAAATGTTCGGACATGGTCCTTATTCTGACGGGGGATAAGTGTGTGTGTATATGTGTGTGTAGTAAATTCAATAAGAAACTGTCTTCTGTTTCTCCTCTTTCTTGATAGGTAGCCTGTGCCCTTAAGCAAGGGGCTTACACTCCTATCAGCTGTTAGGGTGTTGCGAGAAAACGTGTGTGCTTAGTCAACCTTACCCGAATATATAGAGGTTAAAAAAATATTTACAGAGATGGAGTCAAGATGATAAGGAAGTGAACTACTGTGTGTGTGTGTGTGTGTGTGTGTGTGTGTGAGAGAGAGAGAGAGAGATGGAGAGAGAGAGAGTAATTTCTAAGTCTTTCTAATGTCATCTAGTTTAATGAGATTAACACTCCAACTCAAATCCTGTTAAACACACACACGCACACACACACAGAAAAACACGTGGGATAAAAGAGGAAGTGAGACATCTGCTGAAAAGGAAGTGTACACTTTGGTTTCTTTCTTTCTTTCTTTCTTTCTTTCTTTCTCTCTTTCTTTCTTTCTCACACACAGTCTCTCTCATTCACATTCTCACACACACACACACACACACAAAGGCAGAAATCTGATAGCTGTGTGTAATAAAAGATGGTGCGGGTGATAAAAGAGAGAGGAAGGGAGTGTTTCTCTGTCTTTGCTTAGACAGGGCAGCAGGTAAACGGTGACATCAGTGCAGTGTGTGTGTGTGTGTGTGTGTGTGTGTGTGTGTGTGTTTCTGATAGTGTGCGGTTGTCCATGTAATTTGTGTGCGTTTCAGCAGTGAGTACACTCACACACACTGTACACCTGTCAGCAGTCTTCTTAACCTTTGATCAACCAGCATCTGTTGTTGTTTTTATTGTTTTATTGTTTTAACTTAACTTGTAGTTATACTCCTGCTGAAAACCATGTAAACCACTTTGAAAAGTGCTGTACAGTTATTATTATGTAACAACTGTAACTCAGTTGGTTTTCTCTATGGGTGTAATAAGAGAGCTGGATATGGCACATTGCATGAAGCCAAGACCACACTGCTTACATAAAATGCCACTGTCTCCACATACTGCTGCTAAAATTATTATATTATATGTGAATATGATATCAACAGTCTTCTCTCTCTCTCTATTTCACGTGGGAAAGTAGGCGAGACACAGAATCTGCAGCCTGTTAATACGACACACTTACAGTGTGTTCTTGGCCTTAGCTTTGTTTCCAAGTTGTCCTAGTGGCCAGCGGTGGTACTGTAGGTGTTAAACATGTTTTCCCCATAGCCCACCATTATAAAAAAAAAAAGGTCTAAAGTGTTGGCAGGACACCTCGAATGAAAACCGGGTAGCTGAAAAGATTGCAAAACTTTCCAGAGCCTATACACTCAATTTTCATGTAGATGATATTTTTAAACTAGGTCTAAGAAGATACTAATTAAATATATGTTTCAGCTCAGTGACACAGTGACGGCCTGGTGTTGTGTGTGGCTGAGGGTGGTGACTGTACAGTTGTGTCATAGAAATTACAGAAGTCCTGACGACTCGTTTTAATGCTCAATTTCTGAACAGGCTGTGTGCATTTAACAGCATCACCAACTACTCTGTCACATTCACCCGCTCTCACACACACACACACACACACACACACACACACACAGGTCAGCGGCCCACGTCTGTCCCTGTGCTGGCAGATATACACACAGAGTCGACAGCTGGAGGTTAATGTTAGCTGAGCTGTAGTTTGACCATTTTAGAGAAATTTAAAAATAACAAACGCATCCAATCTAGTGATGATAGAATCAACATGGAATTATCTGCGTGTATGTATGTGTCTTTGTGTGTATGTGTGTGTGTGTGTATATATTTGCTGTATTTCGGGGCAAATGTGTGTGTATGTATGTACATGTGCACTCATACTATATGTTACTGTGTGCGATGATACAGTTTGTGTATATTTGCCCCTATGGGTGGATTGAACTCTTCCTGGCCCGTAGGTCTTAAGATCATGTATTTGAGCTTCGAGTAGTCAAAGCAAATATATACAAATATGGTTGCATTTTAAATGTCTGTAAAAAAAAAAAAAAACTGTCAGTCCTAAAAAGCTCCAAAAAACAAACATCTGCAAATCCAGCAACTTCAGGCTCCTTAGTCTAGAACCCAAAGTAGAGGAACCTGTGTGTGTGTGTGTGTGTGTGTGTGTGTGTGTGTGTGTGTGTGTGTGTGTGTGTGTGTGTGTGTGTGATTATTTTTGTGTTTGTGTGATCACAACTCAATCACATGATGCATCACATTGCCCAGTCTGCCTCCATACCCGCTCTATTTCACTTCCTTTATTCTACATGGTCTCTCTCTCTCTCTCTCTCTCTCTCTCTCTCTCTCTATACCTTCTCTAAAGTTGATGCAGAGGGTTTGGAATTTGTTAGTCTCTCCCTTCCTCTTTACTCCAGAATGTCCTTCTTGTCATATCTGTCTCTTTCCCCTAATCTATTTATTTATTCTTTCTCTCTTGCTGTCTCTCACTTCATAATTTAACCTCTCTCTCGTTTTTTTCTTTTTTCCATCACTGTCTCTCTCATTATTTGTGAAGAAAACTATAATCTGTTCAAGCCTGAATGACTATTTTTGCGTACAGTTCTTTCTTGTTCATGTTAATCTAAATCTAATGTTAGTTAATGTAAACAGTTTTATGTTCCATCTCCTTTGGAAACCTCAAAGCAGGTTACACTGCAGAGTAACTGTGTCTTCAAGTCACTGAAATCTGCTGCTTCATCTCACTGACCTGATTTTTTTTTTTCTCTTCTCCACTTTTCCTCTCCCTCCCACCTCAATACACAATTAAACGATTATTAGCATGTCCGATACAACAGAGACACACGGAGTGTAAGGACTGAAGCTAATGCTGCTAAAGCAGTTCACATAATGTTCATGTTGTAATCCAGTGAGGCAGATCTTGCTGAGGATATTTATATTTTGACTGTAAATTTGTCTTAAACTGTGACCTTATAATCATCCACCCTGTATAAGGACTGACACACACAGGACTGCCATATTAACTGTGCTGTCTCAGTGTGATTACTATAAACAAACATGGTCACGTGAAGCCAATTTCTATCCTCAGTCTAACATCAGTGGTGTTGTTACAGCTCAGGTTTCTCCAGATTCAGACACATTTACTGTATGTTGGGGCATTTGCTTTCAGGAACATTTAAAAAGCTCTTTGTTATCTTTTTTTTTTTTTTTTTTATGCTGTTAAGTAAAAATTCAAAAAAAGTTTAGCCCCTCGGGTTCACTGCTTGCGTCTGTGTCTCATCCCGACTGACTGAACTTTCCCAGACCTCAGCTCTACAAAAGAAAAAATGCAACTTGAAACTTTTGTCCTAATATCTCAAAAAGGCTGGTCAGTCATTTTGAAGTTTCTGTGGTATCTGTACTCAAGTACAGTCCTTGAGAGATTGTTGTATTTTACTGTAATTGTATTTATATTTTATGTTACTTTATATTTAGAGATGGTTTTTGTGTGTTTTTACTACATTATTGTTTTACAGCTTCAATTCTGATTACTTTTCCCTACATAAAAATGTACATGATGAATTTTTACAAAATACATAATTCCAGATTAAACCAAACAGCATGTAGGCGGGGCCCTGGGTCACAGACGTCTTTGAGTTGTTCACATTTTCACCAAAGAGATATTTCCACTCTAATCTTCTCAGGTGGTTTCATTTAAAAACGTGTTCATGACCTAAAGAGGTGAAATTCTGCATCACTTCAAAAAAAAGATAAGAGGAAAGTGCAAAAAGTGAATCTAAATGAGTTTTTTCATCTTTCCCACGACATTAATCACGTCACGACACCCCAGGTTTATCTTGTGACCTCTTGGAAGGGGCTTGACCCACACTGTGGGAACTATATAAAGTAGTTAAAACTACAGTAGCTCCACCTCAATCAGCCATAACACTATAACTCAGTGTTTGAATAAAGGACTTTAACTTGTAATACAGTATTTCTACATTGCCGTATTGATACTTTCACTTAATTAAAAGATCTGACAACTTCTTCCTCCACTGTAAATGACTCGTTACAGTTCAATTACAGTCCCTCTCTCTCTCTCTGTACAGTACACAGGTCCGATCCCGGCCGAGCGAGGGGGCGAGCTGGCCATGGGGGGAGGTCGCAGCGAGACCTCGGCACTGAGCGGGACGGGAGGGGGGCGAGGCATGACCACCACCCAGAATTCCCAACGGCCCAACGCCTGCTGCTTCTGCTGGTGCTGCTGTTGCAGCTGCTCATGGTAGGAGAAAAAAACACACACACACACACACACACACACACACACACACACACACACTGCATTTACACAGACATCTACACATAAAAGCCTAGGATTCCTGTTAACGCAGCTGTAAAAGACTTGAAATAAAGATACATTATCATTGTAATATAAATTAAATTTATCAAGGAACAACAAATGTAAAAAGGACCCAATAAAGTTGTTTTAGTTTCTGTTAAAGGCAAACTTATGGTTCTGAGTGAGATGTTACAGTTGTCCTGCTGTTGAAGCCTCTATTGAAAGAATAAATATTTTGTTGTGTAACATTTCACTCGTTGATTATCACCTGTACTAGATGTTTGTTTGAGCTTGAGCACAAGAGTGTTGCTGTGATGTCACTACTAACAGCAGCCACCATGTTTATGTGCTTTAATTCACTCGTATATATTCCCTCCTCATTCATCAGAGGGAGCAGAAAGTTTAGCATTAGCTTCGGCTACATTTTCTGTTTGACAGAATTTTCAATGTTAATCAGAGGGAGCAGGCTGCCGAGGCTTTCTAACAGTGGCTTCATCTTGTCTTCCTTTGCAACAATCTCCACCAGCTTCAGAAATGTGTAGGAGGAAACACAAGTGCTGACCCGTCATGCTTCTTGCAGTTTTTCACTCTGTGTACTTACAGCCTCTGCAGCCCTGACACATATATATTTTTTAGGAAGTACACATCAGCTGTTTTTTTGTTTTTTTGTATTGTTTCGAGGTTTTGTTTGAGAGCTGCACAGGTTTTACATTTACTTATACTTTTTTTTTTTGCTCATTCACTCTTGCTACATCACACACACTGAGCGTTAGTCAGCCAGTAGCTGCACAGTGATTAGGTCTCTTTAGTTCCCACAGGGGAACTAATTATTTATAGCGCTCTCTCTCTCATTTTCTGCCACACACACACACACACACACACACACACACACACACACACACACACACACACACACACACACAAAAGGTGTAGACACCTGTAACTCCTGCTTAACTTGGCTGTTAACATAACTGTGGTTAGTGTCATTAAATGGGGTAGTGACATCGTTGTGTGTGATTGTGCATGTGTTTATGGGCTCTGAGAGCAATTACTCTCCTGTCAGCTGTGGTGTGTGTGTGTGTGTGTGTGTGTGTGTGTGTGTGTGTGTGTGTGTGTGTGTGTGTGTGTGTGTGTGTGTGTGTGTGTGTGTGCGCGTGCGCGTGTTTCCTGTCTGAAAGCTGTTTTATCATGTCAGTCTCACCATCAGGAATGAAGAGGAGCGACGGAGGCGGAGGAGGAGGAAGAGAATATCACAGGACACCAAGATGGAAACCATACCAAACTGTGAAGCTTGGTGAGTCTGCAGAGCCAACACATCTGGCCCATACTTGGGCCACATGCTAGTTTTCTTATGGCCCAGTAAATGCCCGGTTCCACAGCCCAAAACTGGCCCACATAAAGCATGAAAGTCATTCAGCACATAAACACAAAACAGCGGATGAATTTGTAAACAAATCCAAAACCATCTCTCCGCTCTTCCCTCCTCAGCACCAAACCCTCAATGGAAGAGATTCGGCTCTGGTCTCAGTCCTTTGACAAGCTGATGAGGAACCCGGCGGGCCGGAACGTTTTCCGGGAGTTCCTGCGGACGGAGTACAGCGAGGAGAACATGCTGTTCTGGCTGGCCTGTGAAGACCTCAAACAGGAAATAAACAAGAGCACTGTCGAGGAGAAAGCACGCTCCATATATGAGGACTATATTTCCATATTGTCGCCAAAAGAGGTAGGTTACAATGGCTTACAGAAAGTCGGACGGTTGAAACACAATCTATTTTGTGATCTATTGCTCTCCATGTTTAGATTTTTTTGTCTTTTAGATTTGATTTGAAGGGATGTGTGCGAAATCACTCACTACTTCCTATATAGTCCACTATATAGGGAGTTCCCCATTTTGTAGTGCTGTCCGAATGTATAGTGAGAGTAAGGGGTGGGTGATCTGGCCAAGAGATCATATGACAATCTTTTTAGTTAGAATTTGTATCTTTGCGCTGCTTTGACACTTCTTTGGGTTGTTTGTCTGCTTGCCACTATTCCTCTCCAACAATGTGCTGTGTGTTTACAAATTGTGTCATAACCAATCTCACATTTTGCTCAGTTCATGCGGAGTATTAGTTCAGACAGTGCTGTTATTTATTTATGAGGTGCTCTATATAAGTACTTTAATTTGAAAGTGAAGTCGCTGCCCTGGCTCGTCCCGCTTCATGTTTCCCTGCCTGCAGACATGTCTCTAGTCCCGCAGACGGACTGTAACGCCACCGTCTTGGACTGCAGCTAGTGACAATGGTTCTTGTTCTACTACACTTGTTCTGCTACATGTGCTGCTACGCCAAGCTCGCCGAGGCTGCAGAGCAGATCAAGGACTGCCGTCACCAGCTGCAGTTGGCGGGCAAGCTGTTTACCAGTAGACAATGGGCTGACGACTGAATTTTTTTAATTAAATATCTAAATATAGAAACTTTTAATGATAATGATGAAGAAAAACGGCACAGAGAAAATGACCCGAGTGTTGTCTGAAAGTGTTTTTTCATTTTGCCAATGAACTCACTAGATAGTCCTCTACATAGGACTCCCTGTTGGGAGAAGTGAATGAGTGAGTGATTTCAAACACAATCTAGGTCATGCTTTCTGGCAGCTGACTCAAAGATGAACTTGATTAGATTCTGGTGATCAAAGGTCAAAGGTCAAGGTCACTGTTACCTTACAAAACATAAGTTTGGCCTTGAGAACACAAGATCTCCGGAATGTCTTAAGGGAATCCCTACAGATTTGGCACAAACGCTCACTTGGACTCAAAGATGAGCTTATTAGATTTTGGTTCTCAAAGGTCAAAGGTCACTATGACCACACAAAACACTGTTGTGTAACTGTAACTAGAGTGGTTGGCGGAAGCGTACAACTGTGAGGTGGTAATTCTAGTTTCTGCTGAGAAATGGGGGAAGCATTGTCTGCTTAACTGCTATTTTTAACTCCGTATGTGTGTGTATGTATGTGTGTTTAACAGTGGTTGCTTTATTTAGCATTAGTGCTGGAGGGTTGTCAGGCTCCATCATTGGAGAGAGAGTGTGTGTGTTAGTGTGTGTGTGTGTTGGCATGTTTAGACACTGGTGTGTTTATAGTTGTCTGCAGGTGTGTTCGTGTGTGTGCGTATAATGTGTTTACAAGAAGCTATAAATTGCTGCTCTCATCACCTTCTAGCAGTGAAGGCTTTTTATAGACATATACATACACACACACACACACACACACACACACACACACACACACACACACACACACACACACACACACACACACACACACATACACACACACACTAAAATACAGATATCCAGACATGTGAGTTTGGCAGAGAAGATGCATGCCTGACTGTCTGGATGCATGTCTGACCTTGGTACGATGCCTATTTCTCTTTCCCTGTGTATGTGTATGTGTATGTGTGTGTGTGTGTGTGTGTGTGTGTGTGTGTGTGTGTGTGTGTGTGTCTTTCCTAAATAAGAGCAGAGGGAAAACATAAAAGAAAACCTCTCATACTATAAATATCTGCCGGTGCTGTGGTTGCGGAGCCACTCTGTATGTGTGTGTTATGTTGTTTTTGAGTTCCAAGTGAAAGTAGGTGACATGTGAAGGCAAAGCAACTAACGATTACTTTCATTATCGAATAATGTGTTAATTTTTTTAATTAATCATTTAGTTTATAAAATGTCAGAAAAATATAATTGTGAAAAATGCAGTTTCCCAAATATTTAACTTTGTCTGAACGTCCAACACCCAAAAATATTGATTTTACAATCATGAAAGACGAGGAAAGCCAGTAAATACTGATTCAGTACTTACTGAAAAAGCTTCACAATTGCCCCAGATCTCACCACTCTCTGCGCAGCACCCTCACAAAGTGTCCAGTCACACCCAATGGTCAACTGTAATAGTTTGGTGTGATAGGTTTCTTTACCAAAAACCTCGCAATCTCATATTCTCAGAAGCTCGATAACAGAACTAGAAAAAATAAATAAATAAATAAAATTCTGTTGTTACACAAAAGTAAAATTTCGTATGAAACTAGCCTCCCATCTGACACAATTCTCTGTCAGCAAGTCTCTGCTGAATACGGAAGGGTTTGTTTTTGGAAAATGGTTGAGTGTCATCTACAGTTTATAGTTGTGCTAGAACATGAAAACCCTGCACTTTGTCCTTCAATGCTTCGTCTTCTTGCTTCACTGAACTGAACTAAATTTCCTCCCCCAGGTGAGTCTGGATGCCCGGGTTCGAGAGGTGATCAACAGGAAGATGCAGGACCCGACGCCTCAAACGTTCGAAGACGCCCAGCTGCAGATCTACACGCTGATGCACAGGGACTCCTACCCACGATTCCTCTCCTCCAACATCTACAAGTCGCTCGTTCACGGCGGCTCGCGTACCTCCTCTGAATCCTAGTCCCACACCGCCTCCCCCTCATCCTCCTCTTCTCTTGATCCTACACTTATAGGATCGACGCCAGACCATTTCATCGCTTCTCTCGCACACTCCTCCGGGTCCAGAACTTTGCAAAAATGATCAGACTCCTCCTCAGTTCACTTCTCCTTTTCTCAGAATCCCAAATCTCTCCAATTACTGCCAAGACTTTCTTCTCTTTTTCGTTTCTCTCCCTCCTCTTTTAGTACTGTTGCCAAGACCTCCTCTCTTCTCGTCCCTTCTCTCCAGTTGACTCCTCTCTTCTGTAGTCCATCTATTCTCTCTTTCTTGACATTTAATCTTCCTTTTAACTTTTGTTCCTTTCTCTTCCACCTTGATCCATTCTCCTCTCCAGTCTAGTGTGAAGGCCTTCAAAAGCAGGAAAATGAAAAAAGCATTATATTAAAATAAATGGTCAACATAAAAAACATGGACACATTAAATATAAAATATCTGTCTTGCACTTATTGTGAAAAGAGGAAGAAAAGGCAGTTGAATTAAATTAAAAATATAATGTTGGGACAAGGGTTCAAGTTTTTGTAATATGGACAATATATCAAAATGTAACAATTTTTTATGTTAATACCCACAAATACTTCACATGTCCACAATTAGATTTTGTTAAGATGAAAAAAAAAATTAACAGCAGTGAAACCAGAAAGAATCATAAAGACACACACAATTTATATTCATGAAATTCTAATCAACATTTTCTCAAGTCTGAAAATAGAGCCGAGCAATGCTGTATTTTTAAAAGGCAGATATTATCGAATTAAGTCAGTGATGATGTATGGACAGATTAGATATTAACATAAACAGCATTTTGGATCAGTTTGACAAAAAATAAATCTTAACTGAACGTCCAGTTACTTTTTTTTGTAGCTTTTTCTGGAGCTTTTAACCGCATCTCCTGGTCTTCCTCAGCAGATGGTCTTTGCACAGTTTAAAAGGTCAGAGCCAACTCCATCTGACAGGTGGAGACATGTTAACAATATATCAAGCTCCACTTACTGACTTATCCAAAGCTTTCAACCACATCACCCTGTCTTCCTCAGCAGCTGGTGGTTGCACAGTTTGACAGTTCAGAGCAAATTGAAAACTTTGGAATAAACCATTTAATTGACCAGTTAAAAAAAAAAAAACAATAGATCCATTTTTTTTTCTCTAGATATTAAGATATTTACTGAGTTGAGAATAAACCTGTCATTTCTTTCCTGGCCATGCAGACGTATCAGTCAGACTCAGTTCATAAATGTCCTGGTTTCACCTGTCCTTAAGATTCCTTAAGTTACTATCCTTATTTCTGTCATCTTCTTTTCTTCCACATCACTCCTTCTATTCATCCTTTCCTCCAGTGTTCTGTCGTAGAGCCTCTTCTCCTCTCTCACCTTCCTTGTGTTTCCTAACTTTTTCCCTCTTTTTCACCTCGACTCCTGAATGGAGCAGGAAGTGATCTGGGGTGTGAAAGTATGTCTTTGGGATATCATCTACTGTTACGTGGAGATGTATGTATTACTTTGGGAGATTTTCATGCATTTCAAAGGGGAGAAATATTCTTCTGTGCCATGGATTCTTTGTGGATTTTTACCCCCCCACCCCCATGACTGTCCAGTCAACTTTAAGAGCCAATTAAAGGTGGATGTTCCTGACCTCCGCCCACCTCATCGCCTTGTTTTTCATGCTTCGGTTGCCTCTACTTCAGGACTGACGGAAGGCAAAACAACGAGATTGATGCTGGCTCATTCCCCTTCTTTCTCTCTTTTCTTTTTCTCTCTTTCAACTGGAAAACACAGGGTGCTTGTGCTACAAAGGACAAAAAAGTTCAGTTTCTTCTTCCTGTTTTTATTTCTCCCTCACCACTCGTTTGCTGGATTAATCATTTCACTCCTGTGATAAACAAACGGACGAACGGATGGATGTCAATTCCTTCCAACTACTGATTTACAAACAGACAAGACGTCTATTTTTTAAGAGAAAACTATATGGAACATTTTAATTATGCTGATTTTTTTTTTTTTTTTTTTCTCCCATTCTCTCCCATTCCTGGATGTTTTGCAAGAAGAGGAGGATTCCTCTGAGGCTGTACTGATCCCCACCCAAAGCAACACCACAGACACTGCAATAAAACACTGGAGTTCAGAAAAACAACACACATACATGTGTACACCTGCACACATTTAAAAAATTTGTGTTACTATACATCCGGACGACTTTCAGTTTCAGCCTATTAGTACAATTCCTCCCCATTCAAGCCATTAATGTTTAGCAAAATTTGACGACCAAATTAGGAGAAAAAATGAATCCATAGTAGAGCTGAATCAGTTAGTGGATTAATTGATCGGTCGGTCAGCTTCTCAAATGTGACAATTTGCTGCTTTTTTTGGTGTTTTATATTATTCTAAATTGAATGTTGAATGTTTTTGGGATTTGGACTGAGACAAAACAAAATGTGAAGCACTTTGGGTTATCTGAACTTGTAATTTGCATTTTTTTTTAGACTAAAACAATCAAAAAATAACTCAAAGATTAATCAGAAATAAAAATATATTTTAGTTGCAGCCATAGATCCCAGTCAAACTGTATCATCTATCAACTTAAAGCTGCACCAGGAAAAAGAGCCCATGTAAAATTGACACTATATCAACTTAATAAACAACGAACAGACAACAAGGATCCACAAACAATTAATATTTTTTTCTGTACGACATGGAGGAAAACGTCTATATGTGGAGGAAGAAGTGAATCAAACTGTGATATATTCTCTATATGATATAAAATTTAAAACAATTCCTTCCCTATTCACCTCCGGTTACAAATACAGTGAAATTTATGCTGTGTTTTGTCCTATGGAAATCATTTTCAATTTGAAAACACTGTTCAGACCATTTTGTAGTTGGTATTGAAAAAATAAATTTCATAAATATGAAAAAAGAATTTATGAAATTTCCAATATTTGTTTAAGTGTTTTCAACTTAAAAGTATAAGTTGTCCTAATGAGTATAGTAATACAAAAACAAACACAAACACACAAACACACACACACACACACACACACACACACACACACACACCAGGGTGGCCTACCTGGGCACTGCTGCTGCTGACCTCTGCCTTTGTGACCTCTCACCTTTGACCTCACCACTGTCCGTCACCCTCTCGGGACACCTGCTCCTGATTGGCAGCAGGAGGCCGCAGGGCTGATCTGTGGTTGGTCGATTCAGGAAGGGGAGTGGAAGGAAATCCCAGGTGCAAAAAAATATATAGATATATTAATGACAAACAACTATTAAAAAATATATAGAGAAAAAAGAAGATACCTATTATGTGAGATGGGATGCTTACACCCAGTGCTTCATGGGAAATGTAGGTTGAGGAAAACAAATGTTAGTAGTTGTCTGCGGAGGCAGAGACAACAGATTTGAAAAAAATAGAAAAAAAAAAAAGAAGAGATGCCTAGGTCTTAACCAGACTGGTCACTCAGAATGCATTTATCTTAGTATTGTTAATGTTATTTATTTTATATTTTGTTAAAACTGTGATTTTAATTGTACATATATAAACGGAAACCCTTGAACATCCAGTGAGAAGCAGCTTCGTTTGTTTGATGTTTGTGTCTAAGTGATTTTTCTTTCATCAGAAGTTCCATTCCAGCAGCTCAAGTCCATTTCTTAGTTTTAAGAGAAGCTCGACTGGGAATCAAACCCTCAACCTTGCCACTGTCTGCCTTTCTCCACCCTGCCTTTGATATTATAATGGCTATAGAAATTTAGAAAAATAATAATTGTTGTTGTTTTACAGTTTGAGTCTTATTTTTATTAGCTGACAGGTACCAAATTTTTGAGGCTTATATCATGTTTTGTGACTTAAAAATATCTGATAATGATATAGTGTAAAATATTATATAAACATTTTTTTACATTTTAACATAGATATAACACAATATATATTGTACAGCATAACACAATATAAACAATATTGATTTTATTTAATGAAAATAAACTTGCAGGGGCTTTTTGGCAGAAAAACAAACCTACTGTAGTTACTACATTTTCTCTACTTATTTTCTATAATAAGAATAAAATACCAAATGGTTGCTGAGATCTGGAAACATGGGAAGACATCCAACATGAGCATTCAGATAATAAAACGGACAAACTAATTTTGGAGATAAAGCAAACATGAATAGGAAAATTATTACTCAACTCACTCCGTCGTAAACATCAATCACATTTTACAGAACCACTTCCTAGTTTGACTTTGACCTACCATCCTCAGTGTGTACACACAGTCTTCTTCTTGTGCAGTGATGAATTATTAGCAACATTTCAGGTGCACTCGCATTTAGTTTATGCTCCAAATAAATTGGTTTGGATAATCTGAATAAAACGTTTGGCTTCTTTCAGTTTCTCTTACCTTGATTGTTTGTGCTGGAGGTTTGAGGTTAACCCCAACTGCAATAAGCCCTGCAGCTCCTCGCTCAGTGTAGCCACTCTGTAAATATGAGAACGTAAACAGTGGTGAGGGAACTCTTAACAAGCATAAGTCAGACAAAGATCACACATTCAAAATCTACACACAGGAAACAGAAATATCAGATTA